>NC_143554.1:79325000-79682500 GCF_054136105.1 Typopeltis vanoorti | reverse complement strand
ATGCAGAAAAATGAAGTGAAATTCGAAATAAAAAGAAATAAAAAAGAGAAGATTGTAAAGAAAGAAATAACTAGAAAAATGAATATCATCTTTTTTTTTCTCTAATTAAGGACCTCTTTCTCGACCACATTGGTTGTTATTCCCTCAGGTGATAGGATTACCAGGCTGCTGGTTGAGCTCAATGTGGAACAGACCACGTAGAACTGCGCACGTTACAAGCGATCCTCTCTCAAATCAATCCCTGCCGCCTTCAGCGACTGCTTCTGGGAATGGTCATAGCCAAGCAGACCTTGAGAGGAGAAACTGCAGCGTCTTGCACTAGAAGGATTACTCTGATAGTATCAGTGGTATGAACACCGACTCCTCCCCCCCCCTGAGCACAGCTAGTGAATACTGTGGCCTCGAAGATGTGTTCCTATGGAGGGTTTTCACTTGCAGCCTGGTGTCATTAAAGAGATTGGGCGAGAGAGATTCCGCAGCAACATCACTTGGAACCCCCACTTTGTGGAAGCAAGGAGGGTTGAGAGTGTTAAGGAACTCCACTGGGTAGTGTACCTCGTCATCCGTTTGTACCAAGGAGTCCACAGACCTGTACTCCATTTCTACCCCTTCGAACAACGAATTAGAGTGTCATTAATGATGGCCGCCTTGTCGTTCTTGGGGGTCAGAATGACACGCTCGCACAGCGTGTCCATGGACTTCTCCTTGATATCAAGATATATCCTGGCTGTGAGGTCTGCTAGGGTCGAGAATATTAAGCCCAGGCCTACAGGAATGGTCTCCATTCCCTAGTACTCGGAACACTCTCCTTCCCCTATTTTGAATAGGAGATTCGATAATTGCCCAGCGGAGACAGGGTATCTCATGTGGACCTTCCTGTTCTTTCTAAGAGAGTTTCCAGATGAGCGGCCATAAATATGACAGCTTGACGCACGCCTTAAAGTTAACCTCGTCAGGTCGAGTTCCCCTTGGCACTACTGGGAGAGTCTGCCGGAAGTCTCCAGCCAGCAGCACGGTGGCTTCCCCGTCACTCCATCGTTGCCCATGATGGCTTTGATGGTTATGCTCAGTGCCTCAGAACTCCAGTTGTGCGCAATGAGCTTACGGTTCCGCAGAATTTGATTGGGGTTGAGGGGAAGCTTGAAGGCAGCGTAGGCCGTCTTGCCTCTCTCCAACAGTGAAGCAGCGATGCCACGATCAATCTTTACCTTCGCCAGGAGCAAGGTCGATGAGGAAGGTCTTCCCAGTACCAAATGGAGCATCCAAGAAAAACACCTTCAGATAGATAGTGAGATGCTCATCCGTCAATGAACCCTTGTTATTCGAAACTACCTGTGCCAAGGCGTTCATGTCGTTGCAGGTCTCCCTCAGATAGTCCCCGTTCCCCAAGTCTCCTCCAGACCTGTTGGCTGAGGCAGGCCGTACTGTAGCATTTGCTGTCCTCCCAAAGCCAACACTGCGTCCTCAAGCAGCACTAGGCGTCTGTTGTACACCTTATCCATCACATGCTGCGCACTGCCTTGCAACTCCCTCTCTACTTTCAGCGTGATGCCATGTGTACTTCTCCCAAAGACTCAGAGGATCAGAGAGTTTACTAAACAACAACTCATTATGAAGAGTTCTGCAGCTTGAAAGGAAAATCACACAGTGCAGCTTCCTCCATGGTAGCGTCCCAGTGCTTGTCATCCTCTAGCTAACCTAATACCTTGCATGGAGACCGGAATGTGGGATATAGGACATTATTCACAGTCTTCAGCTCTGGACAGGACGTTAGGACTCATACCGCATGCAGCAGCAGGCAGAGATGATAACAGTCGGTGTTATTTGGGTGATTGTGTATATCCTTCCAAGCGCTCAGTCCTCTCCTGGCCAGCCATCGACATTGTACTCTTCCTTCTCGTGAACTTCTTCCACACAAAGTAAGAAGCGACCTCAGAGTACAAGAAGATACTCTGAGGTCCCTTCCCCTACTTCCTCACGGCGCCCCATACGTGAAATGTAGCTGTCTGCTTTCAGCTGCGCCTAGTTGTTCCTAAGGTAGTTCAACCTCTTCGTTTCTATTTTGGCGTACATTTCAAACAAAAATTGACTGAAGAGGGAGCAGAAGTACACCATCTGGTTGACCTCTCCTTTCCTGACTATGATGAGGTAGGAGTAGAAGCTCGCTGCGGAGACTTTCTTCTTTTTCTTCAGGAATAACTTTGTCTCTGGGGTCGCGCTGAGGCAAGGCAATGGAGTACCGATCATTGCCACGATAGAACAGGAGCGGATACTGCAGGGCATCATACGACCTGTGGATCTCGCTGATGCGACGCTGTGTTGTTGCTATTGTGGCTCTGAAGCACGATGTCTCGCTGGCCGAATTGTTGAACAACAATCGCCCGAGCTACCTCATTTGTTGCTGGTGCATTGAAGTGACCTCCATATACGTCAGCGGGATTTCTATCTGCATGGATGACGACTTGGAACTTCTTGCGGATTAAAGGTACAGATCTTCTCCAGCGCAGTCTTTAGGTCTTTATATAGCTGTTGATGTCGTGTAGCACCCTTTGCAGTTGTTTGACCAATCCTGTTTGACGTCAATAAAGTTGCTGCACCTCAAGGGCACATATCTTCCGTGCTGGCCCCCAAAATAGATTTGCACTAATTGTGCTTCGTATTGAGGTGCTGGCAGCAGATTTCCTATTAAGTGACAACCTGTCCTGAACTTTGAATGTCGGTATAAAGCCGTCTCGTAGAATCTGCTTAGCCCCGACTTCATGGACCGTGTACTTCCGAACATGGTCCATGAAGTGGGTGTAGTCGGTATGGCTTTCCATTACCAGGCTGTAGAGACTCTCGGGCAGGGGTTCGAAATGCAAGGCTGCACTTTTCCAGTGCTACAGCACATGCCTGGATCATCATTCCACTTGAGGATATTACAGTGCTGACATTTGTGGCTCATGGTACCTAAAGTTACAGTGCTATCTGCCTGATAAGCCACGTCAGGATCGTATGCCATGCCTGAGTCAGCCTTGACCTTCCACAGAAGTCCCCAAATTTCTACTCGTCTTCCAGGATTGCTTTGCTCATATCGAGACCGAGACACTGCCGCTTTGTGCACATCTAGGTGATCGCGCTGGTACTGGTCACCGCTACTCTGTGCATCGCGTGGTTAGTTTGTTGGTACTTTGCCACCCCAGCACGATGCACTGCATAATTACTCTTCGCATATTTCCATGCCGCATCCTTAAGTTGCGTCCTCCTTTTAGTTTCGGTGTATCTGGCACGACGTATGCCGGAGGCCTTCTTGGGGACAAGATGAGATGATGGCTGAGGGAGGTGTGGTGTATTGCTCACTTTTCAGGTTCAAGTGGCAGATACGCATCGAAATGGCCCCTAGAAAGGTCCTGCGCAAAGCGTAGCCTTCTATCTTTAGCACGACTCTAATAGAGCTAATTAGGCACATGCTGGCAACTGGACGGAGTTCTCAATCATGTCTCACGACAGCGAGAGGGACAACTACGCCATCTGCGCTCTCGCTGACATATCCCGACCCTTTACGTATGGTGGATTATGCGAACTGGTAGGGTGACTGGGCAATTGTTTGAATTCGTCTTCGAAGTTTACCGCAATGATACATGAGATACGAGGGTGAACTGAAACATTCTCGACCTAGCAATGAAGAAACGAATTGGTAATTTCAAAATAATTTTTATTTTTCAACATAATTTCCCTTAAGACTAATACATTTATTCCAGCGATGCTCGAGCAACATTATGCCGTCCCTGTAGTGGTTGTTAGAAAGATCTGCAAAATACCCCTCTACAGCTGCAATCACCTCTTAATTCAAAGAAAAACGCTGACCAGCGAGGAACAATTTTAGTTTTAGCAAGGGACGGAAGTCAGAGAGAGCCAAATCTGGGGAATAGGGTAGATGTTCCAACAATTCATAGTGCATATCCCTTAATTTTCCACTGCCAAAACACCTTTGTGGGCAGGTGCATTGTTCACATCAACTATGAATTTCTTCTTCTGCAAACAGGGTCTTTTTCTCACGGATTATTTTGTATAGTATGACTAAAAGATTGGAATAATATTTCCCGGTTATTGTTTTACCCTCTTCAAGATAATTAATAAATAAATGTTTTAGCATCCAAAACACCGATGCCATAACCTTTCCTGCTGGTGGAACCGACTTTGTTTTCTTTGGCGCTAAACAACCGGTTTCTGTCCACTGTTTTGACTGCTGTTTGGATTCTGGTGTGTTATGGTGAATCCAAGTCTCATCCATAGTAATAAATCGATGCACAAAAAAAATCACTTTGAGCGTTTTATAAAACGCTCCAAGCACTGCCCAGAGATTTTCATGGAAATACATTTTTGATCTGCTGTGAGCAAGTGCGGCACTCATCTTGCTCAAAGCTTTTTCATTTGCAATTATGCAAGCAAAATATATATTACGGGTTCCTTTGAAATTCCTTTCGCCTCCGTAATTTCACACACTTTGATTGGCCGGTCATATCGTGCACTTGATCAATGATTTCTGGTGTTGTTACACTTTTTGGAGGTCCCTCACGTGGATCATCTTCAAGGCTGGTACGGCCAAATTTAATCTAGGCAGCCCATTTCTTAATTGTCACAAAATAAGGAGAAGAGTGTCCATAAACGTTTATGTACTTGGAAAGTTTCTTTTGGTCTTAAACCTTCTTTTACAAAGAACTTTATAACCGCATGATGCTCGATTTCATTCATTTCAAGGGATAGACAACACTTTTTCTTCCGACAGCTGTATAAATCAAACTACTTGATAGAAGTACTTGTAATTTCACATGATTGCTTAAGACAGATGTTCCAACTTAGAAAAAAAAAACTTGCCGATAGTGTTGCCATCTATGCTGGAGGTCGAGAACATTCAGACCACCTCTCTTAGGAGAGCACCGGAACAATAGGCTCCGTCTCCTGTGATGGGGACAATAGTGTGACGCACCATCTCCCCCATTAACATGTAAAAACTGAATTGCCAAAGCGAATTACAATAAAAAAATAGAAGGGACAAAACTAAATAAATTAAAAAAAATAATCCTTTCTTAAATATATGAACTAAAATTTTTGGATCGTTGCCAAATTTAACGCAAACTAATTGCATAAATTTTGAATTACGCGATAACCTATTTAATTGTTCGAATATTAGTAAACGTTCTGAAAATAACTGAAACAAGAAGTAGTCCTAAGAACAGATAAGTATTCACAGAACACGCATATGCATACACGGATTTAGTCCCTCAGCCACTCATACTCATTAACACAAAAGTCACAACTTCTCTTGCGAGAGCTGTCTCACCTATGTTGCTAACGTGCTGCTTACATGCCTACTCGCCACCTACCGGATACAGATGTAACTACAAAAAATAAGGAATGTGTACTTTTCAAGAATAAACATATTTCTTATTACAGAATGTATGAAGTAATGATAAGTAACTTTCCATACACATACTCACTTTTTTGTTAGTGTAAGTACGTATAGCTTGTGAACTATAATTTGTATATAGTTAATTTATTTGCGTTAAATTTGGTTCCGAATCCAAAACAATTTAAATTCTTATATTTAAGAAAGGATTACTTTTCACTTTTAGTGCATTTTGACCCTTCTCTCTCTCTCTCTCTCTCTCTCTCTCTCTCTCTCTCTTTTTTTTTTTTTTTGAAGTCGGTGTTATTATTATCATTTTTTTTAGTTTCTTAGCTTCGTTGTTTCATTACTATAAAAAATATAGAAAAGCCTACAAAAAACTGTTAGAGGACCACCAGCAGTATCTCTTAGTAGCACTACAGGAATACAAAGTTGGGTATCAATAGTGATAGTGGGATTCGTGTGTACAGTTTATTGCGCAATTGTATTTCTACCATTGAAAACAAACTGGTCAATTTAAATTGTATGCCACTGGTTTAAATTTGAATGCTGCAAAAACCGCACATCTACTCTATAAATATAAAATGATAAGCCTTTATATGTCACGATTTTGTGTCACGGTTTTTGTCAAGTTATTTGAAACGTTTTGAAATTCAGGTTACATCACTTCACTCAGCAGCTACTCTGAGTGTCGAGTCATCGAAATTCGAATCATCAGAATTCAAGGAGAACTGCTCTACCACCCCGGAACGGGGGAGGGGGGAATTGGGCGCCTAGGCGCCAGGGGCCCTCTGTATAGGCCCCCTCTAGTAGGCATATAAAGTTTTAATTGTTGAAAAATAAATTGCGACTCACTATTATGAAAAGAAGACTTCAGGGAGATGTAGTGGCAGGTTCAGATTTCTGTAGCTTGTGCAATGGTTCAGGAACAAAGCCTACGTGAAATTGGAATAACTTAATTATTTAATTAAGAATGTGTGGTCACACTTCTCCAAGATAGCATTATTAAAGGAACGTCAGCGTTAAACGATCCGAAATGACCGGAAACACTAGGAAGGAAATGAAATGACCTCGCAACAAGAACAGTCACGTGTTCGGAGGAAGGAAGTGGCGCTCTTTGTGATAACTTCAGTTATCAATGCCAATCGCAAATACGTTGGTAGGCCATCACCTATGGTAGGTTACATCACTTCCTGTTACGATTCACAGGGATTCTGTAGAACTTGTACCGCGAGCAGAAAGAGATTTGCTAATGTAAACTCGAATTAGTTAAGAAGCGATGGTTTTTTTTCATTCACTGAAACGATTATTCTCCAAAGCACATTGTCCTATCCCTTTTGTGATTGTATACCTGATGACTGTGTTCTTTTTGCTGATCAGGTTAGTCCGTCCTGTGTTTCCAAAATATTGAGTTCCACATCGGCAGGAGGTGCTGCAAACCAGTCCTTCCCAAATGTATGGATGCCCCAAGGCCCCCTTTGGAAAAATTGAAATATTTCTCCTCCTCCATCGAAAAAAAATCGCAATACAGACATATATTATTATAATATTTATTGTATTTATATTCAATACAATTTATATTCAAGATTTTGGTTTGTAATCTTTTTTGTGTTTCTTATCAATACCTTTGAAAGGGAACTTATATGAATAAGCATATATTTACAAATATTCATTAATCGCCGAAATACGCAAGAAGCAAAATTTGTTACCCATCACCAATGTGTGATTGTTTCCATTAAAATATAAAAAACTAACAAAAAACAAATAGTAAATAATAAAAATAAAATACGTTTCTTTTAAGATTAAGAAAAAAATCTACTTAGTCTTAAAAGATTTTAAATTTGTTTTCATTATTCCACGCCCCCCCCCCCTCAACAAAACTTACAGCCCCCAAGAGGGCCGAGGCCCACAGTTTGGGAAGCGCTTCTGCTGTAGACACATAGGTAATAGAGAGGTGGGAAACTTAGTTCAGAAACCTTGCATACTTTTCTAACTTATGCTGTTTAGGGAGAAAGAGAGAGAGAAAAAAGAGAGCGTGATATCAGGTTGCATGTAGGCAATTATCTGGATGTGTATCAACTTTCGCTTCTCTGAAGGACTGTGAAATAACTTTGCTCTTCAAAAGGACTTTGCTCCTTTAGTAGAGATAGGCTAGTCTATCTCTACTAAAGAACACTTGGCGTCTCTTTATGACCATCTCTTGAAAACGAATCCAAGGTGTGGCAATAGGCTCCATACTTTCATCTCATTGCTAACTTAAACATATAATTGTTTGTATATCTTCGAGCTTTGGACGAACCACAAATAAACGCCTGAGATTCAAAGGAGTCTATGTGTAACTAAGGAATGTGGAACGTCACCTGTATATCTCAATCCCAGAGTATGGTAGATATATCGATCTTTTTGAATTTTGCTACATGTCCCACAATCTCTTAACTTTGTATATTTCTTCAACAATATCCTTCCCCTAATTAGTTTTATGCTAGAGGAGGAAGAAGTGGCCCTATCCTTCTTGGATACTTTAGTAGTTGAAATACAAGCAGATGACTCCCTCACATGTTCAGTTTATGCAGTCTTCAGAACTAGAAATATCACCACAACAAGAAGCTCCACTTATAATATTCGAATAAGATGGTTTTTCGAACAGAATCCATGAAACCCTTCATCCAGAATGCAGATTCAGTATCGTACCTAACATCAGAGGTACAACCGATAAAAATGGGACCGCTCCAAAAACAGCATAGAATTAGAACAACACACATAGCTTGGATAAAACGTTTCCACGTTTCCTAGACAAAAGGATTTTTAAGATCTTCTCTCCTTTTCAGGTGTCTACAGCTACCTCGTCTGTGTTGGAACTCCGTATTTGTGATAGACAAGATGGATCACCTTGGTCAGAAAAGAAGATTGCAAAATAAAATACTCCGGTATTGAAAACCAGTAAGCGGACTAGCACAATATCTCTTGTAGGACGATCACTTCATCAGATGGAAGTGAATCAGATTATATAACAAATCCTAATTTAAATCAGAAGGCCTGATCCTGGAAGCTGTACAAGTTCTACAAAACCCGGTCAACTATAACAGAACTGATGCAATGATTGGCATAGAATTTAGCACGCCTCCTTATCTTCTTCTCAGCATTAATAACAAATTACTACTAAGATCGGTACTGTCTTGTTTCGGAGGTCATTTCAATCTGTCTTCACTAACTGTGTATTATTAAAGTGCCTCTAATAATGTTAGCTCGAGCCGGCGAAATGTTGGTTTAGAAATAATTAAGTTTAGATAGTCATTTTTTCTTTTAATTTCAGTTGAACGTAGTTATTAATTGCAGAATCTTCGACATGACTTCTTGATGGTAGATATCTCTGCGGGTCGTCTTGTGTTTGCAATCTTTAATTTTGTTTCAATTCAATGGATATCTTATTAAACATTTCTGAAAATAATGAAACACTTCAAGCTAAGTCAAGAACTGATATGTGATGTGTTTTTTAAACGTATGTTGTTGTTGTTGTTGTTGTGGTGGTGGTGGTTATAGCCTTTTTGACAGTTTAATAGCAGATATTTTCGCCACCATCTAGAGAAATGACTAGGATCAAGGTGGTTTTCCGTAGCCTTCCTTGCCGTACTATATCCTATGACTGTAGCCTGTGTGTTCACAGGGCCGGTTTGCTTACTTGCGGGATGAAAAACGCCAGATAAACTGGGGGAAAAATACTGCTGTCCACGCCCAAGACCGGTTAACTTGGCCACGGCTGAGGAAGATCCTTAAGATATATATATATATATATATATATATGTGTGTGTGTGTGTGTGTGTGTGTGTGTGTGTTTGAAAATATTGCAAAAATCCATCAACGCTTTGTATTTTTCTACTGGTGAAGGTGATTCCATTTATTCCTAACTTTTTTTATCTGGAGGATATCCAGTTTCCATCAGTCGCCAATAAGAGATAGATGGTCCAAGATTATCACTATTTTTCATTGACATTCGATGACTAGAGAACGGGTAGACAACTGCTGCCATCTGGTGAAATGTAAATCTAACATTATATATTATTGACTGTGATGGAGTTTCTTGTGTATCGGAATTAAAATCAAAGTTTCCAGAAGAATGACACTACGTGCACTGTCAGAATGCATTATCTCGGGAACAAGTTGAAGAAATGCTCAGAAAAATGTTTCCCTAGTCCGTAACTAGACTAAAATTTAAAATCCTTTCTTTGGCCTTCCTATTCCTACGAATAGAAAGACATTTCTTCAGAACTACATTGACATATGAAAATTTACTTCCAAAAATTATTTTTAAGAAATACACTGAGCTGTATACATGTGAGTTTGAAGTATCTGAATATGGTCTATGTTCATATACAAGCAAAATTTATTTTTTTATATATATAACTCACTGACTAATATTTTGTTAATGAACAACTCGGGATTGTACTCGTTTCGGCTCTTCTCACAAATGGTGACGTAAGCGACTAGTCAAATCGGTATGGGTGTAAATGTAAAGTTCAATCTGAGAGAGTATACATTATATAATTTATTTTTTCTTTCAATATTCTTTATGTAAGGAAAGTTCGTCTAAATATTATTCATAACAAAGCGAAAAGTTTTTCTTGGTTTTTTTTTTTTTTTTTTTTTTCAAGCCTCATGTGGAGAGCGGATACGCTAACCACTCGGCCAACCAGGCTGGCCCTTGTATTAGCGGAGAAGAGGGTCCGAATCCCACTAAAGGTATGGATGCTTGTGATTGTCCTACTAACCGAATATCATACGCCATCTGTACAAAATGAAACAGAACTTTTCGGAAATAAAAGAAACTAGTGGCGTCACCTGTTGTATCTTTTTGTTGTCGAAAGCGGCAACCATCAGTAGTGTTGTGTCATCTGTTTATGACATTTGGTTCATAAGAAGCCGAGTTATAGTGCCAAGAGTGACAATGTGTTTTGACGAACGGTCAGAAAATGAGTTTCAAACAGAGTGCTTCGATTGACTTTTGTGTTAAACTTGGTAAATGTTTTACCGAAACGCATCAAATGTTTCAAAAAGCAGGCGGTGATGAATATCAATGCTTATCCCGTACTCAAGTTTACGAGTGGCTTAAGCGATTTCAAAGTGATTGTGAGACGCTTGAGGACGACAAAAAGCCGGGACATCGAAAAACTGGACTGATTTCTTCAAAGAAAACCCGAAATCGCTGTTGAGATTGAAGATGAATTGGGGATTGTAAAATCGACTGTGCACAACCTTTTGACCAAGGGTTTGGGCCTTCGTAAATTGAATTCGCGATTTGTTTCCCACAAGTTGACCGACGACCAAAAAATGTATCGAATTGAGCACTGCAAGGACCTCATTAAAACCGCTCGTAAGGACTCAAACTTCCTTGAAACGATCGTTACTGGTGATGAAACCTGGTGTTTTGAGTATGAGCCTGAAACAACGCCCGAAACAAAGTATTGCAGTTTTCGATTGCCATAAATTGCATTGCAACCTCGTTTTCCATTTTCATAAATTTAGAATATCATATTGCCTTTTATGAGTTTCCATGGAAAATTTATAACGTAATATAATTACATTCTTATTAGCATTAATAGACGTGATCCAATACAAGATGAGACAAAATATTCGACAAAATTTACAGTATGAGATTACGCAAAATACAAGAAAAATTAACAGCATGAATTCAGATCAAACAGAAGAAAATATTTACAAGATGGGATCATGAAGATAAAGTAGAGCTCAAGATATATTTTGACGATATCGATTATACAAAATGCATGACTAGCTTTAAGACAATAAACCTAAATATATGTGTCTAAATAAAGAGGAACTGTATTGGTTACGTATCTGTATTTGTGAGTAGTAGATGACAAATCATTTGACACACTTTTTCATGCACGCAATTGTTTTATCTGTTAACACTCTTAATTTGGATTAGAAATATGTTT
Organism: Typopeltis vanoorti; assembly: GCF_054136105.1. Taxonomy (NCBI): domain Eukaryota; kingdom Metazoa; phylum Arthropoda; class Arachnida; order Uropygi; family Thelyphonidae; genus Typopeltis; species Typopeltis vanoorti. The sequence goes on along the minus strand of NC_143554.1, from coordinate 79,671,160 downwards.
CAACAGGATTTCCTGTATAATTACTGAACTTTTTTAAAATATATAATGCCTGAAAATGTTATATCGTCAGGTACTATTTCATGGCCCTTAGTCGCTATGTGTTGAAAATATTTCTGGAATATCACCACCTTGCTGGTTTCTGTATTACCCAGGAGTGTTTGTTCGAAGGCGCAGATTGTAATCCACATTATATCCGACATTTTTTGAATGTTTCTCCTGTCATCTAGTAAATTGTAGCATAGGCAAAGTTTTCGTAATGATAAGATATCAAGGAAGTTATTTAGTTCTTCAGTGAAGTAGAACACTGGATGTGAAGTGACCATTGCTGTTATTGTTTTGTTCTGAATTCTTATTAGGGAAGAAGGTTATTATAATAATCTCCACTCCAGCAATTGGTGCCAGTGGAGTTAAGAAATTATCCATTAATAGTATTGGAATTTCAGGAATCCTATACTCACAAATTTTAACATAATAGATATATTTTTATTTTGATGACACATTTTGTGTTATTTTTCTGAATCGTTCATATGACAGCGTTGTTCAGGCAACTATCATTATCTTGAGCATCGTAGATGGCCACACTTTAGGAATATTTGTACTTGGTATATTCGATACCAGAACAAACGAAAAGGTATTTATCAAAATTGTTTACTGTAGCACAAGAAATAATTTATTACAAGTATACTAAAAGAAATTCAGTGTGCGAACATTTGTGAATGATCACAGGTCCTATGATTTGGTAAAAGATCAGACTATGGGATATTAAGTCACTCAGACTATGCATCTTTCATGGACCCCCCCCCCCCTTCTGCAGACTCCAGTTGATTATTGTCGAACAGTATATGCAATATATGCTCAGCTAAGAAGTATTCATTCGCTGTGTTCATCATCTATATAACAAAGGAGATGGCTGGCAACCAAAAGCATGAAATTCATAAGATCGACTTTTCTGCAGTCGATTTGAAACACATAAATGTAACCGGCAACTTCATCTGTGCTCTTGACCACAAACATATATCATAACCTATAGAAAAGCACGCTAATCAGTTATTGAATAGCTGTCTATTGGTACCAACATGCAGGAAGATCTGGACATCTTATTACACAATCGGTGGTGGACCACAATATGAAGGAGGTCGAAACGTTTCCATTGCAGATATTTTGAGGAGAGTAATGGTAACTGATTGTTCAGCCTCCATTATGATTATGAGTTTTGCTCCCATCGTCTTTATTTTGTGATACATTACTCCGTCACTAACAATCGATCCACTCTGTCTGTAAAAACGCTCTACTGTATTTGATCTTGCAAAACCTCCAGTATTAATACTAAATGGATTGAAATAATCCAATGTCATTAACAGCACCCTCCCTCCTCTCCTAACCGTTCTATCCTCTCTAAATACACTATACCCTTTGCACTAGATAACAGTTAGTATGTCTGCTTCTGATGCCTACAATATTAGATATGAATACGCGGATATCTTATATTTCAGGCTATATTTCCTCATTTGACAAAGACAACAAACTTTTAACCTTTTCTGACACTCCTAAAATATTTGTACAGACCTAATAAGCTACCTGCATGTTTTTTGCATATTCCTGTATATAGTCTTTGCGACACAGGTGGACACCGTACGGGTTCTTATGTGATATTTTATTTATGCAGGCATGGTTTATGCACATGCTTGATAGGTCAGAACCGGACGAATACAAAATCCAAATCGTTCACTCCTCATAATCATTTCCATAATAACAACCATTCCCATTATTTATACAGTTACCTAACATCATCGCTCTTATACACAGATTCCCACCATTCCTCTGATCATTATTTGATTTCCTCGACTCTGGGTTAGGGCTATCATGAACATCATTATCATCTACTATTATTGACATTTTTCTGTCCTTTGGATATGTAAGCACCACACCTTGATGATTCCAAATGTCGTACAAAACACAAAAACTAAATTCCCCGAATCTCGATGTTAGGTCTCAAACCAATTATTAGTTTTTCAAGACTCCTGATATCAAGCATATCAAAATAGGCCATCTATTTATTTCTCACTCCTCGCACCCAAACGCTCGCATCAAATCCTTCTACACAGCGTACCCATCGACCTCTTTGCCACCATAGCCCTTCTTCTTAATTCAGTTTTTAGCATATATATGAAATATATTTTGAATTTCGCTTTCTCAGCCTTCACTCTCGTTCTTCCAACACTTCTTTCATATCCTCTCTCATAGTGAACTTCTCGCAAGTTACGTCATTAGTGCCTACTACATTTACGATATCTTTTACTTTTCGTTTCTGTCGTAGCAGTTTTACAGTCCTAGAATTGCATTAAGACTAAATGTATTGCTCTTAATTCATCGGTATGTTAGATAAGGGTAATTCATAAATTGCCTACATTTCCTCTAAATATATATGTTACATTTAGGGAAATGTATATAATATATATTTTACATTATGTGTGTGTGTGTGTGTGTGTGTGTGTGTGTGTGTGTGTGTGTGTGTGTGTGTGTTTGCGTGAGAAGGATAATCATGTCTGATATGAACGAATTGTAAGGAAGGATGATTAGTACATTTTGTAAAAAAAGTTACAACGCATTTTATAAAATGAAAAATACAAGGGATAATGAACTGCATTTATTTTTTAAGTACAGTAGTAAAGAAGTGTAAAATTCAGATTTGCTTTAAAACGGTGTATCTTTCAAATATCCAAATTGGTCTGTGTTATGTTCTCTGGAAGGCTAATGAGGCTCTGATTTTTCACCCATTGTTAATTTGCCTGTTAAATATGAATATGTGATGGCGTCATTGAAATAAATGGACACCACTTACTAATATGATGTTTGTTTATTAAAGAGAACGATGGATTAAAAAAGAGAAAATTTTAATTAATGAACGGTAATTATTACACTTGTTTGTTTCTATTCATTCGTTATCCTTTTTATTAAAATATAAACTTTTATTTAGTACAAATGACTCTTCTTAACTCCGTATTTCATCATGGTATGCAAATTTAACGTTATGTAAATTTGAAATAATATAATGTATCTTAATGTCTTCACACTGATTGAATGTCTTTGAGAAAATCAAATAGAGGAAAGACGTATTCTTAAGGACGCCCTCTTAAGGATATCTCGACGATTCCATGTGTCTTACAAAACACAAACCGACTTAATAGCATGTGCAAATTACAAAAAAAAAACAATCATCATAAGTTAATTAGTCCTTGTCTCTTTAATCATCCAACGTTGTAATACTGCTGAATATCAAGACGTATTTCATCGCTAAATCCTTCTCATTTTGAAAAACAAAGATAGACATTTCGTGCAAGGCTATTTTCGTTAAAGCGTCACGCTTAATTACGATTATTGTATGATATTTTATTATTATTTTATGATACTACATTTCATTTTAATGCATAAAAGGAAATTCCATGAATCCAGACTGCTGAAAAATGGTTCGACTTCGAAAGATGGATTTCTGATCGCAATATATCCCTTCCAGTTCTAGTAATATACCGTTCGTATGAAACAGAATTATTCTACAATATGCCACGTTCAGGAAGTTAGAAGAGATGAACAAAATAGAAACTGGATTTTTCTAATGAAACTACGAGCAAAACACAATTTCTACTTGGTTTTGAACTAGTCTCCACAATGTTTAGTTTCATGTCTGATTGGAAAAACCGCGCATGAAAAAGTCATTATTCAAAGACGCAATAACTACTTCAAGAAGTGTTTAATAGAACATTCCTTGGAGTAGAATTTCAAGTACACTTCTTGAAGATCAGTGTTGTAAGAAATTGATCTGGTTTGAGGAAATTCATCAGAGAAATCATGAGGTTAATTAAGCTTGATTACGTTCAACACAGTTCGGATAGTGTTCGAGATGATGACAAAATTTTGCAAATAATAATGAATGATCACGCTGTTGATGGCTAAGTGACTACACAATCATAAGTTGCAAAATGTGTTTCATTCATTTTATCCACGCATATCTGGAGTGTTTTTTTTTCCAAATTCCGCAACTCTTAATGATGAGTATGGATAAGTCTTGTTGATACATTTCTATAATGAAGATCGAGGAGAACTTGATGTTTGTACAGCAATTTGGAGGATTAAGAATGAAATTTGAGATACATTTTCTCTAGGCATATATGAGTAATATTTTGGTGATATCGCAGTTAAATTTCCTTTGAAATAAAATGATGAATTGATACTGCATTGAGGATAATGGGAAGCGATAGTCAATTGGTAGTTTAGGTATGGGATAATCTGATAGATATCAATGCCATTTATGAAGGAAATCTATCTGCAAGATTGCAGGTGAAAACGGGTATGTTGTAGAAATGTTCCGAGATTTTTTTCAAGTTTGATAAATGTCTGAACTGTGTACTAACTATATTGTGAACATGTTCTTTCCAATAGTTGGAGGAAATGAGGGATACAGATAATGGAGGATAAGGACTCAAGTCAGGAGCGAGCCGCTTATTGTAAGATACCCAAATAATTTCAGTCATATTGATAAAAAAAATATACTTACAAGCAGAATACTACTGCAATTTTGCCATGTTGTAAGACACGGATCATGCTGAAGAAATTGTTTTCCTTAATATTTGTGACACAAAGCCAGTGGAATCATCAAGATCCAACTAACTGAGAATATATTTGTGGGGGGGGGGGGGGGTGGGGGGGGGGGGGGGTGGGGGGGGGGGGGGGTGGGGGGGGGGGGGGGTGGGGGGGGGGGGGGGTGGGGGGGGGGGGGGGTGGGGGGGGGGGGGGGTGGGGGGGGGGGGGGGTGGGGGGGGGGGGGGGTGGGGGGGGGGGGGGGTGGGGGGGGGGGGGGGTGGGGGGGGGGGGGGGTGGGGGGGGGGGGGGGTGGGGGGGGGGGGGGGTGGGGGGGGGGGGGGGTGGGGGGGGGGGGGGGTGGGGGGGGGGGGGGGTGGGGGGGGGGGGGGGTGGGGGGGGGGGGGGGTGGGGGGGGGGGGGGGTGGGGGGGGGGGGGGGTGGGGGGGGGGGGGGGTGGGGGGGGGGGGGGGTGGGGGGGGGGGGGGGTGGGGGGGGGGGGGGGTGGGGGGGGGGGGGGGTGGGGGGGGGGGGGGGTGGGGGGGGGGGGGGGTGGGGGGGGGGGGGGGTGGGGGGGGGGGGGGGTGGGGGGGGGGGGGGGTGGAAAGCTGTAAGTACTTTTTTAACTTAAACATAACTGATTGCATGTTGTTTGGTAAGCGTAATTCTAATACTGAATAGTTTTTTTTTCCATAAGAATAATCATAGGTTATATATTAGAGTATCAACATGGACACATTAGCGATTTTTTATGTCTAATGTGTGTTTAAGGACAGATACTTTAAGTATATAATTAATTATTCAGAAAAGATCGAAACACGAGAGCCATCACGACTTTCTCTAAGAATTCCCACACTTTAACAGGAAAGAAATACCCAAAATGTATTGGAAAATTAGTACAACCATCTAGAGAAGAAAACAAAACTGTATGTTTGTGTGACAAAGAATATAGTTAAATTAAATTATCATTCCAAACTCAATAACAACAAACATTCGCGTCACGATTCCTTATCTTATCTTGATCTTGATCTGGTCAGAAGTGTCCCACCAATCACGACACGATTTCTTATCCACTAATATCATCCTTTCCATTCAAAACAACAACGTCACTTATTTACAAATAACAAATGACGATATTTATTTACAAATAACAAATGACGTCACGTATCTACATCTGAAAACAACACACACCCACAACACGAATCCTTATCTCTACCATCACCCATAATTCCATACGCGAACCAAAACACAAGAACTGAAGCCAGTGACCACATATGCTCCCAGGGAAATTTCTGACTCAGGAAGCCACGCACACCGGAAGCATTTGGTTTAAAATGTCCCACCAATCACAACACGAATCCTTATCTCTATCATCACCCATAATTCCATAGGCGAACCAAAAAAATCCCCCATAATCCCATACGCGAACCAAAACACAAGAACTGAAGCCATTCACACACTTGCCCACATGGAAATTCCAAACATTCCACACCCATGAAGCCACGCACACAATGACGTCATCAACCAATCACGTCACGATTCCTTATCTTATCTTGATCTTGATCTTGTTCAAACCGTCACCCATACTACTGACTTTAATCAAACAAAGTATTTCATTCACATCGTATTATGTAAAATGCACTAACATTTAATATTTTTCTTTAGTGTTATTATTAGACACTTTATAAAACGGATTGCACATAAAAGTTTATTACAACACAGAATAAACCAGGTGTTATTATTTGCTCCGAACATGAAGAATCATCACTACGCCTGAAGGGGTTAAACAGTATTCCTCGTGTCTCTGTAAAAGAAAGAAGTTTGATATTAATATTATAACCTTTCTGATAAGAATAATCATCGCACAGGATTTTTTCCTTCGGTATTTTTTATGTCGAGAAAAATAGCAAATATGAACGAAATAAATTTCATAAAGTATTACACTATATATTTAGATGTCTTTGTAATAAATGGACTTAACACATCCGGAAGAACTTCTTCATGTGATCCTAGAAAGGATGTATTCACAATTTAAATTCATGTTATCTTTGCACAGAAATCATTAATTACAATATCTATTTAAAAATAAATAAATACATTCTCATGGAAATTAATGAGATAGCCCTTTCCTAAAGCAAAACTGTGTAGAATCGTCATTTATCTTCATTCGTGTATTTAAATTGTTTCAAAATAATTATAACATAAGATGTGTAATACGATATATGCATAATAAGATGTATTTTATTTTATGTCCATGAGTAAAAATATCAATTCTTTAAATAAATCACAATTTCATAAAATTTACTCGAAATTCCCCTTTATGATAAATTAATGTCACTGAACGTATCTTTCATTGAGTGCACGTAATGCCATTGCCATATAGAGTTTACCAATGAAGTTCGGATTTATTTTTGTGAGGGACTCGTACAAAACTATCAGCTCGTGTTCTGAGCTACACGGTGCCTACGATAAATTCATGTTTAGTGGTCTCTTCATATCTCAAGATTTTGTCACCCGCATCACCTTATTTCTACGTGGTATGAACATGTTATATCGAAAGCCTTTAGTAATATTCATGTTAACTTTGACATACTCTTCATTTTAACATTTTTTATACAAATACAGTATTTTAAGAAGGCCAAAAAATATAGCAATGTAAAATCAAAAAACAAAACCTTGATTCGTTAATGTATGTTTATACCTATGATTCCTAGATTTTTACATGCAGGAAAAGACAAAAAATAAGGTTTTCTTTATTATAATGTTTTAAATTGAGGATATGGGAATAACAGAGTGTATATTTTGGGCGTGTTAATAAGAGTCTGGGGCAAAAACACTCTTTGTCGAAATTTCAAATTGAAAGGTGAAAAATATGTTGAAAAAAGTCCTCTTTCGTATTTGATTACAAAGAGAACATTGATTAAAAGAAACTTAGAATATGAATGCACTTCCAAAAAGTAGTACGTATTCCAACCCATTGCAAAGTGTCTTTCAAGTAAAATATTACATGGCATCATTTGAATTCAATGTGTACTATTTCTGAAATTGTGTATTTGGAAGGGAGACAGGATTAGACGACCAATTAAAGTAGTATGCATCTCATTGCTTTATTCTATCTTTTATTAATTTAAATTTGTTATTCGAACATGCTTGCTAATAATATTACCAAGGTAAAATACCGAAAACGTTTAGCACTTATCAAATGGGTTCAATTTTAGAATGCGGTCCTGTTTTACTTCTAAATTAAATTTAAAAAATCAAATAGTTAAGTTGAAACACTATAGAAAGTCACCATTTCGCAATAATGACTAGCTATCATTTTTAGTTACTGTTCTAAATTAATACCAATAAATTAATGTCGGAATGCTTCTGAGCAACTGTTCTGGATACATCTCTTTTCAATTTTTAGAACACGAAGGTATCCGATTACTATTGATTTTCATGGAAGTTGACATCCGTTAACACGTTGATTACCATAATGAAAAGCTATTTGTCAAGTAAAACCTCTGAAAGAATGTTTTTTGGATTGGAGGCTAACAAAAATGCATCATTATACGACATCTACTGCTCAGTAAATTATGGGCTATTCTGCAAATGCATTGTCACTGCCACTTACTGGTGAATGAGAGATGGAGCTGTTATTTTGAAATACGACACGATTTCTTATCCACTAATATCATCCTTTCCATTCAAAACAACAACGTCACTTATTTACAAATAACAAATGACGATATTTATTTACAAATAACAAATGACGTCACGTATCTACATCTGAAAACAACACACACCCACAACACGAATCCTTATCTCTACCATCACCCAATTTTCCAATACCCAAAATGTATTGGAAAATTAGTACAACCATCTAGAGAAGAAAAAAAAACTGTATGTTTGTGTGACAAAGAATATAGTTAAATTAAATTATCATTCCAAACTCAATAACAACAAACATTCGCGTCACGATTCCTTATCTTATCTTGATCTTGATCTGGTCAGAAGTGTCCCACCAATCACGACACGATTTCTTATCCACTAATATCATCCTTTCCATTCAAAACAACAACGTCACTTATTTACAAATAACAAATGACGATATTTATTTACAAATAACAAATGACGTCACGTATCTACATCTGAAAACAACACACACCCACAACACGAATCCTTATCTCTACCATCACCCATAATTCCATACGCGAACCAAAACACAAGAACTGAAGCCAGTGACCACATATGCTCCCAGGGAAATTTCTGACTCAGGAAGCCACGCACACCGGAAGCATTTGGTTTAAAATGTCCCACCAATCACAACACGAATCCTTATCTCTATCATCACCCATAATTCCATAGGCGAACCAAAAAAATCCCCCATAATCCCATACGCGAACCAAAACACAAGAACTGAAGCCATTCACACACTTGCCCACATGGAAATTCCAAACATTCCACACCCATGAAGCCACGTACACAATGACGTCATCAACCAATCACGTCACGATTCCTTATCTTATCTTGATCTTGATCTTGTTCAAACCGTCACCCATACTACTGACTTTAATCAAACAAAGTATTTCATTCACATCGTATTTTGTAAAATGCACTAACATTTAATATTTTTGTTTAGTGTTATTATTAGACACTTTATAAAACGGATTGCACATAAAAGTTTATTACAACACAGAATAAACCAGGTGTTATTATTTGCTCCGAACATGAAGAATCATCACTACGCCTGAAGGGGTTAAACAGTATTCCTCGTGTCTCTGTAAAAGAAAGAAGTTTGATATTAATATTATAACCTTTCTGATAAGAATAATCATCGCACAGGATTTTTTCCTTCGGTATTTTTTATGTCGAGAAAAATAGCAAATATGAACGAAATAAATTTCATAAAGTATTACACTATATATTTAGATGTCTTTGTAATAAATGGACTTAACACATCCGGAAGAACTTCTTCATGTGATCCTAGAAAGGATGTATTCACAATTTAAATTCATGTTATCTTTGCACAGAAATCATTAATTACAATATCTATTTAAAAATAAATAAATACATTCTCATGGAAATTAATGAGATAGCCCTTTCCTAAAGCAAAACTGTGTAGAATCGTCATTTATCTTCATTCGTGTATTTAAATTGTTTCAAAATAATTATAACATAAGATGTGTAATACGATATATGCATAATAAGATGTATTTTATTTTATGTCCATGAGTAAAAATATCAATTCTTTAAATAAATCACAATTTCATAAAATTTACTCGAAATTCCCCTTTATGATAAATTAATGTCACTGAACGTATCTTTCATTGAGTGCACGTAATGCCATTGCCATATAGAGTTTACCAATGAAGTTCGGATTTATTTTTGTGAGGGACTCGTACAAAACTATCAGCTCGTGTTCTGAGCTACACGGTGCCTACGATAAATTCATGTTTAGTGGTCTCTTCATATCTCAAGATTTTGTCACCCGCATCACCTTATTTCTACGTGGTATGAACATGTTATATCGAAAGCCTTTAGTAATATTCATGTTAACTTTGACATACTCTTCATTTTAACATTTTTTATACAAATACAGTATTTTAAGAAGGCCAAAAAATATAGCAATGTAAAATCAAAAAACAAAACCTTGATTCGTTAATGTATGTTTATACCTATGATTCCTAGATTTTTACATGCAGGAAAAGACAAAAAATAAGGTTTTCTTTATTATAATGTTTTAAATTGAGGATATGGGAATAACAGAGTGTATATTTTGGGCGTGTTAATAAGAGTCTGGGGCAAAAACACTCTTTGTCGAAATTTCAAATTGAAAGGTGAAAAATATGTTGAAAAAAGTCCTCTTTCGTATTTGATTACAAAGAGAACATTGATTAAAAGAAACTTAGAATATGAATGCACTTCCAAAAAGTAGTACGTATTCCAACCCATTGCAAAGTGTCTTTCAAGTAAAATATTACATGGCATCATTTGAATTCAATGTGTACTATTTCTGAAATTGTGTATTTGGAAGGGAGACAGGATTAGACGACCAATTAAAGTAGTATGCATCTCATTGCTTTATTCTATCTTTTATTAATTTAAATTTGTTATTCGAACATGCTTGCTAATAATATTACCAAGGTAAAATACCGAAAACGTTTAGCACTTATCAAATGGGTTCAATTTTAGAATGCGGTCCTGTTTTACTTCTAAATTAAATTTAAAAAATCAAATAGTTAAGTTGAAACACTATAGAAAGTCACCATTTCGCAATAATGACTAGCTATCATTTTTAGTTACTGTTCTAAATTAATACCAATAAATTAATGTCGGAATGCTTCTGAGCAACTGTTCTGGATACATCTCTTTTCAATTTTTAGAACACGAAGGTATCCGATTACTATTGATTTTCATGGAAGTTGACATCCGTTAACACGTTGATTACCATAATGAAAAGCTATTTGTCAAGTAAAACCTCTGAAAGAATGTTTTTTGGATTGGAGGCTAACAAAAATGCATCATTATACGACATCTACTGCTCAGTAAATTATGGGCTATTCTGCAAATGCATTGTCACTGCCACTTACTGGTGAATGAGAGATGGAGCTGTTATTTTGAAATGCATCACCCTTCCTTTGAGTGATATGGCAGTTTACTTGTTAATTTATTTCGATATATGTAGATCATAAATGGAAATTTAACGCTTAATTGAGTAAATAAGTTGGAAAAAAATACCTGATATCAGACTCCATGCATAACCAACGACAACAGTAGTTACAAATGAAATAGCATAGAACCACATGAAAGCCACTTTGTACAACGGAAAAACATACCTGAAATAGAAAAAAAAACTTCACAATCACATTCTACAATGCAAATTGCACTCAGTATAGTTAGAAATGCAACTGTTAATTGCAATTCCTGAGAGGAAAATAACACTGCGGATTAAGAAGAATACCATGTTGCAAAATTTATACCGAATTTTAATGTTCCAGAGATTTCACTCTTGCTTTAGTCTGCAACACTCTCTTTAGTAGACTTCCAACGGAAAGTTGAACTGTGGACCTGCTTATATTCAGCAGTTCTTACCAATTATACAGTTCGAGTAAACAAAAATATCTTACAACACTAATGTCTCTAATATTTCACTACCATTACTAAAGAAATGGAAAGATAAAGCAGTTTATCACTTTTTTTTAAGATGATGGTTTTGGCATGCATGACAGTATCTTTACAACTGGGCGACCAATCGGCAGTTACGCTTCGACAGTTTTAAGGGAAATTTTTTCACTCAGCGTTTTTTCACCCAGCAGTATGTTCAGTTCTGCCAGTGGAATTTTACCTTCAGAGAGAATTCCACGTACTTCCTTTCAAAGTCTGTTTTGTGTCTTGAATCTGAGCTGGTGACTGCTTAAGAATAGTTGATGTGTAGCAGAGAACTTTTGTAGAATCGTTATTTCAGTTGTGTTTTATCCATATCGTGGATGTAAATCTATGCTCGTAGTTGTTTCGTTCAGAATCAGTGGATCAAACCCACAACCAACACAACAATAACTCGACATGCCCACCAGAATAATGTTCTACAGATACGTCAATACATTCTTGTTCATAATGTTCGCTAAGCAGCGGTCAAGTTTAGCTTCAGTTATCAAATTAAATAACACAGTTGGCTCATTGCTGGAGGCATATTTTCTATACAAATTCTGTTCTTGAAGTACAAAATAATAATTTGTAGACAGTGTTCACTTTTGCGCTTGGACAAGTTGCTATGTCTGATAAATGTGTTACTTTTTTGGGGAGGGGTATTAAACTCTTGATATCTACACAATATCTGCACTTTATGAAACACAGGTTATTCGTAATTCCATTATAAATCTTAAAAATCCATAAAAATCTTAAGAATGCTATTTGTTGAGGAAATGAGAGGAAAGATTGATACCGAATCATTGTGAAATTGTCTTCATTTGGACAGAATAAAATGTTTGAAGAATCGTTTCAGTGCACAACTCCACACATACGAATAGTATTCTAAATTTGGGAAGATGTGGGGTTTGTTCGAAGTTAATACGTGTAGATGGTTGGGTGAAAGAAATGTTGAGTTAAAGAGGACACCTACTTCCCACTTCAGGGAAGAAATAATTATCAGTCCAAGAAGACAGATCTAATCTCATCTGGTGATTTACTTATTATGTATAAGGTAGAGTATGAAATCTTTTTGACAAACAAAGGGGATGGGACAAGACTATTTTACTGATCCATTGTTTAAAGAAAGAGTTGCATTGTATAAGATCTCGACTCTTGTGTTGTTTCTGTACTGGAAGGTTTTTCTTGATACACTAACGGGGGTTTTGTAAATAGAGAATCATACCCCGTTTGTGTTTGAGTTGTAAAGTATTTTGGAAAAGAGAAACACTTAAAAAGATTGAAGGTGATACATTTCTAAGCAACTAAAAGCAATTTAGCAAATATTGCAGATTGGTAAAAAGGAAAGAAACTATAAGCAATACCTTAAGTACACGAACAGTCATCGTTTAGTTTTTCAGATACACCTAATTGATGCCTGTTCAATAATGAAACTGTCTTTAGAAAACAGTTTTCTGAAGACCTTTCGACCAAAACATCCCTTGTCACATAGAAATGTACTTGAGAATTTTAAGTACTATGGCTGCATCACTGTAGTCTTGATATTCACAAAAACATGAACAAAAATGTATTTGTGATCCCAAGTAAAGTTTCAATGATATTCTCTTCAAATGGTCTTTCACCTGGAATTTAAAGGATTCGAAGTTAAACTGACAGAAATTAAACGAGTCAATTTTTTTTTGTTGTGAAAGATACGCTGCCTGCCAAGAAGCCAAAAGACGGCCACATGGGCAAGCTGCATAATGCCATGTAAATAGTCAGATGTTTGTAGCCGGTATAATTTGAAGGATGTTGCGACTGTGCCCAGGTAAAATCGTTGCGAGAAAGAAACTGACAGAGTTTGAAAGAGCAGTTATTAGAGAATCCCATGTTGCAGGCCTATCTGTTCAGAAAATTGTCAACAAATGAGGCCATCCCTGGTCAACAATCAGTGATACCATAGTCAGGTGGAAGCTCAGCGAATCAACTGCAAGAGCTATCCGCAGTGTAAAACCCACCACCCGCACCTTACGCGAGCATATAGTGAAAAAATGCCATCGTCGGGCGAAAAGTTGAAAACAGAGTTTCGGGCACCGACTGGACCACGAATCTACATAAAATATTCAGAACCGAGGATCACAACATCAGTTTCCTATTAACTTGAAAAGCTAATAAACTCCTCATTATAATCACTTTTTTCCTGAGTAAAGGAATATACTACTTCAAATCTTTATAATAGCAGATTAGTCTTTTATATCAGATGATAAATCTTGCAAAATATTTGGATATCCAGACACCCAAAACTTATCTAGTATTTTTTTGTTCCCCAACCCGCAGATAGAACACCTGTATGAACAGAAGTTAAAAACGGAAGAAATCCACCAAATTTTTCAAGCTGTATCTTTGTAAGTATCCAAAGCATCCAAAAGTAAACGATGTCATTGAATACGTTTTTCTAATTTTATTGCAATCACAAGAATCAGTCTTCTTTAATTGCGTCTTATAATAATTCTTTATCCATTATTAATTTGATTAATCTGAGTTTTTGTTGAATACATATCATGATTAAAGGTTTTAGTTTTATCAATTTGTAATTTAATTTCTTTATCTTTTTTCAATGCCGATTTTAATTTATTTATCTGAACTTCACTCAAATGAACTAGTTTTAATATAATTACTCATTTATTAAGATAGAAACTTTGAATACTATTGTTTTACTTGCTCGTCGTCCATTTTACCCTCTCTTAATAATAAATCTAGTATTTTAACTTCTTGAATATATACTTTCTTACTCTTAATTCCTTTACATTTTTATCAGTCAATTTATTAAAATATCAAGACCTTCACCCATATAGTATTTCCTGCTTTGTGAGTCTAATGAATTGATATCATTATTATCATATCAATTTTGATATTTTTTTTCTTTATTCCTAGAAAGTCCTCCTATCTGAGGAGCTTGGCATTCATCCAACTCAGTGGTTGTTTAGTGCTATGATATAGCTGTTCGGAGAGGAAGTTGTTCGCAGGATGCCAAGAAATATAAGAACTAAACAGTTATTATGTAATAAACAGCTGTTCAACTTAGAAAGTAAATGATTTGTGTTGTTTAATAAAAGTGATTCTAAACATTGACTTCATGAAAAGATGTATGTTATGAACAAATCAAAAATAATTATTGTTATCGTGGCGGCCAGAATTATTGCCACGATAAAAATTATCAAACGTATAAAGTAAGGGAAGAAACTGGAAAGAATATCTTTAATGGAATGTATGTTAGACATGAATTAATTTTAAATATATCCTCATTGGAGTCGAATGATTTTTATGATAGTTAATAAAATCATTATATATTTTTATGTTTATGAATTTAATTAAAAATACAATAACAAAAAAAAAACAAAATAAGAAATAAGATAAGATAAAAAAGAAGAAAAAATAAAAAGAAAAAATTAAAAGTTGAAAAATATAAAGAAGTTGAAGAAGATATAACGCCTAAAATTGTCAATTCTAACATGTTTACAATAATAATCTGATTCAGATTATTGTTATTATGTAATTCGATGTCGAAGAGAAAAAATGATATAAACTACAGACGATTTGAAAACTAGATAATCAAATTTAAATATATAGTATATGAAATAAAATACAATCCAAATGCCATTCATTTATTAACAGAGTTATAGAAAATATATCTTACATAGAAATTAAATTGAATCATCCTAAAATCCCTAATGATCATACTATTGAAGATTTAAAAGCTGGTATTAAACGACTAGCTTCTTTTAAAGTTTAAAAGTACTTATAAAAATAATCCTATATAAATGGAAGACCAAAGATTCCTCGTAGTTGTTCACAAAACAATTAAAAGACGAGATAAAAAAAATTAAGAATATGAAACAAGGTATAAGAGACATATTAAATGTGCATAAAGAAATAATAGATGAGCTAAAAGAAACAATTGATAAACTAAAAGAAGAAATTAACGAGTTAAAAGGAACAATTAATGAACTAGAGAAGAAATTAAATATTTAATAAATGCGAATTATGAACACAAATAGATGAATAACTTTTATCTTTATTTATTTTTATCTTTTTGGAATTAATCTAGGGTGATAAATTTCATCACTCTAATTTTTAATGTTTTTTAAATATTTTTATTTTTTATTCTGTAAAGTTTATTAAATGGATACTAACTTTTAATGATATTTAGGAACCTACTTATATTTCGTATACCTTCTCCTCCTCCGTAAAAGAAGTTACACTTTCCGAAAAATATAAAAAGGTAATGAAACAAATAAAGAAAACGCAAATGAAATATGATGATGATGAAGCCTGTTATTATATTGTTATTAATAGATTTTTAAGAAATGGATATGATAGTAGAATAAGATACTTTAAATAATTCATGAGAGACATCACAATGTTAAATTTCATAGAAGCAGATGATTTGTTTTACAACTAATAGACGATATGTATTATGAAAAAAATTTAACTCATTCATATTTCATTGAAAACATTTGTGATTATTATAATATATCAAATGATATTAAACCAAAATGTTTGCACCTTAACTTGAGAACAAAATATGAAAAAAATGGATAGCATTTATGAATTCTGTTTCTTAATAAATGGAAGACAAATAATGAGTTTCTTTTTGTAATTTGCATATTCTATTAAGTCGGTTTGTGTGTTATAAGACACCTGTAATCGTCGAGATGTCGTCCTTACATATCCGAAGGGAAGAAAATATTAATGACAGTAGATGGTAATGATATACATAACCCAGATTCAGGGAAATCTTATCGGAGGAATAGTGAGAATCTTGTGTAAGGGCGACAAAGTTAGGTAACGGTATGAAGAATGGGAATGGGTATATCATGGGAATGATTGTGAGGAGAGACCGATTACGATTTTGTATTTGTCCGATTGTCGGACGAAACCCGGTACATCGGATGTCTTTATAAGACATCGGATAATAACTCGTAAGTTACAAGTTTCTTGTGTTATGTTGGGTTGTTTGAATTGATGGCAAAACAGGTGAAAATACTAGCGGCACCTATTTTTACATCTTTAATGGTAAAAGTTCTTCTGGTATTCACCCAAAACACTATTTAAAAAATAAATAAAAATACATTTTAGGGTTAATTTAATTTGAAAAGAGTTTATATTAGGATATGCACCACGGCTAATGACTGCGCACAAGTATTTTTATAAACCTAGGGCGTCCTTAAGAATACGTCTTTCCTCTATTTGATTTTCTCAAAGACATTCAATCGATGTGAAGACATTAAGACACATTATATTATTTCAAATTTACATAACGTTAAATTTGCATAACATTATGAAATACGGAGTTAAGAATAGTCATTTGTACTAAAGAAAAGTTTATATTTTAATAAAAAGGATAACGAATGAATAGAAACACACAAGTGTAATAATTACCGTTCATTAATTAATATTTTTCTCTTTTTTAATCCATCGATCTCTTTAATAAAAAAGACATCATATTAGTAAGCGGTGTCCATTTATTTCCATGACGCCATCACATATTCATATTAAACAGGCAAATTAACAATAGATGAAAAACCAGAGCCTCATTAGCCTTCCAGAGAATAATAACACAGACTAATTTTGATAATTGAAAGATACACCGTTTTAAAGCAAATCTGAATTTTACACTTCTTTATTACTGTACTTAAAAAAAATAAATGCAGTTCATTATCCCTTGTATTTTTCATTTTATAAAATGCGTCGTAACTTTTTTTAGAAAATGTAATAATCATCCTTCCTTACAATTCGTTGATATCAGACATGATTATCCTTCTTGCGCGCGCACACACACACACACACACACACACACACACACAGAGAATGTAAAATATACATTATATGCACTTCCCCTAAATGTAACATATATATTTAGAGGAAGTTTAGGCAATTTATGTATTACCCTTATCTAACATACCGATGAATTAAGACAATACATTTAGTCTGAATGCAATTCTAGGACTGTAAAACTGCTAGGACAGAAACAAAAAGTAAAAGAGATCGTAAATGTAGTAGGCACTAATGACGTAACTTGCGAGACGTTCACTATGAGAGAGAGGATATGAAAGAAGTGTTGGAAGAACGAGAGTGAAGACTAAGAAAGCGAAATTCAAAATATATTTCTTAGATATGCTAAAAACTGAATTAAGAAGGGCTATGGTGGCAAAGAGGTCGATGGGTATGCTATGTAGAAGGATTTGATGCGAGCGTTTGGATGCGAGGAGTGAGAAATAAATAGATGGCCTATTTTGATATGCTTGATATCAGGAGTCTTGAAAAACTAATAATTGGTTTGAGACCTAACAAGGAGATTCGGGGAATTTAGTTTTTGTGTTTTGTACGACATTTGGAATCATCAAGGTGTGGTGCTTTCATATCCAAAGGACAGAAAAATGTCAATAATAGTAGATGATAATGATGTTCATGATAGCCCTAACCCAGAGTCGGGGAAATTATATTATGATCAGAGGAATGGTGAGAATCTGTATGTAAGAATGATAATATTAGGTAACTGTATAAATAATGGGAATGGTTGTTATTATGGAAATGATTATGAGGAATGAACGATTTTGATTTTGTATTCGTATATTTTGCATGTGCATAAACCATGACTGCATAAATAAGATTTCAGGTAAGAACCCGTAAGTTTTCCACCTGTGTCACTCAGACTACATACAACAATATGCAAAAAACATGCAGATAGCTTATTAGGTCTGTACAAATATTTTAGGAGTGTCAGAAAATGTTAAAACTTTGTTGTCTTTGTCAAAAGAGGAAATATAGCCTGAAATATAAGATATCAGCGTATTGATATCTAATATTGTAGGCATCAGAAGCAGACATACTAACTGTTATCTAGTGCAAAGGGTATAGTATAGTGTATTTAGAGAGGATAGAAAGGTTAGGAGAGGAGGGAGCGTGCTGTTAATGACATTGGATTATTTTAATCCATTTAGTATTAAGACCTGTGAATGTAATACTAGAGTGTTTCATCTACCAATGAGTTCGAAGACATCTTGATTGCGGTGGAGGGTTTGCAAGATCGAATATATAGTAGAGCGTTGTTACAGACAGAGTGGATCGGTTGTTAGTGACGGAGTAATGTGTCACAAAATAAAGACGATGGGAGCAAAACTCATAATCATAATGGAGGCTGAACAATCAGTTACCATTACTCTCCTCAAAATATCTGCAATGGAAACGTTTCGACCTCCATCATATTGTGGTCCACCACCGATTGTGTAATAAGATGTCCAGATCTTCCTGCATGTTGGTACCAATAGACAGCTATTTAATAACTGATTAGCGTGCTTTTCTATAGATTATGATATATTTTTGTGGTCAAGAGTACAGATGAAGTTGCCGGTTACATTTATGTGTTTCAGATCGACTGCAGAAAAGTCGATCTTATGAATTTCATGCTTTTGGTTGACAGCCATCTCCTTTGTTATATAGATGATGAACACAGAGAACACAGCGAATGAACATTTCTTAGCTGAGCATATATTGCATATACTGTTCGACAATAATCAACTGGAGTCTGCAGAAAGGGGGGTCCATGAAAGATGCATAGTCTGAGTGACTTAATATCCCATAGTCTGAGCTTTTATGAAATCATAGGACCTGTGATCATTCATAAATGTTCGCACACTGATTTTTTTTTTAGTATACTTGTAATAACTAATTTCTTGTGCTACAGTAAACAATTTTGATAAATACCTTTTCGTTTGTTCTGGTAGCGAATATACCAAGTACAAATATTCCTAAAGTGGGGCCATCTACGATGCTCAAGATAATGATAGTTGCCTGAACAATGCTGTCATATGAACGATTCAGAAAAATAACACAAAATGTGTCATCAAAAAAAAAAATCTATTATGTTAAAATTTGTGAGTATAGGATTCCTGAAATTCCAATACTATTAATGGATAACTTCTTAAGTCCACTGGCACCAATTGCTGGAGTGGAGATTATTATAATAACCTTCTTCCCTAATAAGAATTCAGAACAAAACAATAACAGCTATGGTCACTTCATATCCAGTGTTCTACTTCACTGAAGAACTAAATAACTTCCTTGATATCTTATCATTACGAAAACTCTGCCTATGCTACAATTTACTAGATGACAGGAGAAACATTCAAAAAATTTCGGATATAATGTGGATTACAATCTGCGCCTTCGAACAAACGCTCCTGGGTAATACAGAAACCAGCAAGGTGGTGATATTCCCGAAATATTTTCAACACATAGCGACTAAGGGCCATGAAATAGTACCTGACGATATAACATTTGCAGGCATTATATATTTTAAAAAAGTTCAGTAATTATACCAGGAAATCCTGTTGAAACATATTTCTAATCCAAATTAAGAGTGTTAACTGATAAAACAATTGCGTGCATGAAAAAGTGTGTCAAATGATTTGTCATTTACTACTCACAAATACAGATAGGTAACCAATACAGTTCCTCTTTATTTAGACACATATATTTAGGTTTATTGTCTTAAAGCTAGTCATGCATTTTGTATAATCGATATTGTCAAAATATATCTTGAGCTCTACTTTATCTTCATGATCCCATCTTGTAAATATTTTCTTCTGTTTGATCTGAATTCATGCTGTTAATTTTTCTTGTATTTTGCGTAATCTCATACTGTAAATTTTGTCGAATATTTTGTCTCATCTTGTATTGGATCACGTGTATTAATGCTAATAAGAATCTAATTATATTACGTTATAAATTTTCCATGGAAACTCATAAAACGCAATATGATATTCTAAATTTATGAAAATGGAAAACGAGGTTGCAATGCAATTTACGACAATCGAAAACTGCAATATAGTATTGGAAAATTAAAGCCTAAGGTATTGGTAAAAATCAAGCAGTAATTTACGTAACTTAGTTGAATAAGTAGGCGCTGATATTTACCAAGTAACTTTGATATTAAATCAGTATGCTTTAAGATACTTAGAAAGGAATAGCAAGGCGGGATAATATCCTTCATTGTCACTACAGCCAAGAAATTCACGGAAAAAGAAACGGTAGTTAGGGAGCAGCAAAATATCTCGGAAACACACACACACACACACACACACCCACACACACACACCCAAGAAGACCAAGATTCGCATTGAATCTTTCCATAATAAAGTAAAGAAAGCGCTGCAAAAAATTAAAAATTAATTTAAATATATCATTATGAAGTAGAAGACGCCTTATCGTTGGACTTAAATGAATATTAAATCTAAATGTATTTAAATAATATAGCTTTTGTACTTAACTATAAAGAGCTAATAAGCTTCATTTCGGCAATGAAAACATTACTTAAATTAAGGGGATATTAAATCCCACATAGTTTCAAAACCGAATAAGAAACTCAAAGATTGGAATCAGAGAGTTTCTTGCCGAATATAGTAAACTATAAAGTATCGGCGACACTAGCGTTAGCCAATGCAAGTGATCCTAGTACGTAGTACAATACCGGACGACTCGTTGCAAAGGTGGGGGAAGTTCAGATCGCTATGCTTAGGTATTTTCCATAATGTAAAAACACATAAAAAATACACATAAAAAACCTAGGAAATGTATGCTGTTATTACATTATGGAGGGAGGTCACTACCCAGACCGGTTTCAGCCTTTTTTGAGGCTTCATCAGTGAGTAGCTAGATCTAATACCAAAGTGTATAGCGAAAAGAACTTACTCTGCGAACGAGTTTTCCAAACAGGTGCAACCATTAAGTTACTTAAGTATAAAGAGCTAATAAGCTTCATTTCGGCAATGAAAACATTACTTAAATTAATTAGAATTAAATAAATTAGCTTTTGTATTCTTACAACGATATTTGATTACATAAAAGTTTTTATTTTTATTCAAACCGTTAGGAAATAGAACTGATAATTGAACATTCAGTGTCTGAATGAGCTAAAAGAAGGCCGTAATTTAAATTCCCTTTGATTTAAATTCCGGGTCTTGTTACGGGATCATCAGGTGTTTGTAGTGGGTCGAATCCATAAGAGTTCGCATATAAGATTAAGTCAATGATGCACATACACATAAAAAAGAGATGTTATATCTTCTCCCAACAGAATATCCTTAAACAAATAAAACAATTATTTAATGACAGGCGTGAAAAGCTTACGTTCGTTACTAATGATATGTAATTAGGAGCATTTGTATATATTGTAGAACAACAGCATCAGGTGTTTGAATAGTATTCAACAACCTAATGTTGCAGTTTGTGTTCCGTTCGTGTGAATTCATTAACATGGGATATTTTGGAATATTAGCAAATGCGGCTCAGAGCTTCACTATTAGCCATTTATAGTGCAAAAGCCAGGAGACCGAACTATGACGTTTAGTTACTGGTTTTATGTACCCTATGCACGCTTTCTATAGAGCTCTAGATATTTTTGATGCTTTGAAGTTTGACTTCAGAACGTTTAATTTGTATGAAAAAAATAATACATTTTCATTCTTTCGTTTTTGGATCGTGTGGCAGCTACATTAGTAGGCCTGGTCACCGCGACAATTTTTCCGGCCTGAATTCAAAAATATAATCACGGAATATCTCACGTAAAATATTAAATAATATTTAACGTGAGCTATTCCGTGATTATATTTTTGAATTCATATGTCTGCTCACGGTATTTCCTTATTAAAACAAATTTTCCGGCCTGCTTGGACGCCAGCCGGTCCTTTATCCAAGCAAAATGTGCAGGATCGAATTCCAATGCATACTTGGATGGATCGTCAGAAATTCAATATTTGTGTAACTTGCAAATTATTGTTAATTTAGTAATTTAATCATTTATTTCAAAAAAAATTATGAATCCTGACTATGATGAAAATACTCTTTACTCAGTGTCTTAGAAAAACATTTCAGTCTTATAGTTTTTAAAGCTTTACCCTAAGAAATAATACTATACGAATAGACAGAAAAAGGTACGTATACTGAGAGCAACGTATTTTGTGAAATTCTATTACACCGAACCTATTTATATTAAAATATATACAAGGAATTATTTTCCTATAGTCTAAAATGTAATGCTACTATGATGTCGCTTTAGATACTAGATATCCACTTAGTTCAATCTATTCTTGTATTATGTTAAAATTAGTAAGAAGAATACTGTGATTTACACGTCACCTCACTTAAAGTAACACAATTTTAGTGAAGAATTCAAACGAAACAATATTATATCTAAAATAAAAACGAGAAGCATCCCTATAGAAATAGGTTGAGATGTTATATTTTAATCAGCAACAGTAGAGAAAGAGAAAGCGAAGGTTATCTATCCTAAATGTCCCTTAACGGTGGGTTAAGCAATGGTGAAATCCATTTTAAAAGGACTAGACTCAGTTCAAATTTGTTCATAACGATTAGGTTTCATCAAATTAAATATTTAGTGTTCACGTTCCATTTTGCATGATAATAGGAATTGGTGATCAAAATATTTTGAATTAACTTGAACAATATGTTCCAAACAGGGTATCGTGTAGTAAAATCAAATTGACATTTAAAGTGTAAAATTACAATTTTAATTTTCCATCTTTATAATCAATAAAGAAGAATGTCAGTAGAAATAAAACAATTTTAATAGTTTAGCCGTATTTGATTTTAACTGATTGTAAATTATTAAAGAACGAAGTTTAAAAACTGACTTAGTTTGTTAATAGAATTTAAATCGGATCGGCATTTATTTTTGTCAATTTAATTATTTATTAACTTATTTTAATAAGTTGATATTAGCGATATTTCTAAAGTACAAAAGAATTGAAAATGGAAAACTAACATTTGTATAACTGTGACTCACGATTTGTTAACGATTTTTATATTTTTTTATATTCGTGTTATTTATTCATTTTTACCTGCCCCGAACATTCTGCTCCAGAAGACAAACAAACGTTTGCCTTCTAGAGCAGAGTGGTTGGACCAGAGCGCCTCTTGTGAAGCATTATGTCTTTTAGACATAATGCTTCACAAGAAATAGCTCCCTTTTTTGTCAGAAATCTTAACGAATATTGAAGATAAGTGTTGAACAGAGCATGATAATCAATTTTAGACATATACTATATGTTAACTAAGCACTGAATGATACTGCTATGTAATGCACAAAAAATACTTTTCGACTGGTTGAGTATTGTAGGCTCTTACAAACCAGGAATAATGAAGCTAGCAAAAAATGCTGAATAGGACTTGAGAACGATTGTGGTATGTACAAGTAAAGAAACCGCGGCACTCTAGCGTCAGTTTTATTTATATATTTTTTATTTTATGGGGCAAATACATCAAAGGTCATATTGTGTAAGGGCACAGGTTACCGCAATACATACACCCACTGTCCAAAAAGAAACCGAATTTTTCGAAAATAGAAGAAAATATTGGCGCCACCTGTTGCATTTTTTGTTGTCAAAAGCAGCAACCTTCATTAGTGTTCTGTCAACTGTTTATGACATTTGTTTATGCCACACCTTGGATTCGTTTTCAAGAGATGGTCATAAAGAGCCGCCAAGTGTTCTTTAGTAGAGATAGACTAGCCTATCTCTACTAAAGGAGCAAAGTCCTTTTGAAGAGCAAAGTTATTTCGCAGTCCTTCAGAGAAGCGAAAGTTGATACACATCCAGATAATTGTCTGCATGTCACTTCATATCACGCTCTCTTTCTCTCTCTCTCTCTCTCTCTCTCCGTAAACAGCATCAGTTAGAAAAGTATGCAGGGTTTCTGAACTAAAGTTTCCCACCTCTCTATTTCCTATGTGTCTACAGCAGCAGCAGCGCTTCCCAAACTGTGGGCCTCGGCCGTCGTAGGGACTGTAAGTTATGTTGAGGGGGGGGGGCGTGAAATAATGAAAACAAATTTAAAATGTTTTAAGACTAAGTAGATTTTTTTCTTAATCTTAAAAGAAACGTATTTTATTTTTATTATTTATTATTTCTTTTTTGCTATTTTTTATATTTTAATGGAAACAATCACACATTGGTGATGGGTAACAAATTTTGCTTCTTGCGTATTTCGGCGATTAATGAATATTTGTAAATATATGCTTATTCATATAAGTTTCCTTTCAAAGGTATTGATAAGAAACACAAAAAAGATTACAAACCAAAATCTTGAATATAAATTGTATTGAATATAAATACAATAAATATTATAATAATATATGTCTGTATTGCGATTTTTTTTTCGATAGAGGGGGAGAAATATTTCAATTTTTCCAAAGGGGGCCTTGGGGCATCCATACATTTGGGAAGGACTGGTTTGCAGCACCTCCTGCCGATGTGGAACTCAATCTTTTGGAAACACAGGAGGGACTACCCTGATCAGCAAAAAGAACACAGTCATCCGGTATACAATCACAAAAGGGATAGGACAATGTGCTTTGGAGAATAATCGTTTCAGTGAATGAAAGAAAACCATCGCTTTTAATTAATTCGAGTTTACATTAGCAAATCTCTTTCTGCTCGCGGTACAAGTTCTACAAAATCCCTGTGAATCGTAACAGGAAATGATGTAACCTACCATAGGTGATGGCCTACCGACGTATTTGCGATTGGCATTGATAACTGAAGTTATCACAAAGAACGCCACTTCCGTCCTCCAAACACGTGACTGTTCTTGTTGCCAGGTCATTTCATTTCCTTCCTAGTGTTTCCGGTCATTTCGGATCGTTTAACGCTGACGTTCCTTTAATAATGCTATCTTGGAGAAGTGTGACCACACATTCTTAATTAAATAATTAAGTTATTCCAGTTTCAAGTAGGCTTTGTTCCTGAACCATTGCACAAGCTACAGAAATCTGAACCTGCCACTACATCTCCCTGCAGTCGTCTTGTCATAATAGTGAGTCGCAATTTATTTTTCAACAATTAAAACTTCATATGCCTACAAGGGAGCTCCGCTTACGGCGCGCCAGTTCCGGGGTGGTAG
The DNA here is from genome assembly GCF_054136105.1 of Typopeltis vanoorti. Taxonomy (NCBI): domain Eukaryota; kingdom Metazoa; phylum Arthropoda; class Arachnida; order Uropygi; family Thelyphonidae; genus Typopeltis; species Typopeltis vanoorti. Next base: position 79,645,495 of record NC_143554.1, on the reverse strand, counting down.
ACCAGTTCTCCTTGAATTCTGATGATTCGAATTGCGATGACTCGAACCTCAGAGTAGCCGCTGAGTGTCGAGTGTTCAAAAAAAAAAAGGGGGTGGCTTCGTCCCCTGGCGCCTACGGCTCCCAACCCCCCGAGTTCCGAACAGGTAGGCCAGTTCCTTTTGAATTCTGGTGACTCGAATTTTGAAGACTCGACACTCAGGGTAGCAAATTGAGTTTCAAAACGTTTCAAATAACTTGACAAAAACCGTGACACAAAAACGTGACATAAAAAGGCTTACCATTTTATATTATAGAGTAGATGTGGTTTTTACAGTATTCAAATTTAAACCAGTGGCATACAATTTAAATTGACAAGTTTTTCAATGGTAGAAATACTTACAATTGCGCAATAAACTGTACACACGAATCCTACTATCACTATTGATACCCAACTTGGTATTCCTGTAGTGCTACTAAGAGATACTGCTGGTGGTCCTCTAACAGTTTTTTGTAGGCTTTTCTATATTTTTTATAGTAATGAAACAACGAAGCTAAGAAACTAAAAAAAATGATAATAATAACACCGACTTCAAAAAAAAAAAAAAAAAAGAGAGAGAGAGAGAGAGAGAGTGAAGGGTCAAAATGCACTAAAAGTGAAAAGTAATCCTTTCTTAAATATAAGAATTTAAATTGTTTTGGATTCGGCACCAAATTTAACGCAAACAAATTAACTATATACAAATTATAGTTCACAAGCTATACGCTAAACTTACAAGCTATACTTACACTAACAAAAAAGTGAGTATGTGTATGGAAAGTTACCTATCATTACTTCATACATTCTGTAATAAGAAATATGTTTATTCTCCAAAAGTACACATTCCTTGTTTTTTGTAGTTACATCTGTATCCGGTAGGTGGCGAGTAGGCATATAAGCAGCACGTTAGCAACATAAGTGACACAGCTCTCGCAAGAGAAGTTGTGACTTTTGTGTTAATGAGTATGAGTGGCTGAGGGACTAAATCCGTGGATACATATGCGTGTTCTGTGAATACTTATCTGTTCTTAGGACTACTTCTTGTTTCAGTTATTTTCAAAACGTTTACTAATATTCGAACAATTAAATAGGTTATCGCGTAATTCAAAATTTATGCAATTAATTTGCGTTAAATTTGGCAACGACTCCAAAAACTTTAGTTCATATATTTAAGAAAGGATTATTTTTTTTAATTTATTTAGTTTTGTCCCTTCTATTTTTTTATTGTAATTCGCTTTGGCAATTCAGTTTTTACATGTTAATAGGGGAGATGGTGCGTCACACTATTGTCCCCATCAGAGGAGACGGAGCCTATTGTTCCGGTGCTCTCCTAAGACAGGTGGTCTGAATGTTCTCGACCTCCAGCATAGATGGCAACACTATCGGCAAGTTTTTTTTTTAAGTTGGAACATCTGTCTTAAGCAATCGTGTGAAATTGCAAGCACTTCTATCAAGTAGTTTGATTTATACAGCTGTCGGAAGAAAAAGTGTTGTCTATCCCTTAAAATGGATAAAATCGAGTATCATGCAGTTATAAAGTTCTTTGTAAAAGAGGGTTTAAGACCATAAGAAACTTTCCAAGTTCATAAACGTTTATGGACACTCTTTTGCTTATTTTGTGACAATTAAGAAATGGGCTGCCTAGATTAAACTTGGCCGTACCAGCCTTGAAGATGATCCACGTGAGGGATGTCCAAAAAGTGTAACAACACCAGAAATCATTGATCAAGTGCACGATATGACCGGGCAATCAAAGTGTGTGAAATTACGGAGGCGAAAGGAATTTCAAAGGAACCCGAAGTATATATTTTGCTTGCATAATTGCAAATGAAAAAGCTTTGAGCAAGACGAGTGCCGCACTTGCTCACAGCAGATCAAAAATGCATTTGCATGAAAATCTCTGAGCAGTGCTTGGAGCGTTTTATAAAGAATAAAAGTGATTTTTTTGTGCATCGATTTATTACTATGGATGAGAATTGGATTCACCATAACACACCAGAATCCAAATAGCAGTCAAAACAGTGGACAGAAACCGGTTGTTCAGCGCCAAAGAAAACAAAGTCGGTTCCACCAGCAGGATGTTTGTTCCACCAGCAGCAGGTGTGAATAGATGTTTTGCGTGGTAAAACATTTATTTATTAATTATCTTGTAAAGGGTAAAACAATAACCGGGAAATATTATTCCAATCTTTTAGCCATTCTAGACAAAATAATCCGTGAGAAAAGACCCTGTTTGCAGAAGAAAAAAATCATAGTTGATGTGAACAATGCACCTGCCCACAAAGGTGTTTTGGCAGTGGGAAAATTAAGGGATATGCACTATGAATTGTTGGAACATCTACCCTATTCCCCAGATTTGGCTCTCTCTGACTTCCGTCCCTTGCTAAAACTAAAATTGTTCCTCGCTGGTCAGCGTTTTTCTTTGAATTAAGAGGTGATTGCAGCTGTAGAGGGGTATTTTGCAGATCTTTCTAAGAACCACTACAGGGACGGCATAATGTTGCTCGAGCATCGCTGGAATAAATGTATTAGTCTTAAGTGAAATTATGTTGAAAAATAAAAATTGTTTTGAAATTACCAATTCGTTTCTTCATTGCTAGGTCGAGAATGTTTCAGTTCACCCTCGTATCTCATGTATCATTTCGATAAACGTCGAAGACGAATTCAAACAATTGCCCAGTCTTCCTACCAGTTCGCCTAATCCACCATACGTAAAGGGTCGGGATATGTTAGCGAGAGCGCAGATGGTGTAGTTGTCCCCTCTCGCTGTCGTGAGACATGATTGAGAACTCCGTCCAGTTGCCAGCACGTGCCTAATGATTAGCTCTATTAGAGTCTTGTGCTAAAGATCATACCGTTAGAAGGCTATGCTTTGCGCAGGTCCTTTCTAGGGGCCATTTCGATGCGTATCTGCCATGTGAACCTGAAAAGTGTGCAATACACCACACCTCCCACAGCCATCAACTCATCTTGTTCCCAAGAAGGCCTCCGGCATACGTCGTGCCAGATACACCGAAGCTAAAAGGAGAAAGCAACTTAAGGATGCGACATAGAAATATGCGCAGAGTAATTATGCAGTCCACCTGGGGTGGCAAAGTACCAACAAACTAACCACGCGATGCACAGAGTAGCGGTGACCAGTACCAGCGCGATCACCCCGATGTGCACAAAGCGGCAGAGTCTCGGTCTCGATATGAGCAAAGCAATCCTGGAAGAGGAGTAGAAATATGAGGACTTCTGTGGAAGGTCAAGGCTCACTCAAGCATGGCATGCAATCCTGACGTGGCTTATCAAGCAGACAGCACTGTAACTTTAGGTACCATGAGCCACAAATGTCAGCACTGTAATATCCTCAAGTGGAATGATGATCCAGGCATGTGCTGTAGCACTGGAAAAGTGCAGCCTTGCATTTCGAACCCCTGCCCGAGAGTCTCTACAGCCTGGTAATGGAAAGCCATACCGACTACACCCACTTCATGGACCATATTCGGAAGTACACGGTCCATGAAGCCGGGGCTAAGCAGATTCTACGAGACGGCTTTATTCCGACATTCAAAGTTCAGTGGCATGTTGTCTCCTAATAGGAAATCTGCTGTCAGCACCTCAATACGAAGCACAATTAGTGCAAATCTATTTTGGGGGCCACCACGTAAGATATGTGCGCTTGAGGTGCAGCAACTTTCCTGACGTCAAACAGGATTGGTCAAACAACTGTAGAGGGTGCTACACGACATCAACAGCTATATAAAGACCTAAAGACTGCGCTGGAGAAGATCTGTACCTTTAATCCGCAAGAAGTTCCAAGTCGTCATCCATGCAGATAGAAATCCCGCTGACGTATATGGGGGTCACTTCAATGCACCAGCAACAAATTAGGTAGCTCGGGCGATTGTTGTTCAACAATTCGGCCAGCGAGACATCGTGCTTCAGAGCCTCAACAGCAACAACACAGCGTCGCATCAGCGAGATCCACAGGTCGTATGACGCCCTGCAGTATCCGCTCCTGTTCTATCGTGGCGATGATCGGTACTCCATTGCCTTGCCTCAGCGAGACCCCAGAGACAGTTATTCCTGAAGAAAAAGAAGAAAGTCTCCGCAGCGAGCTTCTACTCCTACCTCATCATAGTCAGGAAAGGAGAGATCAACCAGTTGTGTGCTTCAGATTGTGTGCTTTTGCATGATATGCAAAAGCACACAATCTGAAGCAGATGTATGCTTCTCTTTCAAACATTTGTACATTGAGAGTCCGCATTCACAATTGTCATATAAAACCTTTTTTTTTTCTTTTGCAGAATGTTTACATCTGCACTAGACAAATAACAGATAATATTTTGCGGACATAAGAAAGTTATGTGAAATGATCATTATTGTCCTGAAGAATTTTAGTAGTCCATGAGGATGTTTACTACTACCAATGTTAATGATTAATATTCATTAAAGTATGAATGCGGTTTGTTAAAGTATCGCAGAGGAGAAATATATGTTCAGAAGTGAAGTGATATGCCCCTATCAGAAATGGACATAACCAAGCGTATCAAAGGCTTGTTACTTTTATTTCGTTTAATGTTGATTAATTAATGTGGTTTTGTTACAATCCAGCTGACCTAGAGGGTATTCTGACTCAGACCACTTCATGACTGCTTGTTATCATGAAGTGGTCTGAGTTCAGGTTCAGGTAACAAAGTTCAGGTGACGAAGTTCTATACATGATTTATTAAAATTTTCACTTTAAACATCTCTAAACTGTTTTAACTCTTTTTTGTTTATTTTAGAGGGTTCGTTGCTAGTGCATATGTAGCAATATATAAATGTACGTGTTAGCTGTTAGCTGAAGACACAATGAATTTTATAGTACTTTCTTTTATCTAAATCATGGGGTAATTGATTTAAAAAATCACACTAACCAAAATCACTGTCTAGATAAGACAGCAATTTTGGTGGACTATTTATTAGAACACATGAAGGGCTTGCTTACTTTGTGCAGCGGAGAGAGTGTCAAATCGCTTTCATGATTTTAAAAATAAGAACTGGTTCTTTGGATATAAAACAATCTGTCGCGTGATATTTCGCATAATGAAATAGATGGCGAGTTATTAATTACAAAGGCAAGTGTTTCAAGGACTGTGTTAAATATAGCAAGTAGAAATATTATGCATATTTGTAATTTCATTCGATATTAACAACATAATTGTTTATGTATGCCATTAACAAAGTGGAAATATATGAATTATATATTGCCACTTTGTTACTGGCAAGTGTATTTATAACTTTTGCAACCTCTCATCATAGGATTATTATGGCCTATGGTAGTTACATAATATTACCAATTTACGGTTAAATCTAAGGGTATGAAAATACACCTATGTCATTATTATTTTTTATTTCGATTCGAATGACTATGAATGTTTTACACTTTATCGTTGTCGAAATAGAGACTATTAATTCGAACAGCTTGAGGGAGAAGCCTTTAGTGCGAAGACATGGCAGTGGTGTTCTGAGAAGAAGAATGTATCTGGTTTGTAGATATTGGACAGAGAATTAACAATAAATTTAGAGCGATGCGTTTTAGAAATTTAAATAACCCAGCCTTAAATTTGGTCGACTAGAAACACGAAACTCACCAATTTGCGCAAAAGGGATGTAAATACAATCTGGAGCGAACTTTCCTATTTCGCCCATATATCTACATCTGGCACTATTCAACTGCTTCCTGTTTAGCCTCTGAAAGATACTCTCCGATTGAGGAGTGCATTCTTCAGAGCTGTTCCTGATGATTTTGTACATCAGACTAAATATTTCGGGATCTGCATGTAGCAGCTCACTCTGTGATAGCCAAAGTGCACAGTGATGATTTTTACATCACTCACTTAAAGGATTTTTTTACATGGATTATAAGGGAGGGATTACTTTCCTAATATCTATTTTATATGAAGAGTTGCAGGATTATCATATTCTCTTCATAGATGGAATTCGAACCGAAGCCTTTCGAAATAAAGCATATCACCGATACAAATAGAATTCGGGAAATGGCATTTGCTCGTGCACTATTTTAATTGTTCATTTAATCTAAAATGCTAACGTGCTCATCATATAGTATGAACTGCTTTTAATAGGAACCTCTGATTCGGTATAAAGAAAGCCCTTTGGTCGGAAAGACATTGAGGGAAGACATCATCTCTCCAGGTTTCTCTTAGAAACTAGAAATTTTCGTTAATCAAAGACAGGCAAACGAGATCATTGAACTCACATCTACTGACATAAAATACTTCAGGGAACCAAATCTCCATACTAACCTGAATACCAACACCTATTTTAATGATAATAGGAAAAGTCTCGTATATCAGATTTAACACTAACGATTTCTTTTTAGTATTCTTTTAAGGCATTTTGACACTTATTTTTATACTTCTATTTTGAATCTTCATTTCCTTGATAGTTGTCTGTTTCACATAGAATTCAGAAAATGAGTCTGTCGGGCATTCTAGACTTCCGTTTTTTATTATATAGCATTCTGAGTCGATAGTAGGGAACTTTTCTTTTGAAGTACATCTACTTCTTCTTCTGGCAATACGAACGAAGAAGTGTTCTCTTTCGACAAATACTCCTCCCATTCTCACTTGCGTACTTGGGTTCAGATTCCTTGTTGTATATCTAGGGGGTGACTGACTTGAACAAGAGACATCATTCATATTCCGAATCTCTTTAAATTCTAATTTTCTCTCTAAAGTGCTTTTAAAATATAGCAACTGTTATACGTGGTTATAGAATCTCTGAAGATTTTTTATAGAATTTTTGTTATATATTGTATGTTCCATATATTACTCGCAAACGGTTTTTCTCTATTCCATTATCATTTCGGGATTATTTTTAGAATTTTAAGATATATTCATTTATTCTGCATTTCTAATTATTTTATTGGTGGCTGATGTCAAAAATTCCGTCTTGATTGTCTTCATTTCATTTTACATTTAATCTAAAAGAATTTGTTTTCTCATATTTCTCTACTTTCTGCAATTTTTGTTTTATTTCCTTCGTTTTTAAATCAACACTTTGCTCCCACATAAAAATTTACACATTTATAAAACATACATTTCTATTCTCTGCATTTTTCATGAGTGTTGGCCTGAATGTGAAATATTGAAATATTCAATATTCAATTTCCTAGACAGAATTATTTTATATGCGTAAATACTCAATGTAGCATATTTTATAATCCAAATAATAGAATTATTAGATTTATTCTTTTCCACTTACTATTCTTTAGAATGTTTTTCGTTTAATGAAAGGAACCATTTAAAAAATTGGCAATATTATTTCTTAAGTAAGTTACTTGATATTCAGTTATTCGCAAATTTTCTTATGATGTGACTGTACTTCCCATTTTATATATTTGTAATAATGCTATATATTACAGTCAATTCACGGTAGTATTTTAAAAGACATATTTTGCTGATTAATCTACTTTTAATCATATTGATTAGTTCTTTAAAAAATGCTAATGATAACATTGTATTTGAAAATTATCCATAATGAGCATTTTTAACATTTCTCTCCAAATTTCTTAACAATTCCTGATTTTACAGAGACTTTTCCCCTTCAGTCCACATGATATTTCTTCATCTGACTTCCTTTTTGTTAATAAAAAGCGAAGAAAGTTTATATCGTCGGTTCAAATAAATTGTGAAATAATAAAGAAATAATTAACTGGTACTGTGTTAAATATTAATGCATTTTTTACATTACATGTGAATGAAACTCTTTTATACTGCAGAGAATAACTGTAATTAAGCAATTGCGCAGTGAAGACGTTTCTATTAAATCACGAACCATAACACCCTAGGAGTATTTTGAAACTAAAATTGCCTTATAGCATTCTGCACTCATTACAAATTTTCTCCGTGTGGCGGAACGGTCGTTTGCGAAATTCTTATCTGAACAGGCTCCCATCAGATTTCGATATTATATTCAAGGTCTCCTCAATCCCATTTTAAATGCATGCAGGAGTTCCACAGGGGAGTCTGGGAGGGATGATGTGACTGCATACTTTTCATGGTAGAGCACCCAACGAAGGATGTAAACATCCTAATTATTATTAGAACCCGTTATTCCATCAGATAACGTTTCGTACCTCACACCGTAAAATTCTTAGCTGTTTTAGCACTATTTAATTTCATGACTCCTATCGATGTTATTAAAAAAATGAATTCAGCATATTGCTGTACTTCGGAATTTAAATATGAATTATTCAGCAAGTGAATATGATGATTGGTTTTAACAATATTGTACTACAGTATGAACAGGATTCTAATAGGGATTCACATATTATAGAAGGAAAAGTGCTGGTATTTATTGAGAAATAACCATAACTTGGTGTCAGACTACACACACTCCGATTACTAATAGCAAGTAGATAATATCACATGGACTTTGAGCATATAGACAATTTTTCGGCGTATCAGTAGTACTGCATCATCATTATAACATTAGCATACTGGAGGGAGAAAAACCCATCACTAGTGCTTCTCGTTTAGTTGGTACCATACAGGTATATTTTAGTCAAACTTTCATGGGGGCATGGAGAGTGCTTCAAAGGTGCATTGATATAGGTTCTACCTGCTAGAAGCAACTCGTATCACTGCCGATCTTACTCAAATTACGTTGAAAACTTCTCCAGAAATTCTCATCACCTTTTCCCACTATTATTAACAAAACATCGTTCAGTTACTGGAAAAATACGACAACTATTAGCAGCCATAGATAAGCCTGAGTTTGTTGGTATCAGGACCATGGATGAAAAGCGATTAAGTATTTCGCTAACAACGATGCAATAAACAACTCAACACATATCGCGAGTAATGATATAAAGGGAATCAATTACACGTTTTATCTGTCCCTTTCATCAAAATGATTCCATCACGAGAAGTGCAATTACAAAAAGCATTGCCCATATTTTACATGAGGCAGGAAGAAACTTCCTAACTCAAAATGCCACCAAGAAGACCCTAAGGTACACATCTACTATGGCAGTAACGAAGACCAGCCTGAGTCAAAACATGATACCAACCAATCAACCACCAACCGTGGAAAATTAACAACAATTATGAGGAACATTGGATATATATCCTAACTACGGTTAGGATATATATGCGGGATTATATCCTGCATTCAATTTTTACTAAGAAGTTCTTCTCCTCTATGAATCAACAATGCAATAAGCAACTCAACACGTATCGCGAGTAATCATATAAAGGGAATCAATTACACGTTTAATCTGTCCCTGTTTTATCTGTTATTTCTTCAGAAGATCCAATGCCATTACGTAGATGTAATTCTTCTTTGAGAAATAAACATCAGCTTCTCAGCAAAACTTTCACCAACATGTGGGGAAATTACTACGTTATCACAATGGATCTGCTGAAAAAATAGCTTGTTTCATAGAGGAAAAGTATACTGCTTTCTTTTAAATCGCCGTGCATTATAGAATCCCACGTATTTGGCAACCGTTGTTAGGATATATGCGATCCATGCAATTACTGTTTTGCTTTCCGCAATTCAAGAAAAGAGTTAAAATACAACAAAAAAAGAAAGAAAGAAAATTACACGTTTTATCTTATAATTTTACCTGTTTTGCCATCCTTCAAAGTGGCTACTTTTTATTTGTTTAGTGGATTACGATGCCATGTTGGAATCACATGAAGGTGTATCAGGAGTGCACAACTTTGGTTTTTTTCTCCATCTTTCGCCCCATCAGTGAATTTGAAGGCAATTCATAATTTCTGAGGGGAACTTCAGCACTTACTATAAAATATAACCTTCATTTTATGGTAAGTGCTGAAGTTCCCCTCAGAAACCTTTATATAAAAAAAAGAAAGGATTCCATTAATCAGAGCAGTGACTGGTGAATTTAATAAAAAAAAGGCAATTTGTTATTTTCTTTTTTCAATAATCGACTAGATTCTGGGTTGCTGTTATGTGTCTGGGCCATACTTCCAAATACAGAGCACATTATCAGCATGTCTTATCCCAATAGAATATTTGAGAATGACGGTAGGAAGAGCATGTTTTCAAAATGCTCCATACAGAAATTGTCCAGGAGGGGTGGGGAGAGAGGAGAACCCATGGAAATACATTCCCTTTGTTTATATAAAGGTTCTTCCAAGAGACGTAACCAGTATGGATAGCAAAATTATAAAGAACAATAATGTGAGTAGGCAAAAAAATTTCACTCAAATTAGATTATAAGAAAGGGGATATTTCTTAGTAAGCAAGGTACATTAAAGCTCACCATGATATCGTTATTATTGAAACAAAATTCTGGATTAAGGATTTGAAATTTGTATATTTTATATAAGAAGAAGTGTGGCCAGTAAGTGTAATTAAAGATTTAGCGAACTGTTTGATTAATTTAAAGGAGAGGGGAAGAGTCAGTAGGGTCGATTATGAAACGGAGAGGGTTGTTGGGATGAATTTTTGGGATCCATATATCCAGGGGAGCTTTAAATAAAAGGTTTACTTTTTTAACAACTTCAGGAGGCAAGACATGAAATGTTATAGAAACCATTTCGATGTCTTTTCTGAGAGAGTACGATCATAATTGAGCGCTATATCAGTGGTGCAGTCTCTGATCAGAACATACTGTATATTTTCCTATTATAATCATTGGAATTGAGGAAAACAGTAGCATCATCTTTGTCAGCTCTAGTAATAATTATGATTATGGAACGGAGTTGGCATGCAGTTGGCTATCGGCGATATTTCTTTTGGGCGGTGACGCTTGCGATAAGATGCTAGTTACGTCAAGCCAGATGCTTTTGGAAACATTATGTGGTAAACTGCGCAAGCCACACTTTATATAGCATACGATTTTTAAACTAGGGCTCAGAGGGTTAACTTTGGTTGACTTTTTGCTGAGAGGAACTACGAAGATTATTCATTTTCAACCGGCAGACAACAGGTTTGCCAGTTAATCAACGATCATTAACCTCCCCCGAACAGCTGCAATGGAAAAGTTTAGATCTGGTATTGTGGTAAATCAGCGATTGTGTAATCAGATGTCCAGATCATCTTTGTATGTTGGCGCCGTAGACAGCTAGGTAGCAAGTGTTGATTCAGCTTTCTGCAGTCGACCTGAAACTCATACATATATCCGGCAACTTCATCTTGACCAGAAAATTGCAATATTACAATCTGTAGAAAAGCATGCTAATCAACTGCCTCACGACGTGTGTCAACAGTGAATAACTAGCTGTCTATCGGAGCCAACGTGCAGAGAAGTACTGGACATCTTATTACACAATCGGTGGTGGAACACAATACCAGTTCGAAACGTTTCCATTGCAGATATTATGAGGAGAATAATGTTCACTGATTAACTGGCATTATTAATTGAAGTTAATCAGCGAACATTAACTGCCAGTTAATCAATTAATGCCAGTTAATCAGTTAATGGTCGCTGATTAACTGGCATTAATAATCTTCGTAGTTCCTCTCAGCTGCAAATCTAACGGTCACAAGATAAACTGTCGTCAAAAATACTCTGATAAATAGCCGTTGTTGTGCTTAGTGTTGGTCACAAGTTTGCAGTAGTGCCTCAATAACAATCAAATAAGTACACGTAGGTGTACTTATTTGATTGTTATTTGTAGTTATTTGATGATGAGACAAGGTCACCTTGTCTCATCAGTTACCCGACGTTGCAACACTGCAGACTTTAATTCAGACGTATTAACATATTTCGTGGCAAAATGCTTTGCTTATTTCAAACCCGCAGAGAAATTTCGTGCAATGTCATTCTTTAGAAACGTCACACTCAATTCATTCGTTTTATCTTACTACATTTCCATTTACAGCATAAAGTGAAATGCCAAACATTCTTATACGTATATGAGTCTCCGGTCTGTATTCTCGCTAACAGCTTTTCACAATTTTAAAAGCAATTATAGGAATTACATTTTTTGCTGCTACTAACATGAGATCTCTGTAACTCTTGAGAGGTGTCTCAGTTTTTTATAGAAAAACATTCAGGTATGTTTCTCCTCAATTAGAAGTGCATAATTTGGAAATGTAAGGAATGGGATGTCGTAGTTCATCTTTATAAAATTGATTAAAGCCTTTTCTTATTTACAAACCATTTTTACATATGAGGAGAAGGTTTTATTGTGCCAGTTTCTCATAATCTTTCATTATTTAGATTATGCATTTAAAATATGAATGAAAATAATCATTTATAACATGTCAGGTCGACATAGTAAGTCTATAATTGTCATCACGTTTAGACAATTATTCTTGCAGTTGTGTTTAAAGCTCAGCGATTTTGGAAATATCCACAATCTGGTTAATTTCTGCGAAATGTAGACTTCCCAAATCATCATTGTACTTTGAAGACAACCGCTTCAATAATTTTATTAATATCAGGATAGTTGTGGACTCATTACAAATGAACACAAAGGAATAGAAATTACATCATATCTAATCCAGAGTCAACTTTGGTGTTTATTCGGATGTTATTTGATAAGAACAGTCATATTTATTTTCCATATAACCTCAAAATTAATAAGTTTATTCTGGTCTGTATAGCAACAGTGAAGGTCTTCAGATTTTCCTGGTAAACAACTGCTGTCTGGGACAGTAAGAAGCGCATTACACCTCGATCTTTTGAATTGATTAAAATTAAAGCACCGAATTAAAATGCATGCTATCCATATTATAATTCAGATATCCAATTTTGTTATTCGAATAAAAGTAAAAATGAGTGATAAGAAGTTAATAACATGGAATTTGTTATCACTATTTTACTTAAAAACATTTTAGATGCAATTGTTATCTTTAGGTCAATAAAACTTGCTTAAACTATACAATAAATTTATTTAGTCAATTATGATCACCATCATGCCTATCAGGGATTTAGGCCTGGCCTGTTCCGGCTTTAGGAGTCATTGTCCAATCTTTTTTTACATCCTAGTTTTCTTTTTACTAATGGTTTGTAACTTAAGGCTTGTTTTGGTAATCTTTCTGTTTTCATTCTTTGAATGTGTTCCATCCATTTATATTTTATATTTTTTATGTTTTTTATTTTATATGTTTATATTTTTTAATTTCTTCTATCACTGATTCCTGGTTTAATTCTTTCATAATTTCTTCATTTCTTTTGACTAAATAGAGTATACTTTGCAGTTTTTCTCATAAAACACGTGTTTTTCTCATAATTATGAGAAAAACACGTGTTTGTACTGTTTTTAATAAAAGTCAGCGAAACGGCAGTTACCGTTTCATATTGCAAAATGCAGATGTTGTATTTTCCTATACTTTTGTTGCAATATTAAAAAAGTGTTGAAAACTGCACTGTATAATGGAGCACAATGATGGATTAAAGATGAAGGTACTGTGCTACATATGTTACGAATGATGACAACGTTATCACCTTGCTATAATAAGTAAGAAGACTATTAAATAACGATCTTCCTTTAGAAAACCCATGCTTCCCATTAAAGAGAATTCTACTGCTGACCCACTTCTGATTCCTTGTCCTCAATGTCTCCTCCAACACCTTGACCAACTCCAGAAAAGCAATTGACCCATAATTTGAACTTTAAACTTATCACTTCCATTATGAAACGGAAAAATGTTGCAATTTTTCCATTCCTTTGGGACCCGGACTAATCTAATACTCATGTTGAAAATGTATGTTAAAGCTGTTGTTAACTATGAATAAAAATTTCCTCACGACACATAGTGATATTCTATCAAGTCCCATGGCCTTGTTGACGTCTCGTTTATTCTATTCCTCAAATACCTTTTTTTTCACTCTCCGTCAGTGGTACCTCCCCATTCCCACTACTCTCATGGTCTGCATTATGTTAAAATCACAAGAATCAAATACTTGCACAAACTGCTCATTTAACACCTCTACAATATTCTCCTCAGTGTTTTTCATTCTCACATTATCACTGCCCATTATCATCGTCCCATTATAATTTTTTTTATTCCAGCCACATATACAAAAAACTCCACAAAATATCTTTTAGCGTAATTTGTAACTGCTTCTAATATTGCTTATTTGCTTTTCGTATCGAGTCACCTTTCTTTCCTGCTCTTTGTACTCCTCATGAAGCTGTTATCTCCACTCATCTTGTGCCGCCTCCACAATGCAATTTTTCCAACCTCCACGCTTCACTTATTCAATCATCCATTTTATGCTTACTTTATTTAATCTTCTGAACTTTAGAATACACTCAGTGATATCCTCTGTCAGGTATTTCCTAAATAGAGATAAAATTGCAGTAATTTACTTCCCACGATTCCTCACTTCACGATATCGCTGCAAGTCGCCACCACCGGAGTTTGCCATAATCGCCTGCTTTTCTAGTTCTAAATGTAACTCTCTCAAAATAGTCCTAATATGGCGGGCCTCCAACCAAATGATCATTTCTTGGTCACTTTCACCAACTGCAGGAAGATGTGATAATCAAATCCAAGACACTCGACCCACGCGTGTCCTTTGTCAGGTACTGCTTAAAGTAATATCCCTTGAAACCTCGCAGCATTCATTCATTCCTTTGTTTTCCCTGATGCTATCTCTTCATTCCAGTCTATATTACCATAATTGAAATCGCCCCATAATGAGCACCGTTTCCTTATTAGCCATAACTATTTGTCTAAACATTTCCTTTTCACTGTCATCCACATTACCAGGTCTACAGCAACACTCTCTTAAATATTTCATCCTGTCCACCTCTCACACTGTTTCAAAACCACTGGCAGTATTTCAAAACCACTGAGAGTATTTGATCCTTGCATCTTCATCCTTGATAACACTGCTAATCCATTATTGTTTTGTCTGAAAGAATACACATCCCTCCATCTTTATTCCTGTCAGAATGTCGTCTTCGGTCATCCATGTCTCACTTATACCAACAGTATTTCGGAGAAAATGAACTCATTTCTCCTCACACAACTCTGCTGGATACAGTTCATAATCTTCGCTTGCCTTCTCAATTTATCATTATCATACCTAAGCAATACGCTGACTAACTTACTAACCACATTGTTATCGTTCACTCTCCTCAACTGTTTTGCTTGCGTACTCCTCTTATATAATGCTGCTTCAACCATTCTACCATCCGGAAAACAGATCTTGTGCACCTTTTCATTCACCACATTTCTCAACATCGTATCTCCATACATTGCCACTCTTAAATCATTCCATGAGTTTCAAATCTTTCATCCTACTCATATTCTCCTGCAAATCGATAATTCTCTTCAGTACATTTCTCATGAATTTGATCTCTTTTCTCATTTATACCAATTCCGCTTTTATATCTTGAATTAATTTTTCAGTGTCATCTACGCAAATCGCATTTTCAGTACCTTGGATATTCGCTGTCTTACCCTCACGGACGCTAACTGTGGTCCGTGAATACACACGGATCTACATTAATAAAACACATACTTAATCCCTCACGAGGAGGGCTCAACCAGTCCTAAGGTCAGTCGAAGAACGGGGGAAACCCACACAGGAATAAATATAATAAAGTATTCTGCACTTCTTATACACCCAGACTCTCTCTATTCTCTTGTATTAATCTCTCTATATAATTATCTTCAATATCTGCCGAAGGATACATCCTGCATTCATGGCATCTGACCATTTTTGAAAACTCAATGTCACATGCATTCGTCTTTCGCTTCATCTTACATTTCACGACCATTTCACCCAGGCTCAAAGCTGGACAGAAGAAGCGCATAAAATAATATATATATCAGACAGCAAAGAAACTTCCACTAATTTGATACAGTGATATTTTACAGTAAAACTTTGTTCCCATTTCCTGGTTTGTTTCTGACAGGATTTGTAATTTTACAGTGTGCTTCCTTCAGTTAGGAGATATGAGTCTGACATCATTGATGTCATCCGTAGTATATGGAAGAAACATTCATCTTGTCGTCCATTACATCAGCGAGTGGAGAACACTTACAAAGATTGCAGCTATCAAAAATATTAGATCGTCATTCTTCTACACTATCCGATTCGAGAAATTTTCTTTGATAGAAGCATAAAGTATATGATCAAATTGTAATGCGAATATTTGTGGTGCGATGAATAAAATTTATATATTATTGATAACGAATTAAAATTATATTCTGAAACTATTCTTCTTCCTGCGTATCAAAAGTATTTAATCAGTTTTTGTGATCTCTTTAAATGCCCACAAACCACATAACATATTTGAGTCCATAGATCTTCAAAGCGTTGTCGACATTCTCCTTCACACAAGAGCGTAGCTACAGGGGGTAGTCCGCCCCGGGCGTAACTTTGCGTTTACGAAATCTTGCCATACTGTCTATAGAACAGCAACTGAGTGACGAAATAGACTTCGATAATGCTGTCGACAATTTTGCTAACGGAAAAGCAAGAAAAATAACATTTTAGAATGTTGGAATTAAAGTTTTACTTCAACAATAAACATAGTGTTTTAATTTATTTCCCTATATGTCGTTGTGACATTTTGTAGTATATCTGATGTGTATTGAGAGAGGCGGAAAACTCAGGGACCGCCCTGGGAGGCAAAAGCTCTAGCTACGGCACTGCCTTCACATGTCGATATATTCCTAACATAAGTTATCCTATTGATCTGAGGAAATGGAAGTCTAGTAATAAGCTAATTTATGGTTATTAGATGTCTGGAGGATGTACACATTTGACGAAATATACAGAAATTGAAAGTTTTCCTTAGAACAGAATTAGAGAAGTCTGGAATCACCTATAAATGGATGATGAAAATACCTTTACTTAAACAGCTTTAAAGAAATTAAAGGCCTAAATGCAACAATACTGAAGATATTGACCTGGAAAATTCATTAGGTTGCTAACAAGACAGAACAGGTATTACAAGGAGATTCATCTCCGTATTCTGCACGAAGGAAGTCTAAAGTTTTTAGTGTTCGTATGCCATAATTTCACTTGTGATATCCGAAATATGTGTAATGTTCTATGAAATTACTAACTTTTCAATTCATACTAGAGATGATCTGCCTTATGATCTCATACAAGGAAATAATTACATAAAAATTATTTAGGCAAAACAAACGAATATTTAGGGTTGACTAAATAAAATAATATAACTAATTTATTTAAATAAACTAAATATATTCTTATTAACTATTTTCCCCCTTTCTAATGTCGCTGTGGATAAGTGTCAGGTTCCTTCATAACAATCTGAAACAAAAAAGCAATTCTGAATAAAAGTATAATACAAACTTTGAACACTGTGAAATTCCTAACGGATAGAAAATGAAATTAGCGTTCCTTTCGAATTACTTGGGCTTTAAATCGTATTAATTATAAACTCAATCACCTACTGAATAAACAGAATTCTTTGAGACTAAGTGGGATTTCACATACGTCTTCTTGTAGGTGTACAACTTATATCTAGTCGTAGAAATGTGTGAATCAGCATCATTTGAAGGAAGAAATAAATCCTGCGTTTCTTACATGATTTCAGACATAATATTTCATGTTATGTCTGAAATGAAATGTTGAATGACATGAAGGGTCTTGCGTTGCAACACATTTCAAGTACCTTAACATGTAATGCATGTGAAATAAGAAAGCATTTACAGGAACAGCAAACAAGTGTTGTGTAACCTGCTAGTGTATCTTATTTGCATAAAGTAAATCCAACGACAGTAATTATTTTCGATTATTTTTTTTTTCTATTTCGTGAATTAAGCCATTTTGCACAGTGCGTCCGTTAAGCAACGAGACAGCAATTATTATATCAAAACAAACACAGCTATATTTGGAAATGTCAGTTACAAAGATTCAAAATAATCTTTCTCCAACTCCACACACATGTTTTTCATTTGTCTTATAAGTTTGCGCAGGCATGGTGAAAGTCCTGAACTGGCACCTCCTTCATTATTTGATCGCCCAGCATTGGATGTCCTCAGTGTAGTTGAAAAGCTCCCCTTTCAAGGCACACACTTTATCTTTGGGAAGAGGAAACGTCTGTGGGAGCCAAATCTGGCTCGATCGACCTAGAAGTCTCCAACTACTTCACAAGCAGCACAAAGTGCTCAGGCGTGTTGTCCTGCGACTAAAACTAATTGTTGTGAAACCGTTTTTTTTCCTAACGCGTGGCATTCGGGCTTCCAGACGTTGAATTACTCCTAAATAATACTGACCGTTCACTGTGGTGTCCTCAGGAACAAATTCGCGGTTTGACAATTCCAGTTGCGTCGAAAAGAAACAATGATCTTGACACGTGAACTGTCAAATTCATATTTCTTTGTAAAGTAAACCTCTTTGTCTTAAAGAAATTCATTCTTCCAGACTATGTTTGGGATGTTTTTGATGCTATTTTTCATCTAGATTTGGTAATGCTTTATTTTGTATCATAATATAATCTTTAGATGTCTATTTTCCGAAAAGATGACTGGTTGTGCTGAAAGGGAAAATGTCCTGATAATATTTCGTGACCTTGTAACCATATACATTTCACTGTGGGAAGGAAATCTATATTAAACTAAGTATGAGTTTAGACAGAAATTAGATTTGCTAGTTGCACTTATTCGAACATTTTCGAGCTTAATCGAGATTGGCTGTATATCTAGAAAAATTATTATTAAGGTTGCCAGAAAAATAGCCGTTTGGCTTTTAATCTATGTTATAATACAAGCAACCTTTATGGCATTCGTATAATGAAGGTATGTAAGTTCTTTTCACTTAAACCTTGTTATCTTCCAGATCTACCTACTCACTGATGAGACGTCAAAAAAAGGTTGAAACCGGTCTAGGTAGTGACCTCTCCTTAATAATGTAATTACAGTATTCATCCCCTAGGGGCTGTGTTTTTACATTAGGAGAAAATATCAGGGGGGGTGAGGGAGCTTGAACCACCTTTGATACGAGTTGCCTTGGTGTTGTACTACCAAGTGGTTACTTACACTTGGATTTGCCGATAGTTTTTCGATATGAAATTCATAGATCTTAGTCCGAGTTCTTAGAGTTTCGCTTACTGGCAGTTAAACATCAAAAGATTTATATCTCCTTCATTATGATTGATGTATTTTCTCGTAAATCCTGGGTCCATCCTCTCAAAACTAAAGGAGGTTTAGAAGTATTGAGACCTTATGCAGAAATTGTTACAGGATGGAACTGTGTCGAACCGTTTTTTAACAGAGAACGAAAGGCTTCCTGCTTTACACTACAGTTCGCCGAATGGTTAACAGATTGCAAGAATATTCATCTGCTGGAAAAGGTTTTGATATCAGAGTATTATACTGTATGTAATGGAGTATCTAATCTTGTCCAGTACAGCTCTTATGGATATATTCCTACAGAACAAAATAGGAAATTATTCTGTATGACTACCGAATGCAATCGATCTTGTTTTCGATAATGCATATGAGTCAGTCCATTAACATGAAATTGCACACATTAGACTAATGTTGAATACCAGATTATCAGCTGTTTAATTGATACTTTTCCATACAGTGAGGAATGCAGACCAACTGGCAAGACAGCTCAACAATGCTGTTCCTTATGATGATAAACCCTATATCATGTTTACTGTGGATGGGAAAAAAAGAAAGGGAAGATGGAATGTTGCTATACATATACAAGCGGGTTATCAGATAAACGTTTCTTAGATCTAGCTTCCTTGGATCCAGACTGTCACATTGACTATTGACAAAGTAATCTGACGCAATCGATATACACAACATAACACACGATGTCTATCCTTTTGCTTACATAGAATGACTTGCACTTACAAATAGGACAACATAATTAAATACATAACGTGAAGGATATTTTAATTATATGCTTTAAAACATAGATATCTGGCAGTATGATACCACTGGCAGTGTGACGTGTTTAATAGAAAAAGAGTATGTGATTCGTACAAATAATTGTTTTGTTAAAATATGGCAAATTGGTGGAATGGCAGGGCATTATCTTAATTCATAGTTTATTGACTTTGCAAAACGTGAAACAACTAAACAATATTCCGTGTCGTATTAATTATATTTAATAAGTATTAAAGGAACATGCGAAATGCTTATTGTAGCATTCTACTAAGTAAAGTCGTAATAAATTAAAGTTCATTGTAATTACAGAAATGGAAATTTTTATGTAATGAGAGCCCTAGATGCATGATATAGATGTAATAAAAACGCATCGTAGGCGTAGCTATTTTTTTTCCTTACTAATGAACCACTACCACCACCACCACACTATAACTGCTGACTCAAGGTGATTTAGTACTCCACTTAATAGCTTTCCTCAGTTTTCTAAGCAACCGGTAATACGCCTTTCAAATTAAAGAAAGGCATGTTTCATGCAGCGTCATTTGCCCATCGTTTTGTCTATTTCGTGCAGCATCATTCACCCTCTTCCATCAAGACGTCACATTTATTACTAGCTTTTTGTACGCAATCGTTCACATTCATGAGCGTACAAAACAAATTTTAAATATTGTGATGCTGACGATACTTCTGGATTGATAAAAGAAACGTCTTCTGACACTCTTGAGGGATGTAATAGCCATTAATAGCAAAGCATTAAGGTAAGAGTTTTCTTTAGTTAGATGTACATAATTTGAACAAAAGTCACCAGAAGTGACATCGTCATTGTAAATTAAATAAGAATAATTATTATTTACACAGCACGAAACTATTTTCTTCTGCGTTTTTTTAAATTTTTAAATTTTCTTTTATGATTAAGATTATTAATAACACGAATACAAGTATTATGTTCAAGCATGTCAAATTGGTAAACTGATTCTCCGACTATCCCTAAGATTAATACAATTAGTCTTCTTTAAAACTGTACAGATTCTTGAGAAGCAATCTTATGGTATTTCTGGGACGGTTTTTGTACATTAGAAATGGCGCAGGTAATCCTATATCATCTTTGTTTATGCATATATCGGTTGATAAGAAGAGATATATTTATCATCAGTATAACTTTGAAACGAATAATTTTATTCTAGTCCGTACTCATTACCAGTAAAGAAAGTCTTCTGATTACTTGGCGAAGGAGTATTAAACAACTCTACAAAAAATGAGGATTTAAGCTGCTTATTTGAAATCACATCTTACCTAATCCTTGAATATCTTGACTATTCATAGTTTATTATTATTGTTGTTGTTGTTGTTAACTTCTCTCGCTCTTCCCTTGAAATATATTTGATCATTTTATTGTTAAAATTAAGAGAGTTTATTTAAAATAACATCCACGGCAACTAAGGCTAAGAGATCCATATATTACCCATGTGTATGCATTTGCCATCGGTTTGTCTGTACGCAAATGCTCCTGTTTCATGAAAGATCTACTTGGAGACATGGTTGAAAGCATCCTATAAGAGGAATTAAACTCTTGTTAAGGTCTAACAAAGTCAATAAATGTACTGTCATATTTCTGAATATAGCCGAAAATTTTCCACTAAAGCTTAACGTATGTATTTATATTATAATCAGACAGAATACGTAATTCTCATTTCGAAGATATATCTATCAAGAAATATTCTATTTGACTGCATATAAATTAAAAGGCAGTCTTGAATTTTAAACTAAAGAATGCTTGTTCATGCATTTGTAACAATCTCTATTGTGTTATGACGGTAGGAGAAAGACCGATATAGGATCGATTCTATTTCCTGGCTATCATAAAGGTTACCTAATTTACTTTTTCTTCTCTCCTTCTCTCTGGCCTCCGAATTAGGCAGCCCTTATTGCACAAAATGCGATTTTTATTCCTGAAACGTGAAATTTTAACTGAAAAACTGAGGAAACGTCTACCGTGGAACTTTTTTAGCATTATTTCGCAGAATAATACTAATAATACCGATGTAATAAGAATGGAAATAGCCTACTTGATTATATCTAACATTTTAGGGATAAAAAGACTTCCATCCATTTGTTCAATAGGCATCCACAGATGCCGTATGGTCACTCCGATGCTCGGTGATGTGCCACACTAGGCCTCGCCATGTAGTCCTGTTGTATGCTTTTCTGGAGGCTGCAACACTCTGAAGATCAGTCACTCCACGCACGCCATCCATCCATCTCATTGAAGATCTACCCCCTTCCTCTTTTTCCAGGAACTTTTACCTTCTATTATTGTTCTGAGAAATCCTCCTTCCATCCTTTCAATGTTTCCAAACGTTATGTTAACTTTCTTCTGTCAACATCCTTAACACGTTCATTGCCAATCACGTGATATCACGCGATGCGAGCGCTCACCAAACGGCCGATCACGCGTTTCGCGTGGATGTCGTTAACTAAATAAAAAAATAAAAAAAAAGTTGGCCAACACACGAAATTCCAATTTTCAGCTTGGCAATGAACGATATCCCGCGATCACGCGATGCTAGTTCTCACCAAACGGCCGATCACGCGTTATCGCGTGGACTTCGCTAACTAAATAAAAAAATAAAAAAAAAATTGGCCACCACATGAAATTCCAATTTTCAGCTTGGCAATGAAAGTGTTAAGGAGTCTTAAAATTCTACTGATCTTTTCTAACACCCATTCATTTGTACAGCTTTCAGTGTGTGTGATACCCTCAACAGCCTTCTGTAACACCACATCTCAAAAGCAGCCATGTTTTCTTATCAGACTTCTTTAGGTTCCAAGTCTCACATCTATATGTCGCTGTTGGAAAAACAACTGCATCCAAAATCCTGAACTTTGTTTCCATGGAGATAGATCCATCCCTCCAGTTTTAAACAAATCTCTGACTGTTGTCTTACCCATTCTTGATCTTCTTCTGTCAAACTTGCTGACTTCCTCAATTCTTTCTCCGTTAAGGCACATTTGTTTCTCAAGAACGTCCCTGTTTGTATTACCTTTGAGAGCCATAAGTTTTGTCTTGCTAGGATTGAGTTGAAGCCTTCTGTTATGATTGATCTTGTTAATTTATCAATAATTTGTCCTAGTTTTTCCTTGTCATTACAGAGGAGTACGGTATCATCAGTACACTTCAGATTACTGATGAATCTACCTCCAATTCTAATTTCTGTCTTGGGTTTATCTAATGCTTCAAGCATAATGTCCTCCGTAAACAAGTGAGAACAAAGTAAACATCCTTGCCTAACTCACTTTCCAACCTGAAGCAAGTCAGTTAATCTAACATAATAACCGTGGCTTCTTGCTCCCGGTACAAGTTGGATATCAACCTGATAGTATGTTGATGAAAACCCATTCTTTTCATTAATTCGCACAGTTTCACATGCTAAACGCTGTCGAAAAGTTAAAGTAGTCTAAGAAACACATCACAGGAGGGGGTCTAAATTCTGTATATTTTTCTATGATCTGTGTAATGCAGCGTTTTCCCAACTTTTCCTACGACGGAACACTTTACAAATCCTGAAATTTTCACGGAACACCTTGGTTATTTTGTAATGTATTAATTAATAATTAATTGTTAATTTAGCTGATTTTTATAATTAATTAATAATTGATCATTAATTATTAATTAATAATTAATTAAACATAAACAATATTAAATTCATTTGTGCTGATTTTCAATAGCATATTCCATCTTATCACCAATAATTTATAATATTATTATAAGTACTTAAGAGTGAATGTAGACTTTTTCTCCTGTGTGCTGGAGTTTTCCCCTCCTTTTGTACATCCTGAAGATCGCTTTGTAGGCTGGTGGTGGATGACTCACTATCTGTTGCATCACAAACAACACCTTCAATAAGAGATTTCTTAATTCTCAAATTAAATAATGTCCCTTGTCTCTTATTCATATTAAAATTTAAATCTTCACGCCTATTACGTTTAAAAAATCACGGCACTACTGTTTCGATTTTTCACCTTACAATACGAACTTGCGAAGCAATTATTCAGTATTACTAGATTTGAGAACCGAATTCAGACTACCTTGATCTTCAATTTTAGTGGAAAAATTTTCTTTATACTTCCTTGCTGATTGGTCACTAATATTTGCAACACAGATGTTATTTCGTTCAGTTTTGAGAACAGAGGATACGCCGTCCATTGTTATAATCGGCTTGCAGGCAATTTGTATGATCGGTCATAAATAGCGGTATTCTCTTTCCCGATTGCTGAAAGATTTCGATGTGTGAAAAATAACGATAATTCATGAATATATCCATGTTTAAAAATATGCCGCTTGGTCACTGACATTTACTACACAGATATCATTTCCTTCAGTTTTGAGAACAGAGGATGCGCCGCCCATTGTTATAATCCGCTTGCAGACAATTTCTATGATAGGTCATCAACAACGGTATTCCCTTTCTCAAATGTTCAAAGGTTCGATGTGTGAAAATTAACGATAATTCATGAATACTTCCACGTTTAACTTGCAACACAGATGTTATTAGGCGTTCTGGGTCTGAGCTTTTCGACATATTCACGAATATTATTCTCCTCAGAATATTTCCACTATAAAATATTTATTCATGAAAACTGCTTAGAAAACTAAAATGAAAAATTCCAGGACCACTTCTCGCTGAACACTTATTCACCTTCCGCGGAACACTGGCGTTCCGCGGAACACAGTTTGGGAAAACCTGGTCTAAAGCAAAGGATCTGGTCTCTGGCGTCCTTACCTTTACTAACGTCTGCTTGTTCCTCGAACATCTCTGCCTCAACTTTGATATCAATCCTATTTAGCATTATCTTCAATAAACTTTTTATTGCATGAGATATTAAACTAATAATTCTATAGTTCTTGCAAGCCTTCATAACTCCCTCCTGTTTTTTATGCAGTGGTATGAAAACCGACTTCTTCCAGTCACTAGGCCATGATCCTCTGTCCCATATCTTTTTACTCAATCTATGAAACACTCTTATCCCACCATCTCTTGTGGTTTTAACTAACTCTGTTGAGATTCCATATTTACCGCGGACGTTTTGGTGTTAAGCTGCTTAACTCATCTTTCAACTTCATACCTAAGTGGAGGAGGTTCCAAATCGGAATTTTCCTAGTGAGAGGGCGCCTCCTAATTGTGGGGATTGAAAAAGGAAAAGTACATTTATTACTTACACTTACTTTACATTATCACCTTTCTATTTAACTTCGTACTAAATATTCAAACCTCATATTATGATGATAAATCCTACAAAATCAATTAAAGTAAAAAAATGAAAGAAATTGAAGAAATTTAAATTCCGTTACTGCTGCTATTCTCAGTCAATTAAAAGTTGTCATTTCCATTTAAATAACAATTAACCACCATTTAAACCACAACTATTTTAACCATAGTCGTTTCAGAATAGTCAAAATGAACTGATGTCTTCGATATCTTTGAATAATCGCCGTTAAATGACATAGTGCGTGTGTGTGTGTGTGTGTGTGTGTGTGTGTGTGTGTGTGTGTGTGTGTGGCGTAGTTATCAGCGCAATTGAAAGTTAAGTTTTTTGTTTGCATATTTTAGTTGATAATATATAGTTAACTTATTTCAGCTATTGTTTTAAACGGGTGAGTTATTGACTGAGTTATTCAGTTTGTAAGTAAGCCTTGTATTTTTATTATTATTATTATATGTTTATATACGATAATATCGGTGTGGAGCCAGTGATTATGGTAGAACAATGGCAGGGAACACTACTTTATCGAAATTTTGGGCAGTGTAGTGCAGCGTGTATGAGTTGTATTTATAGGGAAAATTTGCTATAAAAAGGGCTGAGAAGAGAAAGAAGCAGGTAGTTCGAAGTAGAGACAGAGCAAACAAACAAGAAAAACAATTAGAGGAGAAACTTATGTACGAAGATACAATAATCACGAGAATAATTAATGCAAGTGTAACAACATAGTGTTTTCCAGATGCAAACATTCACATTAGTCAAACCAACCGGATGCAAAAAAAACGTAAGGCAAGAAAAAATAAGTTTTTGGTTTGCACAAATGATCTGAGAGGCGAGAGGTATTCTACGAGGGAGAATATAAAGGGGTTGTTAGTCCCAGGAAAACTGTACAGCGAGAAGTTGAAAACTTGTATGTAACCTGACACGCTATGACAGAGACGAACTGAGAAGGCGGAGGAGGGTGTTGGTAGCTAAAGAATCAATACCTAGGTTCTGTAGAAGGAACGATGTAGGATTTGTTGATCTGTGATTGATGGAAAGAACGATTTGTATAATGCTGATGGACTGCATCTAAATTGTTTTGGTATTAATTGTCTGGAGAGAGAGTTTTGTTACCCGATCATGCTAAAACACAAATTCAGGAAAACGTAATCAATTAGGGTGAAAGCAAGTGACTTTGTGTGAAGGCACCCATGAGGCGTGTGACTGAGAGAATGACTAAGTGTGGAATCTAGTCTCTCAAGCGAAAATATTGCACAGGGTAGTCATTTAAGGAATTAAAGTTGATTGGGAACCTAAAGGGATGATGCAATTTCTATACATACGAATGCTAGAAGTATCAGGAAGAAGAATGAGGAGTTTTTGGCATTGTTAATGCAACCTTGCCAAAAGTTATAGGCATTAGTTAGACTTGGCTAACAGCAGATGATGTAGTTACAGGGATTGAATATGAAAGGTTTAGTATTTTCAGGGAAGATAGAGAAAATGGTAATAGCGGATGAATTGCAGCCAAAAAGAATAGGAGATAGGAGAGAAAGGGTGGCTGTTCATTTGAAGCAGTAGTGTGAGATTAAGGCCAGTAAAACAAAATATACAGTTCGTTTTTGCTATAGGCCAGGAAGTTCCACAGATGATCTGGAAGACATGCATCACCAAATTAGTACAATGAATGCAGTTCAAGTGATTTCTATGAGGATGGAACTTTCACGATGGAGATATAGAATGCAAGGAAGAAAGATCACATAGTAGGAAGGAAGTGGAATTTATACACCTACTGAGAGATAATTACGTGAGGCAGCATGTGATGGAGACTAGGAGTGGGAGAGTATTGGACTTGGTCGTAGGATCAGGAGCTAATCCAACCAAGGTGAAAAACATTGCCTCCAATTGTAGAAATTGACCATGCGGTCTTGACTTGGGAGATTGAAACATGAGAAATATTCTGTCAGGAACGCGTAATTGTGAAACTACACGCAGGTAATAATGACAAGCTTAGGAGAAATCTTGAATCTGTGCCTTGCAATGAAACAGTGGAAGAGAAAGATGTTAGTAGTGCATGGGAAATAGTTAAGGGGCATCTAGAAGAATCAATATTAAATTGTATAACCTACGGTAAGGAGGGTTAATCGAATAGGAGCTAAATGGGTGAGTAATATCATTAAACACAAGCTGCAGAAGAAGAAAGTGCCGTAGATGATGATGATCATCATCAAATTCTTGACATTTACCCTCACGGGGTGTACAGGATATGATAGTACTGCATAAAAAATTACATCATTACTAACTTCCTATCCACAATTTTCCTCCAAATCAGTCTGTTACTTGTCAAGACTCCAACATTATAAGATCTTATATTTCTATCGTCTAAGGCACTTTGTACCGTATCAATCCACCTATATCTTGGTCTTCCTCTTGGTCTTTTTCCTGCCAAGCTGCAGAGACCACTTCTTTTGCTAATCTTTCCTCTCCTATTCTGTTTAAGTGACCATACCACCTGAGATCAGCTCTGCTAACGCACTCATGGATGCTGACAATGTCACGTTCTTTCCTAATATCCTTGTTTTAAATATGATGTTGCCATTTCTGCCATCTGTTCACGCTTCTATTCATTCACAGGACTCTCATATTTGCGGTCTTTAGTCTTTGGTTAAGTGTTTTACTTCTGACCCAGCTCTCAGATCTATAAGTTAAAACTGGTTTGAACACTGTCTCGTATACAGCTAATTCAGTGTTCCGATTAATTTCTCTCTTTCTTACTCCATATAAATTTATTCAGTTGACTTCCTACCATACCAGCTTTGTTGATTCTGTTGTCTATTTCCATTTTTAATTTACTATCTTCATTAGACATCGTGCCTAAGTAGCTGAAATGTTTTACTTGTTCCACAAGTTCTCCGTTCACAACACAGTTGACATTTTCAATGAATCTACCTATATTCATTGTCTTTTTATTGCTGACCTTCATACCTTATCTTCATACCTACAATTATTCAATTTACTCAAGGAGACAAACTCGTAGCGGATTTATTTAGAAGTATAACACCGTCTGCATAAAGCAAAGGACTGATATTAGCATCTCCAATTCTGATATCATGTTTACTACCACTTTCCTTCATAATGTGATCCATATAGATAATGAATAACAGAGGGGATAACGTGCATCCTTGTTTCACATCAGATTTAACATTAAACCATCTTTATGTATTTCCTTCAATTCTAACTGCTGACTTACAATTCAAATAAAGACCAAGTATTGTTTTATATAATGCCCCATTGACACCATATAACTGCAGCGTATTCAATAGCTTCTCTCTTAGCACCTTGTCATATGCCTTTTCCAGATAGACAAAACATAAACACAAATCTTTGTTATATTCCCATGCTTTCTCAACTATTTATCGTAAAGTGAAGATCTGATCCTGACAGCCTTTATTTGGCCTGAATCCAGCTTATTCTTCACCAAGCTTTTCTTCCATAATTCTCAACCGTTTCCCAAGTATACTTTTATAAATTGTCCTAGGGACACTCAGTAGGGAAATACCTCTGTAATTCTCACATTCAGGTTTATTTCCCTTTTTGTATGTGGGTACTACTAGAGCTCTACTCCAATCATCAGGAATTCGACCCTATGTCCAGGCCTTCTGAACAATGCAGTTCAGCCACTGTAAGACTTTTATACCACCATACTTCAGCATTTCTGGTCGAATATCATCTACTCCTGCTGCCTTTCCACATTTCACATCTTTGATGGCTTTTTCTACTACAAGTATGGTTATGTATTCCTGACTGTATGCCTGTTGAGTGTTTTTTACCACTGTGCTATCTCTGCTTGTTTCATTCAGCAATTTTTGGAAGTAATTACTCCATACTTTAAGGATATCTTTTTCTACCGTTTTCATATCACCTTTATCATCTATAGCTCCTCTTACAGCACTCTTTCCTCCATTTCTAAGCTTCTTTAACAACCTCCAGAATATCTTACCACCTTCTTGATATTTATTTTCTATGTTCTTGCCAAAGTCCTCAAATGACTTTTGTTTAGCTACATTTACACAGTGTTTAGCTTTCTTACATTGGTCTCTGTATTCTCTAAGAGCACAAGCTGACTTATTTACCAGGAACTTTTGATATGCTTTCTTCTTTTCCTTCACTGCCTCTTTAACTTCCTGTGTCCACCATGGAGTTCTGATTTTTCTATCCTTACAGACAACCTAACCACATGCCTCTCTGGCTGAATTAATCAGGGTTTTGTTCAAGGCTTGCCACTGAATCTCCAAAATTTGATTCCTGTTTTCAAACTCTTTCATTTTTTCTTCAATAATCTTCGTGTATTATAGTCTACAGTTCAAATATGAGAGCTGCTCAACTTTTATTCGCTTTGAAACTTTCTCACATGGTATTCTTTTCAATATGAAATTCAATTTTATCCTGCTCAAGACTAAATAGTGATCGCTTCCAATTTCAAATCCTCTGTACACTCTGGTGTCCTGCACCAGGGAGAAAACATCACTATTAACAATAACATAGTCAATGAAACTTTTCTTATTCCTTGCCTCTTCTCTCCATGTAAATTTGTGCACATTTTTATGTTGGAACATGGTGTTAGTAATAACCAGTCCCTGTCCTAAGCAGAAATCCAACAGATATTTGCCATTATTATTAGCTTTGCTCTTTTCTCCAAATTTTCCCAAATTATTTTTGTATGTCTGACAATCATTTCCTACTCTGCTATTTAGATCCCCAACAAGTACCAACTTTTCCTTTTTCACTGTGTCAGTTGCTTTTTCTAAAGCATCAAAAATTCCTCCACTTCTACCTTAGTAGAACCTTCTGTGGGACCATAGGCACAAATAAGTCTCATTGTCCAATTCCCCATTCTGATATTTGCCCACATCACTCTACTTGAGACTGCCTGCCATTCAAGAAGATTAACTTCGTATTTTGTGTTGAATACTATGGCTACTCCTTCTTTTCCTTGATTGTCATTTCCTGAGTATAACATTTTGTATTTATTGCTCAGAAAGATCTCACCAGTTTTTGTCTTTTTGTTTCAGTCACCCTTATTATATCGATCTGGTATTTATCTAATTCTTCAGCTACTTCCATTTGTTTGCCATTCAGGCTTCTTATGTTGATAGTACGGATCTTTAACTCTGGTGATGTTCAGTTGAGGTGTGTTTTCAGATTTGTTGAAGTAACTGACTTTTCGCTGTTCCCCCTGGTTCCTTGGCAAAAACAACTGGGTCCTTGTTTAACCGGGCGACGCCCCAGCTGGCATGAAATTTTGTTATGTTGTACCATCATTTTAATATATTGGTTTAAGCCAATAAGAATACAATTTGGTCAGCTAAATTCCAAATTGCCAGCCCATCCTCATTCGTTCAGTATCCAGGTAGACACCCAACGGTGCACCACGATAAGGTGAGAATTGGACATTAGGTCAGAAGCCCTGGTCGGTTCTCCGCATTCGTTTAAAGGCTATGTGGAGGTCTCCTCTCAGTTATACAGCTTTGCGGTGATAAATGCATACACATTATAAAGTTGTTTAACAGGAATTTGGGGGATTGCTAATGTTAAACTCTAGGTCAAAGTTCAGATGCTCTACTGAAAAAGTAGCCCAATATCAATGTGCAAAGATTTCATCTCTTCCTCAAATGCGGAAGATGTGAAAAGGATATAGGGTCGAGTGACCGAACGGTGATATGTCTACAGGATTCTAATTCTGGGAGAATCCCGTAGACTTATCACCGTTTATTGGTTTGGTTTCAAAAATTGGCTGTTAGGTTTAAAAAGGAAGAAAGGATATAATAGAGAACTCACTTACTTAAAGGATTGATAAAGAGGTACATGACGAGTGTAAGAAGAACGAGGTATACTCCCTGCAGTTTAAGAAAGAATTTAGGTAGCAAGTTAGCATTTTATTAGAAATGTAGCTTTTGCCTGGATGGCGTGAGTAGCATCCCAGAGTTATTCATCTGTGTTGTATGGGTAAATGATTTCAAAGTCAAGTATGAAATGTATGACAGGCATTATGAAAATGATTGATATTATTTGGTTTTTCGGAATGTTACTGGACCTCCTACTATGATTCTATGAACTCCCTGGAGATTCCCATAATTAATAATAATAAAAAACGGTAGTTCTCTTATAGTAGTGAAGTTCTCAAAGTTACATCACAAGGTTTTTCATGGAACCTTAGTATTTTTTGTATTGAAAAAATCCGATAAATACCCAACTTGTTAAATGTAATCAATTTCATTATATCTTGGATTCCTCATGTATATAGCAAGAATTACTAAATTAAAAATGTATGACTGATTTTGTTCTTTAGTTAATAATGTGCTTTTGATTTTTCGGTAATTTTAATTGATTGTGATAACAGTATTTCCATTACTATAATTCACATATTATTCTGAAATTTTAATAATTTCTTTCCTATCTTTATTATTTTAATAAGATATTATCAGAAAATGTTACATTTTTATTTATACGAACAACCTTCATTATTTTATTTATTTATTTTTTTTGCAGACATAAATCTATTCTCACCAAGATGACCACGAATTATACTCTAGGAGTTGCTGACTATTCGGTGATTGCAGTTGCATTGACCATTTCTGCTGCTATTGGAATTTATGCCAGAATTGCTGGAGGAAAACAAGTGAAAATTGACGAGGTATTATTAGGAGACAAGAAAGCAGGCATTCTTCCCCTTGCGCTTTCTTACATGGCTACCACAGTGTCAAGCATCCAGACTGTAGGGTTTCCATCAGAAATATATAGATTTGGCATTGATGTTGTTTTTATGATTATAGGTGACATTATTGGGTTGAGCATAACGGTAGTGTTTCTCTTCCCAGTGTATTTTAAAATAGCAAAATTCACCATTAATGAGGTAATCAAAAGTTGACATCGTCAATTCTGTGTCTAAATATATATTTTGTGCATGCAATTTGCATCCATATTACATATCTAGAAATAAGTCAGAATGTCCGAGACAAAACACTGCCATGTCTGTAGAGTCCAGATAAATCTCTTTCAACTAAAAATCCTGATAAAGGTTTTTCTGATTCTAGACCGATTTAAATTCAGGTCTTTCCAATCAATGAGCTTTGGCGAAACCGAATGTGCTACGAGGATATTCGCTAAATAGTTTATATTTATCAAATATGACATTAAATCTCATAAAGAAACTAAACTATTGTGGGATTTGTAATGAAAGCAAACCAGTACCATAGTCATTTCTGTCATAAAGGAAGGTGATATATATGAGTATATATGAGTTCACTTAAAAGTACTGTATATCCTAATAGACAACAGCAACATTAAGTGAATTCATATATGCTTTACAATCAATTTTAAATTTCTTAACTTCTGAAGATATGAATGACCTTTTGATCTGAAGTGCAAAAAATATTTAAATAACACCTGCTCCAGCTAAAAATGCCAAAACCAGACATCCCCTTGACACTTCGCAAACTTTGAGGAAACAAATGATACCATTGGGGTATAGCATAAATTTAAATTCCTCACAACACGTTCAGAGGATCCATTTGCAATTTGTCCAGTGGGAGCTCCAAATGGGCCAACTGAGGTCAGTTCCACTTACTTTCTTTTAGCGGATATTTCTTCTAACCTAGAGCAGGTAAATAGAACAGATAAAGCAACAAGGGAAGATGAAATAATAATGAAACAAATCGTGCAGAAATATCTCTGAATGTCAACTTCTAATTTAGGATTGTTAGAAATACACTAAGAAATTGAATTTATCTTATCGGATATTTTAAAAATCTTTCATTCTCCTATATCGCGCAAAGATAGAATATCAGTAATACTGTGATAATTATTCTTAAGGCTTCATTTATTTCTCTTGAAAATTATATCTTTATTACAAGAATATGCGGAAATAGGCGAATATGGCAGAAAGAATCGAAGGATTTCCTGCGCCCACTTTATCATGAATGCATGGAAATTCTGGTAAGCAGTGTACGATCGATGGTTAAGCGAAAAAAAAAAGATTTTAGAAAGCTTTATAATCATGCAATTTTTGTAAACCAAAATATCTCTACATCTTTTGTTTTATTTTATTTTTTTTATTCAAATCATCGTATTATGGAGATTTAAACACTCCCTAACACTGTAAATTACCGTTTTTAATTTAGTATTTGCAGAAAAGATTCGGGGAGTGTATTAGGACATTTTCCTCACTTGCGTTTATGATGCAGACAGTAAGTATCATTTAGAAAAAAAATGTTTTAATTTTGATATTCACTGCCTTTTATTTTACTCTTTATTTACTTCATTTGTTGATGAAGTTTTCTTTTTGTTTTACAGATTTTCTTTTCTGCTTTGATTTTATACGCAAATGCAGTAAGTTTAAACTGTGTTACAGGAATGGCAGATTGGGCGCTGATTTTTATAATTGGAACAATCTGCACTTTATATTCTACAATAGTAAGCACCAAGTTATGTCTCAATTATTATGTCTTAATTATGTTAAAATATGATTATTGTTTATATGTATTTAATATATGTTTATAAAATTAAATTATTATTAAATTATTGTTGTTAGCGTGGGTTTACTAAAGTAAGATCGTGTTATAATAATCTTCTTACTTATTATAATAAGATGGCAAATACATTGGATCAGGGTGATGCACACATCAGTCGTATATTTAGATTATGGAAAGGAACTTTGATAGATTGACGGTTGGTAACTAGATTTGAAAAAATAGGGTTAGAAATTAGATTCGTGCATCAGGTTGGTGATTGTTTGTCTGATAGGTATAAGCATGTTACGTATGGGGAGATACGAGTATCTCAGAAAAGGAAAGCCAGTAGTGGTGTATCCCAATGGCCTGATTTGAACCGTTGTTTTATAACTTGTAGATTAATGATATTGGAAAATGTTTGAATGGTGATGTACAGTTGTTTTCAGAGGATTCAAAGTTAGGAAGACCTGTGAACAGGTCTTCCTAACTTTGCAAGGTTAAAACATGTAGAACACATGTTTTAACCTTGCAAGAGGACAAGAACAGTCTGTAAATGAGCAAATGCGTGAAATTACCCAGTTAACTGTAGAGAAGTATAAGGTTTTAAAAGTCAGTAAGTATAGATGGCTTGCACAGAATGCAATTGTTGGAGAGATCTTAAAGGTGACTCAGGATGTGAGGGATCTGGGTGTGATCACTCATCTCCTACTGAAATTTCGGGGGCAGCCAAAATTATGAAGATAGCCCAGCGGATTAAGGCATTGATGCGGAGGACAGTGATGTGTAGAAGGATGAATGGTATGGTTGTATTGTTTAAGTCTTTGGCAGGCTGCACATATAATAGGTACTAACGACAAGTTCAGTATGAGAAGGGATATGAAAGGGTTGTAGGAAGAGGGGAGGGTGAAGAGTGGGAATGTTTAAATCGTAAGTATATTACCTCGATATGAAAAAATGAATTAAGAAGTGATATGATGGCAAACGATTCGATGTGTAGGCTGTAGAGAAGAAATGGATGCGAATGTTTTTGTGTGTAGATTGAATTTTATGGATTGGAAAATTGGATTTGGATAAGAGGGACGGCCCACACGTGATTGCGCTTGGTATCAGGAGTCTTGTAATAGTAATAACAGTTATGAGATGTAACACAGAGAGTCAAGAAAAAACTAAATTATAATGAGAGGAATGTGAGCATATGTGTGTAAAAGCGACAATGTTATGTAACTATGTTATTGACTGGAATGGACATTATCATGAAAATGATTACGAGGAGAGAACGATTTCGATTTTGTGTGGTCCGGTTCAGTGTATCCGGAGAGTTCACCTAAAACAATTTATCGAAACACAATTTATCAAATAAACAATTCATCGAAAATCAATTCATCGAACAACAGTTAATCGAAAAAGCAATTCACCAAAAGACAATTTCCTGAAAAAGCAATTCACCGATCAGCAGTTAATCGAAAACACAAATTATTGAAACGCAATTCATCGAAAATACAGTTCACCGAAAAATGAATTATATGCATGTGGATTGAAGATTTTTGTGGCAATTTTTTATTTTGCTTTGTTTTGAGAGGGGATATACCTTTCATGTCACATATACAGTAATCTATTGATCATCTGACTCCGTTCAGAAAGCGATTTTTTGTGTGGCGAATATCAAGGACTGTTAACTAGCTGTACTGGTTGCAGTGAATGATAACCACTGAGGCGGGTATGGCAGATATAGTAGAGATGTTAAATGAACATTCCATAAAGGTGTTTCATTCTCGTGAAAATAACATCCCGAAAAACTTGAGGTCATTGGGGAGGGAGGGAGGAGAAACACTAATAGTGAGTGAATTGGAGGTATACATGAGGAACTGAGATAAACTCGGTGTCAATCAGGATGTAAGGATTGTTGATATATCAGAGCGTGTACTGAGGGAATGTTTCAAGGAGTTAAAATAGCTTAATGTACCTCTTTAACATTGCTCCTCTTCATAAATTGGGCGATATGACTATGGTTTCGAATTACATGGGTTGTGGTTAATTTATTAGAGAGGATGGTGAGTATCAGGATTCAGAATTATGATGATGATAACTTTATTTTCTTTGATGCACGGCATGAGTTTACTAAAGGAAAAAACTCGTGTTTTAGCAATCTAGTTTTTATTATAACAGGGAGACAAGTGAATTGGGAAAATGGGATGGAAATGGGAAAGAAAATGCGTACCGTTGGTATATTTACATTTTGCTAAATCTAAATATATGGATAGATTGCTGCATAACAAGCTGGTAATTAAAATGGAACAGATAGGATTGGATAATTCATTTGTGTGTTCGAGTGGAGATTGGCTGTTCTATAACTATCAGCAAGTTGGATGTGGTAGCGGATATCCCAGAAGAGGAAAGTCACTAGTGGAGTACTCCAAGAACCAGTTGAACATAAGGACCTTTATGCGGGGGGGGGCTGAAAAGTTCTAATAAACATCTAGAACAAAAATCAAAAATTATATTAAAGAAACGGATGTAAGTTACAATGAAAGCCATTTAAAAGCCGTTAACACCCATTACCCCTCAAATTGTAATAATGTATTCTTTTTCATTTAGATCTGTTCTTGGACCACTGCTATTTAATTTGTTCATTAATGATATAGGAAAGGATCTGAGTTAAACTGTACATTTATTTGCTGATGATGCAAAGTTGGGTAGAGCAATAGTGAATGCACATGATGACAAAATTTTGCAGGATGATTTGGATAGATTGACAGTCTGGGCTAATGAGAATGATGTCAGTTTAATGTGGCAAAGTGTAAGGTTATGCATTTTGGGGTGAAAAAATTTGCAACAGTATATCAAATTGGTGGAACTGTACTCCAGTAGGTTGACGAAGCCAGAGATGATGTGGGTGTGTTGGTAGAGAGGGAGTTGAAGTTTATGGGGGGGGCACATAGCAAAAGTGGCTAAATCAGCTCATCAAATCACTTGGTTACTGAAGAATACTTTGACGAGGCAGAGATAAGCAAGTTATTGAGCCTTAATTTATTGAATCTTGATAAGACCCAATCTTGACTATTATGCCCGGATCTGGCCGCCTGAGTTACTTCTTGATGGGGAGGAGGTTGAGAGGATCCAGAGGCGAGTGACCAAGATGATAGCTGGTTTATGGAATGAACTTTACGAGAACAGATTGAAGATCTATGGGCTACAGAAACTGATTGATAGGCGAAAAAGGAGTGATATGATTAAGACATTCAAATTACTGAAGCGTTTTTATAAGATTAATTCAGAAAACATTTTTCAGAACCGGTCTGGTGATGGGAGAACTAGGGGCCATTTTTGTAAACCGAGCAACAGTGTATTTAGCAAGGATGTTAGAACTGGTTTTTTTACTTGGAGACTGGCGAATGAGTGGAATAAGCTGCCAGAGTTTGTTCTGGTGCCATGACTGTAAATGTGTTCAAAGCTACGTATGATAGATACTGTGAGAATGCCGAATAGTTGTTCGTGATATGAGGTTTAGGGCATCCCTCAATGAGTCTGACTCCTTGGAGTTGCACATAATAATAATAATAATAATAATAATAATAATAATAATAATAATAATAATTTTTTTTAAACATTTTATTGTCTCAGATAAATTACATACATAGATTCAACAATAGTTTTATATACACGTATATATATATACATAATATTTATAATACATTACAATTGTGAATAACAAATACTGGCGAGTTATTAATATTTTTAAATTATAATAATTTTTTTTTAAATAAATAATATTTTTGTTCACTGCTAAAATATTTACACATACATATATACCATAGTTCTCTTGAGTATAATAGTAATATATTTTTTTAAAAAAAAAAAAACAATTTATATGTCTCAGTATAAGTTACATACAATAATAATATTTACCGTAATTACTATAAGGATTATACAGTATTTTTGATTTTAGAATATACATATTGCATACATAGCTGCTGTAGTAATTATATATATATATAATATTTCTAACGCATTACAAGTGTGTATAACAGATTCTTGTAAGTTAGTAATTTTCTTCCTAGAAGCTTGGCAGAGCTTATCTGAGGAAGATAGTAGATGAGAGAGAGTGGTGGTTTCATGGTTATGTTCCTATACTGGTCACAAGCCAGGTGTTGATTTTACTGTTTGTTGATACGTGCTTGAAAGACTTCGACTGCTATTACAGTTTAACTTTTTTTTATATTTTTTTATTTTTATTTTTGTGCAAATAGGGTTGTTTTTAGACGTGGTGTGTTTGTTTCTTTGTGTTCTTGTAGTGATAGTTTTTGAGAGGGGGGAGTTGTCATAGGTTTGTATGTTTGTGTGCATGTGTAGTGGGGAGAGAGAAACAGGAATTGCTCTAATTTTCATTCTCGCTATAATATTTATATAGTGCCTGTTTCAGCTCTCTGTATGTTCCTAGGTTTCTGTTGTCGAACGGCAGTTTGTTTATCATGTCAGGTACGTAGAAGTTTAGGGTGGCTTTGCCGTTGTGATTGTTGTACTTATATGTTATGTAGTTTGTTGACTGTGGTCTTGTTATTTCATATGTTGTTCTGGTTACTCTATATGTTGGGCTGTAGTAGTGTTTTAACATGACTGTGTAGTGGCGTAAGTGTTTCACCTTAAATATTTTGTGTTTTGTCCGTGCTTCTTGCATAAGAGTGGGTTGTTCCCAGAATATCAGTTTTATCATTTTATCTTGCAACCATTGTAGCCTGTTAAGTCTGTAGTCTGCACAGAATGCGTATGATGTGATTGCATATCTTAAAATGTTTTCACATAATGCTTTATAGATTAGTATTTTTATGTGGGTTGGGGCAATGTCTTTTAATCTGTATAGTTTGCTTGCTATTATCGTAAGCTTGGTATGTAGGTAGTTTGTATGGCTATTCCAACTTTGATCAGCATCGAAGTGAAGTCCAAGATACCATGTTGTTTTCACCTGTGTGATGGTTGTGATTTTAGGTTCTGCACTTTGTGTATAGCAGGATGAATGTTTGCCGTACTTCACAGGTTACATGTACCTCTTTGCTGTGTGCTGATCCTATACGTGTGATGTGCTTTCTGTTTTTCGTGTATGCTTTAAACCACTGGAGTAGACGACCTCCAATTTCGATATGGGTAAGTTTCGTTAACAAGGTTTTATGTGTTAGTGTGTCAAATGCTTTTGTTAGGTCAATGAAGACCACTAATGTTATTCTGTTTTGATCCAATGCAGCGTTTATTAGATCTGTGAAATCATCCAGGAGTGTTGCTGTTCCTTTATTTTTTTGAAAGCCATATTGTGTTTTGGGTATGATTTGAAATTTTTCAACGTATGTGGAGAGTTTCTGATGTACAATGCGCTCCATGATTTGGTTGATTACAGGCAGCGTGGTGATAGGTCTGTAATTACTTATTATGTTTCTTTTTCCCTGTTTGTTTATGGGTGTGATTAATGCAGTCTTCAGTGTTTCAGCTATGTGTCCCGTTTCGAAGATTTTATTTAACAGTTTTTGAACAACTGGAAGTAGGTCGGTTAAGTGTTTCTTGATGTCTTTTGGTCTGATTCCGTCTATCCCCGGTCCTTTGTTAGGATTAGTTTGTTGAATTGCCAGTGATAGTTCTTCTTTTGTTACTGTGGGGAACCACATCGACTGGGTTGCTTCCGTACCTAGTGGAGAAAGTTCTTTTGTGTGAGGAAAGGTTGTTTCTTGTAGCTTTTGGACAGAGTTCACGAAGTGCTGATTAAAGTTGTTTGCCAACTGTTTGAGGGATTTGGGGTCGCAGGCAAAGCTGTGTTTTATTGTTTCTGAGGTAGTGGTTCTGTGTATATTGTCCAGCATTTCATTAATCAGGTGCCAGGTTTCCTTTATGTCATTCTGCGCTGTTGTAAATTTGTTGCTGTAATAGTTTCTTTTTGCCGTTCGAATCTGGGTTGTTAGGAGATTCCGTTTTCTTTTGTATTCAGCTTTTAAAGCGATATTGTTTGGCGACTTCTTAAGTTGTTTCCATAGGGCATCTTTTCTTTGTATGTCTGTTAGTATGTTGTTTTGTTTGGGGGCGTATGTTTATTTTTGTTAATGCTTTGTTATATATTTTGTTAAATGCAAGTTTAAGATTATTATATACAGCTTCAGCAGAGTCTAGAGATGCTATCTGCATCCAGTCTGTTTTTCTGATTTCATCGTTCACTATTGCTTCGTTTACAATGCTATGATACTGTTTTGTAGTCTCAGTGATTTTTATGGGTTCTGGTTCAGTGTGTAACTGCAATGCTGTGAAATAATGGTCTGCTAGTTTGCATGTTATGACGGCTGCTGTGTGGCTGTTTGGAGGGGCCCTTATATTTATATGATCAATGCAGGTTGAGGTTGTTGTGTTTCGGAGTGTCTCTTCTCGTGTATAGGACTGTATGGATGGGGTTATGTTATATGCCGATAATAGGTCTAGGTATTGTTCTGTGTTGTTGTTATTTATGTTCCTAATGTTTATATTGTTGTTTCCTATTATTATCAAGTATTTTGAGGTACCTACTTTGGTGGCTGAAAGCCATCTGTGTAGTTCTTCTAGGAATTTTGTGGTGCTTAAGTTGGGTGGTCTGAATATTGCGTTTAATATCAGGGAGTTTTCTTGTTTGATGTTTTTAATTTCGATGAATATGTTTTCTGCGTATTCTAATTTATAGTTTATTTCTGTTACTTCTAGCTTATGTTTGGTAAATATTATTATACCACCGCCTCGTTTTGTTTGTCTGCAGTGTTTGTGTTGTTTGAAGTGTGGCATTTGGTAGGAGGTTGCCTCTTCGTTTGTCGTAGATACTTCAGTCAGTATTAAAATGTCTATTTCGTCTATATCTTCCTTCAGATAAGCTTGCAATAATAATAATAATAATAATAATAATAATAATAATAATAATAATAATAATAATAATAATAATAATAATAATAATAATAATAATTTATAAGACATGTCAGAGGTTTTGAAGAAATTCGAAGACACAGAGGTTCGGAACATCAAGTTTTTCGTGCTTAAAGAAAAGTCGTTAACTAAGATTAACCAAATTTTGTGTAAGTCTTTAGGGGACTATCCCCCCAGCATAACCAACAATTACTAGATGGGTGGCCAAGTTTAAAACTGAGCATCCTGAGACAACAAATGCTCACAGGTCAGGAAAACCTTACAAAACGATCACACCAGAAAACCTCGATCCAGTGCATCCCATGATCACCGATCATAGACAAATAAAACATTGTAAAGACTCTAGAGTTATCCAGGAAGTGAGTTAGGGTCATTATCCCCAAAATTCTGGGTATGCAGAAGCTCTCAGCAAAGTGGGTCCCCAAATGTTCGAATATCGACCAAA
Source organism: Typopeltis vanoorti (assembly GCF_054136105.1). Classification (NCBI taxonomy): domain Eukaryota; kingdom Metazoa; phylum Arthropoda; class Arachnida; order Uropygi; family Thelyphonidae; genus Typopeltis; species Typopeltis vanoorti. The sequence goes on along the minus strand of NC_143554.1, from coordinate 79,604,555 downwards.
AGAGAAAACGCGTGATGTCACCTCAAGGGATTTTTGGTCATTTTGAGAAATCACGTACATATATGTTTTGGCTAGTATTGTGACTGCTGATAAAATATGACTTCGTCACTATGACACTGAGAACATACAACAGTCAGTGGAGTGGAACACAAAGGTTCTCCAGTGCCAAAGACGTTCCGAACCCAAAGTCACCAGGGTAGGTTCTTGCCATTGTATTTCGAGATATGGATGGTATAATCCTTAGTAATACATCAAAAAAGGTGAATGTTACAGTATCAGTTTATTTAGCAGCTGTGAAGGAATTGAAGGAGCTACCGAAGGATTTGCTGCAGGAAACTGAGCAGAGGCGTGTTGCTTTTGCAGGACAATGCACCTGCTTAAGAAACCTAACAGACAATACACAACTTGGACTTCCATATCTGCCTCACCCACCGTATTCGCAAGACCTGGCTCCATTTGACTGTTTACTTTTCCCAAATTTTAAGAAACACTTGAAAGGAACAAAAATTACCACAGATGATGAAGTCATATCTGCAGTTGCGGACTAGTTTGTACCACAAGGGAAAGCCTTTTTTCTCAGAGGATTCCAAATGGCACCAGTGGATTAACAATTGTATAACATTTCGTGGTGATTATGTAGAATAATATGTAAGTTACGTGGTTGTACCTCAGTTCCTTTTTGGTGATTATCACAAATTTTCAGCACACCCTCATAAGGTTTAAGTTTGGGAGGCACAGACGGAAGCAGAATATAGGATGGTGGGGAAATATCTTACTTGAGGTAGAGGAGATGAGGGATCTGTGATGTTGGTGGATAAGGACCTGAAATTTCCAAGATATTTTGCTAAAATTGTGAAGACAGCACAATTCATTATGACAATTACGCCTTGAAAATTGATATGTAGGCGTAAAGATGTAATGACACTTGCATAAGGCTCTATTCAGACAGCATGTCGATTACTGTGCCAAGAGTTCATTACTTGGTTTTCAAAAGGAAGAAAATATGTCGGCGATTCAGAGACGATTGACTAAGGTGTTTTCTAGTTTTTGGAATGTTGGACATGAAAACAGATTGCGAGAATGCCATTATAGCGTTTAGTGGATAGAAGGATGAGGGAGGAGGACGTATCGATACATATTAAGGGGTAATTATCGGATGAATGAGTATCAGATTTTTCAGGGAACTGGTGGAGACAGGAGAGAATGACCATTTCACGACCATTGCATAAAATGGTCGTGAACAAATTGGAAAGAACTGGTTTTTTCGCGTGGTGAGGGTAGTTGGAATGCGTTGCCTGGAAGTCTAGTGGGTGTGGAGACAGTGAATGCATTCAAGCCACAGTATGATGAGCTGTGTGTAATGGAGGGCCACCCGATATGAGTCGTTGACTCTATGGAGGTCTAATAATAATAATAATAATAATAATAATAATAATAATAATAATAATAATAATAATACATGCATACGGGCGTAGGACACGTTAGGTTCTAGACCACCGCCATATAGCGAATTTCATCGTGTAGTGAATTATTGCCTTTTTATATCAATTGCAGAATGCATGTAATAGCTAAATAACGTTTTAAGTAGTCATAAATATGCGTAAATGACGTAAATAAAGAATTCATTTACGTCAATTACGCAAATAAATATTTAGAATAATCGGAAACGTAAAAATTATTCTGAATCTCATGGCTTAAAGGAATAATCCGAAATATGTTTAGACATCAATCTACAACATTAAAAATTTTCCGATTTCAGCTATAAGATTGTCACGTTAGTATTAACTAATGTCGCCATTTTCACTGACTGGAGAGCATTATCTTTGTTTTTAAAGAAATACAACAACAGTAGTGTTAGGCAAGAGTAGCCTACGGCCCCTGTACGATGCATCGCTGTCAGCAAATTTAAATAATTTAATTCTTAGTAGGTAATATAATAGATAAGACACTTCTTTTTGCTGGAAGCAATAGCAACCATACTAGGAATTTTATCAAATTTATGACATTATTAACAACTATAAAAGAAAATAAAAGGTAAAAACAATTTACAATTCACAGCCAGAGAAATACCAAACCATAAGGAGAAACTAGCAAAGAACTTTGTAAATAAACAGCCACGGAAACGCAGGTGCGATTGTTTCACGGGAGCCGCTTGTTGCTAAAACATCGTATCAGCTACTTCTGCATTGTAAGATGGGGAGGCTAGAATGTTTTGATAAACACTTAGAACAAAACTCATATTAAAGAAACTAATATAACCTCAAGAAAGAACGTACCTTAAAATCCGTTGACCTCATCTTTCATAAAATTGTAATAATTTGTTCTTTTTCTTTTAGGATATCTATCGAACTTTATAGATATAATAGAGATATAGATCTCTAAAGGGAGTTCGAAATCTATCGAACTCCCTTTAGAGGAGCAGCAGAGAGACATTGCCTACAACAGAACTCGGGCCAGTGCATGGTCCAGTCATGTGTTATTTTAAGCGAACTCAAATGATGCAGGTTTTCCACATCAGATACTCTGGAATGAAACTGTCAACGTCCACCGATGTGGTGATGAGTTAAAGAGAAGAATTTTAGGGTCTAAAGAGATAGTTATCAATCCCGTCCATATTAATAACAACCTAAGCTAGAGCCTACCAGACTCTCACAGCTCCACCATTCAACATTGGAGCTCTCGAGATCTTATACGCGACATGTACACAATGATACAGTCAGAGTTCATTCTTCTATTTAAACTCTAGCCTTTATTCTTTTCAGTGTTACATACGTTACTTTATGTGTTAAAACATCAATTCCTTAGATTGGTTACTGGTATTTATGTTTATCTCACACCTGATGAAGTCTTAGATTTAGACGAAACTAGTAGTGTAATTAATGTTTTTTATTCAAACCTCGGTTCTACTCATTAATTGCCCTAGAACCGAAGCGCACAGCCACTAGGCTAACCGTGCGGACCTTCGACATATACTAGATAAATAAACAGACATTCTAATAGCGATACATGAATATAAAAATGGTACTCTCAACTTATCAGTGAGATGGTTCACTCTAATAATTAATTTATATATTGAAGTGTGGAAAAAATAATTCAAGTTATATTTCCACCCATTAAATTGGAATTAGTGGGCTTCCATAATCATTGATTTCGTTATATATAATTAAAATATATATATCATTTTGTTTTATATAATTAAAATATATATATCATTTTGTTTTATATAATTAAAATATATATATCATTTTGTTTTATATAATTAAAACGATGTTTACTACGCAGCACTATTCCATACGACTATTTCGGCAGTGCGCCACCAAGCGGATTTATAATTTTAGACAATTTTATATTTTATAAAGATCATTTTATATTTTATAACAACTATTGAAAAAAAAAGTAGAATTTAGTGAAATTATGAAAAATGTATATACACTTTACAAAATAGAGAATAAAAGCAAACTTAAATCTACTTGAATTAACGTGAGCTAATGCAAGTAGATTTAAGTAACTTAATGGGTGCATCTTTTTGACAACTCGTCTAGCAGTGTATAGAAGTTCTTTTCGCTATACCCTTTGGTACTAATTTGGTCTAGCTACTCACTGATGAAGCCTCAATAAAGGCTGAAACCGGTCTGGGTAGTGACCGCCCACCATAATGCAATAACAGCATATATTTCCTATATATATATATAGGAAATGTGTTTTTACATTATGGAAAATACCATGAATAGCAATCAGAACTTTACCACCTTTGCTGCGAGTTGCCCGTGATTGTACTACGTACTAGGACTACTTGCATTAGCTCACGCTAGTAGTCGCCGATACTTTTATAGTTTATTATACTATATTCGGCATGAAACTCTCTGATTCCAATCTTTGAGTTTCTTATTCGGTTTTAAAACAATGTGGTGTTTAATATCCCCTTAATTTAAATAATGTATAATATGTTTATTATATGAATGTACATATGTATATATAATGATAATGTATTATATACCTCTTTGCAACTTTATACGTATCGTAAATTGGACGAGCTTTTTGATCTTAGGTTACACTATGATTATCAGAATTTTGTACAAGAATATGAATCTTACAATAAAATAAATATCTATCTGAAAAAATTAATTTTTAAAAAAATGGAAAAACTCTTTTCAGAATTGTGTTCATTTCTACAGCTATTGTTACTCCCTGTAAAATGACTGCGCAACAGTCAAAATGCGCAACAATGTATTGTATCTGTATATATTAATGTTTTTGGGGTAATATTTGTTAATTTGAAATTTTTTACGAGAATTTCAAATTTACTACAAGTTTGAGATGTAAGAAAATTATTGATTTTTATGAATATATTAGAATTTTTAAAATCACTTCTCTGAATTTATGCATTGAATTTTAACAGACCCAATATATTTTGCCTTCAGCAGAATAAAAATACTAATTTTCCAACCTTATGATTTCTTTTCAGGGTGGAATGAAAGCTGTCATATGGGCCGATGCGTACCAGTCTGTGTTAATGTTTCTTTCTGTATTTCTGATGATTGGACGGGGGATTGTTGCTGCAGGAGGTGTTGGAAATGTAATTGATATCGGATACAAAGGAGACAGATTACATTCAGTCACGTAAGAAATAAAATAGGTTATATCATCCATATTTTATTAAAATATTTCATTTACATACTTACTGACAATAGTTGAAGTTTCCAGTTTTATTTTCTTGATTGGTTCAAATATGTAGTTATTTTTTATCAACCAATAATTGAATGACGTTCTCACTTTAGCTATGGTAGTTGGGCGCAGACAATACATTTTCATCTACATTGTGTACATCAGTGGGATTAAGTATTAATTCTATTTGCGTATTCCATATCTTTATAATCGACTAATTGTGGTCCTGGCATATTGTCTTTCAGGATAGTATTTAACTCAAACATTTATATCAGATCTAGAAAATAAACAAGTCATACAGACACCTTGAAAATGGCTGTATATAAGGATTCCTAACTATAAAATATTTAACTGATTGGTTTACTTGTAATTGCAGTGAATTGTTTCTGTGATAGATAGAAATACTCAGATCGGTAAAAGCATAAAACATGTATAACCACTTTAAGAATTTTGGAAAATTCAGAGCTATTGGTTTAGGGTAGAGGAATGTAATATCGTTCGTTTGACGAGCTGATGTCCAAAAAAAAAAAAAAACTAAACGATATCCTTAGCCTTCTCGATTCGAAAGGTAATCATATGCACTCTCTTAAAGAATGGTTGGTAAATAATCGAATAAAAGTAATCATCCTAGTTTAATTTATTTGTTTGCTTTTGTTTTTCCAAGATAGTAAACATTCTATTTCGAATTCATGAATGGCTGAACTCGAAATAAAATGCTAGTGATGCATCGTCTAACTTTATTAGCTTATGGTAATAATAATCGGTGTTCAAAAATCAAACATTAAATTTTACATAGAGGACAAATGGATTTGATCTAAACTTGAATATTTCGTTTTTAACCAAGAACATATGCGTTTACATAGAGATATTCTCATGACTAATTTTCATGTTTTATTTGGTTGTAGATATGACCCTCCATAGTTGGAGGGGATTTCAATGCACAAATCGGAAAAGATGTAGCTGGAAACACAAAAAACATAGGACAATATGCCTACCACGACTAAACTAATACAAACTGCCATCTTCTTGTGGACTTTTGCAACTCCCAGAACTTGTAGAATTAAAGTAGAATTAAACTCTGACCACAGCATAGTAAGTGCTCGAGTAAAGCTACGACTAAGGGCATCCAAATCACAGAAAAAACACCTCAGAAACAATTGGGAAGAATTAGAAGACTCTAACAAAGCGAATCAATTTCAAGAACTCACAAAAAACAACCACCCACCAGCAGTATCGAATGATAACCCAAACAATGAACTTAAAGCAATGACTAGCATCATTAATCAAGCAGCCTCCCAATCATTTCTTCAATCAAACACAAAAAAAAGTTAGATAAAGACTGGGTAACAAAGAAACAAGCTCACTGATTGACAAGCTGAATGAAATAAAAAATGCAAATTAAAAACCCAAGATTCCATTGAATATAAAAATGAACTAAAGCAACTAAACATAGAGGTGTATGAGACTCTCTGAAAAGATAAAGAAGCCTACATCCAAAACTTCTACCAGGAGATAGACAGCTGTCAAATATTGCACAAGATAAGAGAAACTTACAAAATAAGCAAGTGCCTAAGCACGGCTGAAAGAAAACCCAGAGTATTGAGAATCAAGAAAAAAGATGGAACTCCGTTTGAAACAAGACCAAAGAACTTAATGAATGGAAGACACACTTCCAAAGTCTTCTGAACATACCAACCCCCAAACATTGATTTCATCTCGAAAACCATAGTACTGAGAACAATTAGCATCAACTGCGACGATTTCACCATACAGAAGTTCATAGTGGCCCTTCAACAACAAAAAGCAGGAAAATCACCAGGAGCAGATGGTATCACAGGTATTAAAACATTGCTCTATATACATCAAAGAACAACTCCTACGCATATACAACTTTCCACTTTCCTCCTGCAAAGTTCCTGAACAGTGGAATGAGGGTCTGATAATACCAATTCCAAAAAAAAAAAGGGTAATCTGAAAAAAACCTGAAAACTACAGCAGAATCACACTCCTTTATACCCCACTAAAATCTATAATAGAATGATATTAAATAAAATAGAACCACACACATATAACTTCATTACCTGGTACAAATCATGCTGGATTCCTAAAAACACGTGGCACTCTAGAACACATTCACTGCATCAGAAGACTAATAGAGGGTTCAAAGGGCAAGAACTTATCATTACTTTATTGACTTTGAACTTTGACTTTACTAAAGCATTTGATTCTGTTGACAAGGAACGACTATGGGAAACGCTCAAACGTTTTGGCATTCCACCTAAAATTATCAGGGCAATCAAGTCACCCTACCAAGGATATCAAGCCAGAGTACTAGTTAAAGGAGACAAAGCAGACAGTTTTTCCATCCACAGGAGTACTACAGGGAGATAATCTGGCCCCATATATATTCATTATAGTGATTGCCAATATTTTTAAATTAATTAAAGTTAAATCTGGAATCCTCATCAAAGAACCATATACACAGATGCACCTTGAAGACTTGAGCTTTGAAAATGATATAGTCCTTATTGAATCCAACATTACAGATGCCCAAAACCACTTCAACAGCCTTAGGAAAACCGCAGAAATATTTGGGCTAAAACTAAACTCCCAAAAAACAAAGATATTAAAAAAATCAGATGGATGGACACATTTATAAACATCAAAATGATCACCTCGATGAAGTAGAGTACTTTCTATACCTAGGATCACACTTTTCAGATTCCTTAACAGACATAAGACAACAAAACAGAAATCACTCCAGTTCCACAGAAGTCTTAATAAAGTATGGAAGTCGAGCCTCATCTAAAAGGAGACGAACATTCGTCTTTGCAAGTGCACCAGCCAGTCTATCTATACGGCTTCCAGACCTGGAACATGTAAATGAAAGCAGCAACCAATATTATAAATAGTTGTGGAACTACTTGTCTAAGATATATCCTGGATTACTCCTGGCAAGACCACATTCCCAACTCTACTATATTAGAGGAAACCCAGCAAGATCCTCTAGTTAGCACTGTTCAAAGAAACCAAATAAAATGTCTTGGCCACCAACTCAGTCACGCCCCCCCCCCCTGCACCTTTTGATGCTCTGGTCCTCTACGCCCCTACAGAGGAAAACGAAACAGAGGTAGATACCGAATTCAATATTGGAAATACGTCAGCAATATTCTCACCGTTTCACCCCAACTCTCCGCATCAGAGATTCGTCAGTTAGCATATGGAAGAGAAGCCTGGTCTTCCTTCACATCATAAGAACCTCGAAGTCCTGTTTTTGTGTAAATAGCCTACTTATTTATTCTGATTGGTTTCGCTATTTATAACTGTAAATTTATAAATAAACGATGATGATGATGATGTTGAGATATGAACAGTTATTATTCAGTTTGTCACTGACAAACCTCCAGTAAGAATTCTGCTCACTGGAGGTTTGTGAGTGAACAAACCTCCAGTGAGCAGGATTCTCTGTTATAAGAATAAATAGTAAAAATTAAGCTGACACTAACTGCTGATATATTAAAGATGTGTAATATGATTTGCTCCTCGAAATAATAAGAGCATTGTTTTAAAATTGCAGTCTTTGAAAAGGGTAATGTAAAATAGGTAACTCATTAATAATAATAATAAAAAGCATGCAATAAAATTAATGAAAAAAATACTGTAACGTCGAACGTATGTAACCAAGAGTTTGGACACACAAATCAGCAGGTTCAGGGATTGAGCAGAAAGCTACACTTATTGTTAAGTTAAAACATATAGAAACAATATTGTGTTAGGGTTAGGCACTACGAGATGGCAGCAATTGTTGTGCTGGCTCTTTACTACGGGCTCCTTAAATTAATAATAGTCTCAACTGCCCGCTCAGTCTCTAAAATGGTCTCGTGTACTCCCTTTACGGGAATAAAAAGTCGTTAGATGATTTTTTTAACATATAGAAACAGATTTAAGTTTAACCGTGGTATAGTGCGATGTCCGTGTCAATTTAACCAATTACACTCAAGATGTTCTAGAAATAAGTAATGCTATCTCTCTCTCTCTCTCTTCGGAAAATATGCACGCTTGCAGTTTTAGATAAAACAGTTCCCTTTAATAAAACAGTATTTGATAAGGAATCATCTTACTTTCGTTACAGATTTGAATTTGATATGACTAAACGATACAACTTTTGGAATTTGGTTATCTGCACCACGATGTTTTCACTTTCAGCAAAAGGAATAAACCAGTTATTTGTGCAAAGATTACTTGCTGCAAAGTCATACTCCGATGCTAAATGGTAAGTATACTTAATATCATTCTTTAATTTGTTATTTGTTAATTCGTTTTCATTCTTTTTATAAGATGCTCTTTGGAGGGATCTGGTTAAACATCCGGTTTTGAAAGCTAGCAACTTGAAAACAGCTTTGTCAGACAAAGATCCATTGTTCATTCTGATACAAATGGGTTGAAAGTTTTTCCCCTGGAATCACGGACATTTGGAATTTCAAGAAGAAAAGCAGATTTTTGAAAATAGCAGCTTTATTTAATGCCTTAATTTCGTTCAAAAAAAGGGATATGTATCTTATGGAATCCAGTTTTTTATTTTCTCGTCTACTGGCTCATAACGAATCATCCCAATATTTATAGTAGAGGCATTGCTATTGCAGGTTCATGTATATTAGGGTGACATGTGACGGGCAAATTTTCCTTGTTTATATAATCGAACTGGACACGGTTAACCATTACTTGGTGATTCTCACACATAATGCGTAATTCATAAACATTACCAAGTGGCTCCTATTAGTCAAAAATATTTTGATTGTCTTTAAACAAAGTGACTCTGGAAATGGAAACACGAAATGTGACTTAACGGATCCCTCCCCCACCTATCAATTCATCTTAGACTAATGTGCAAGAAGAATTTTATATCTTCTTGACTTATGGTTTCAATATTCAGTGAAGTGCTCAGACTGGATTTATGCAACATATTTGTAATATGTTGCATGTATCCAATCACGAACACAGTGCCACCTGGTAGTCTTATAATCCCTAACAACACGAGGAGAAGAAGAAGAAGAAAGACGGGGAATATTTCTACGTGGGAGAAGAAATCAACATTATATTATAGTAGAATGTCTACTAAATATAAATGGCACACTTCGTACATGACTGGTAAAGAAAATGCCAAGAGTACTTTGAGAGTAGCCGAAATCAGGTGGTTCTGTGTATAGGCATGTAAACAATTTTGTGAGATAATAGTTACAATATCAATGTTTTGGCATCTACCATTTGAATTAGTGCAGTTAGGAAAGTCAGTTGGAGTTGTGAATTTTAAATCTATATGGTAGCTGATCTCATTGTTATCAGTGAAGAAGGAGAAAATTAGCAATTTATAGAAAGGAAAATCAAAAGATTCAGAATAGTTGGTTTCAAGATTGATGATTGACCTATGAGCAACTGTCATCTTTGATACAAACAGCGTCGGAATCTGAAACTGTGAAAACTAGGAGGAGGAGGAGTTCTTATCACATTGAAATCTGCATTTCTGTTAGCGAAACAGAAGTGAGCAATGACTCTGGAAAGGATTTTGAAGTTGGCCTTTCTTCAGATGAGTGCGTTGATTATGTAGATTAGGGCTGTCCAATCTTAGGTAATCCGAGGCCACATTAAAAAAAAAAAAAGATATATCCGACGGCCGCATCACATTGCGTATTTAATAATTTGGTCAGCAGCAGCGATACAACCTCGATAGCTGTAGAAACGAACAACACTAATTGTGCGCTCACGTTCCCGTGAGCACCGGACCATGTGCGTTGGAACCAGTGTCGTAGTTGGGGGGGGGGGGGTTCCCTGGCGGCACTTTGAAACATACCCTATACGTCGTTTTGACCTTTTGTAGTATTTTTGTTTTGTATTGAGAGGGGAGGGAAATTCAGGGATCGCCCAGGGCTGCTAAAGCCCTAGCAACTCCACTGGTTGGAACAAAACAGTGTAAGCACGCTTCTTTGACGCATCTAATATTTGAAACACACGTGGGTATCTAGTGATGTAAAAACACCAGATAAAATTCGCAACATCGAGATTATCGATTAGCGATAGAATTAAAATATCTAATACACATTCGATTCAAATTGTTATTTTATTTTTTCGCTGGTGAAAATCAAAACTCACAGGCGGGCTGCGCTGGCAGTGTTTTGGACAGCCCTGATGTAGATGATAAAATATTATGGTAATTCAAAGAAAGTAATAAATATTTGTTTAGTTAGTTACAAATATATCCTATTCTTTCTCTAAATGATACGTTTTTGTTAATGTAAAATTGTTACATTGTTAATTGCCAGGTTCCCCCTCTTCGAATTTGCCAGATGAATGCATTCGTATTTGAATAGGAATTAAAAGTTTCTTATAAAAAGGTAGTCAGTTGTCGTAATCACATCTCGTTTTAATGATCCTAACTGGCAGTATTGTAAACTGAACACTAGATTCCTAGTTCAGACTTGAAATAAAATCTTTTAAATACGTTAATAACATTTTGAAATATGTTAATAACAATTTTAAAAAATAAAAAAACGAAACTGTTTAACGTCTACTTTTTAGGATTCTTCCGATTGGATGGCTTTTATCCCTTGCGTTTGTTATATGTTTGGCTATTATGGGGCTTGTGATGTACGCTAATTTTTATACCTGCGATCCACTGCAAGATCCACAAGCTGGGTTGACATCACCAGACCAAGTAAGCCTTTCTTAAAAAAATATTTAAAAAATACATAATTATCAGAAAGTGACTAAGTAGTTACGTAGAGGAATCTTTCTCTACTTGGTGAAATAGTGTAGCTCTATCTAGATATGATAACGTAAATAAGAGAAGATTTTAAGTCAGCTAATGAAACGTGATGAGAAATTTAGCAAATTCGTCATACAAATCCCATATGGGAACTAAATTTACTGACAGCTATTTAACAAAACTTTAGTATCCTTCGTTATTTAAGGCGATCCATAACTTCTTTTCGTCTTTTTAACACCCTTTTACGAGAAAAACAGTTTTCTTATTTAATTTCTTAAACTCTTGATATATTTAACATAACGTTGTCTTTCAAAGTTCATTACAGTGCACCATATGAACCTTTCATTGAAAGGAAATGAAAATGAAATAAGAAAATCATACTTTACCTAAATATATTAGTTATATATACGAGAATTCAGAAAAACAGCTTTCGAAATTTGAATGCACATACGAGGTGGAACTGAAAAGTTCTCATAAACACCTACAACAAAAATGATATTAACGAAACTGATAGGGAAGCCATGCAGCAACCACGTCAGTTGTAATACCATGTTCTAATATCATTCACACCAGATGCAATCACTACTTCTGGAAGCAAACTGTTCTATTCACTCACTGTTCGGTGAAAGAAAAATATAGCTCTCATCCCCTTCCTAAAACGCACAGAAACTTACTCTCATGGACACCCTCTTCTTTCATTTCCCCACCTTTCATATAACAAACAAACGAAAATCCAACGTTTATAGTCCTTCATGATACTACTGATATCTGTATTTCACATATTTTTTATGCCTTGGTGTGATGCTGTGAAAGCCTTGTTATCATTTCGTATGTAATATATGAGATGAAATAATTACTGTTGGTTGGACAGCATAATCAAAATAATTTGTAATTATGCTTGATTCGTCACAGGATGCTAATATCAGTGTCTTAAGCTATATTTATTATAGGTTCATTAAGATTGTTATTTATTTTAATCAGGTAGGTTTCTATTCTATTCTATTCATAGTTTCTATAAGAATAGAATAGGATTTTTATCTTATGGCCTGTAAATGGAGTTCAGTATTAAATGTGTCCGCTGATAGAGTTCTCTAGCTTTAAGCAAAATTTTTCGCATATTTATCTGAAATTTCGTTTTTAGTTGACTTTCTGCGTATTTTTGTTCCATTTAAACAATAATTCATCCGCTGTCTTTTTTCGCTACAGTAAATATATATATTTGAAAGGAACATGTTTAAAAGATTTATACTAATGATTTAATAAGAACTGATTCTAAAAGCAATATAATCATATATCTAATATTATTTGCACATTTTTTGCAGCTGTATGCATATTTTGCTGTAGTGTTGTTCTCCGCTTATCCTGGTCTGTCAGGGTTATGTGTCTGTGGCAACATATGCGCAGCATTAAGCACCCTTTCTTCTGCAATCAACTCGTTGACCACTGTATTAATGAAAGACATCATAAAGCCATACTCTTGTTTCCAATGGCTTAACAAGTATAATTCCTTCATGGTAAGGCTCTCAGGTAAATATTTTCGGAATAATTGATTAACGTTGTTACCTTAATCGGGAAAGAATTTGGTTCTGTGACACATAATTTTTAAATCCTGAAAAATTGGTGATTATTGTGAATTTATTGAGTGTGCGTTTCTTAGATTTATTAATTTATTTTAGTTTATATGCAGTATGTTATTGTACTTTTTAATGCAGTTATTGTAATACAGCATTTAATAGCATAATTGTTGAAATATTATTAGTTTTTATTACTCTTAAGAATGGCGCAGGAAACTAGTCACAACACGGCAGTGTCTAAAGCTCAAGTTAAAGTTGTTACTACTGAACAGAACGTTTGTCTTAATGAACAAAAACTTTCTGCGGTGATGATAATTTATCTGAGGATAATCTGACATTGGAAATATATCGATTAAAATAAATTATTACAAATTCGTCCAGAGAATTAGAAAAAGTGGAAAACTGTTTAAGGAAACTTAGACAAGATAAGAAAAAGGATCAGAACAAGAAGATGAGGTAAAGCACTGAACTTGGTAATCATAATATTAATAACAGGATTGGTCAGTTAAAGTCTAAGGAAAAGAGATGAAATGCTATGGTGATTCAACCATAACATTTACGTTTGCGAAGAGACTCATTACTTCTAGTTTCCCTGAGGGGGGGATTAAAAGATAGGACAAACGTAATCGAAAAACAGAAAAGAAAAGTAAAAGAGATAGTAGTTCTTGTAGGAAGTAATAATTTTAATGGCAACAAATGGTATGAAAGAGGATATGAAAGGACTGTTGGAAAAAGCGATGAAAAAATGTCAGAGAGTAAAAATTGTAGGTTTGCTACCGAGATACGGCAGTACCGAGTTTCTTCCTTCCTTCCTTACCGTGTGATAGCACAGTAGCCGTGAGTCCCCTTTTTATGGGGGGGGGGGATACGGCACCATCTATTCCCCCCAAATTTTATCCGGACTCCGGAACCGGCTGACGAATCAAGCCTATGGCTGGGTCAGTATTCCTGGCTGTATTCCGTGTGTGTTCACGAGACCGGTTTGCCTGCTTGCGGGATGAAAAACCCCAGAAAAACCCTACTTCCCTCGCCCAAGACCGGCTAACTTGGCTATGGCTGAGGAAGATCCTCAAGCTCCTGGCGTCGTCGACGGGAACCGAACCTTGGACACTCCTTCCCCAGACATATGGTTGCGAAGCCCAAAGCCACTAGGCTAACCGCGCGGACAGTACCGGGTTAAGAAAGAGGGTGCTGATAGCAAATGATTTCAGCGCAGGCTGAGTAGAATTTAATTGGCATCAGCAGCCTAGAAAACTTACTTATTGATATGAGACCTAAGGCAGAGAGTCAGGCGAAACTAGATCATCAAGGGAGGAATGGGAAAAATGTGTGTGAAAGTTCAGCTATAAGTATTCAAACGTGATATAGATATGAATGGCTTCGAACATGGTTATAAATCTGACGAAGGGGTGGAAAAATATGCTTTCAGTTCGGACCTTTTGAGTATATCTGGAGAGGGAAAAGAGAAAGTTCTGCAACAAAATCAAATACAAAGGGATTGAATTCGTTGCTTTATTGAATATGATGTGGCCTAAGTTTTTTGGCATTAGTGAAACCTGGCTATCAGAATCAGTTCTGGTAACTGGGATCGAGTGTAAAGGGTATACACGTTTTAGAAATGATAGGAGAGGAGGAGGAGTACTGTTAATGATATCAGACGACTTACATCTAGTTAGAGTAGAAACGCAAGAAAACAATAGTGGTGAAAATGTCCCATGTAGTGGTGAGTTTGAATCTGTCTTGTGTAAAGTAGAGGCTAACGAAATGAAATATATGGTAGCGTGTTGCTACACGCCTAATGACTTAGCTGCAGGGTACGTAGAGATGCATCGCCAATTTTGCCTTATGGGTATTAAAACCACCTTACGGCCATTATGGATCAAATACGCATCCTCATACGCTTCGTATCCATCATATATTTCAATGTAATATCAATGGTATTACAATTTTAATGTGCACTTCGCATCCATGTTTCGTGGACGTACATATACGTCCTGGCCGGTAGCGTGGTTAAACGAGTAACCATTATGAGTGATTTTAATTTCCAAACATTGATTGCGTAGACGGGAAATCTCCTGATAAGAATGAAAAGGAATTTATTGAATTGTTTTTTAAGCAGCATGTGAAAGAAGGAACTCGAGGACAAGTCTATTTGTGAGAGTGATCATGGTATCGATTTGTATTCACCAATTCCATTAATGTTCCCTTTAGAACAAGTTATATGCTGAACTACAAAGCTGGAAATTATGATCAACTTAAGAACATACTATGATTGGTCCTGTGGTGTCAGTTACTGAATGGGAAAAATGTCAGCAATGCATGGGTATTCGTTGAAAAAGTGCGTAAATGAGGCGGTCTCTGAATGTATCCCTAGTGTCCGAAGAATAATTAAGTTGGGAGTGAAATGGGCGTGTAACCTTATTAAGCAAGAGATCCACAAGATGAAGATGATATGAAAAGAATATCCTGAGAATAAGAGTGAGAGGGGGTAATGAAATATATAAAGCTCAGGCCAGAAAAGAAACGAGTATTGTTAAATTGGAGTATGAAAAGATATTGACTCTGAAAGCTAAAGGCAATCCAAAAGAATTTAATTTTTACGCTGAAAGGAAAAGAAAGAATGAATGTGGAAAAATAACTTAAATGAATGCCGATGGTACTCTAGTGTGAGAAATTAATGAATGCTCACTTTGCTAAGTTATATCAACCAAGTGTATGTAGCATGGTGCACACGGCTACTGTTACACTGGATAAAGAATTAGGGGTGCATTAAAATGAGGTTGAGGAGTTGTTGCATAGCCCGGATAACAATTTGTGAATAGGGACAAATGGAATATCAAGACGTTTGCTAAAGGAATGTTCAGCCGAATTAGCTAGAACTTTCACTTGTTTATATAACTTGAGTCTCAGCTCAAAAATAATACCACATGAATGGCAGGCATATGTGATAGTTCCATTATACAATGCTGGTGTAAAATCTGATGTGTGTGTCTAGCTACCGACCTATCAGTATTCAGGTGTGGTAGTGAAGATGTTAGAAAGTTTTTAAGACTTCGCATACAGAAATAAGTAAACAACCAAGATATACTCTTCAAGGAGAAGCATGTTTACTAAAGGAAAGTCGTGTTTTAGCAATTTGCTCGTATTTGATGGCAATGTTACTACCTAATTGGATAAAGGGAATGGATGCACTATGATAATGCTGGATTTTGCTAAGGCATTTAATAGGATACCACAGAAAAGGCTGTGGCATTATATTACAGTCCCAAAGAATATGGGATTGGAATATAAACTCTTGACTTGAATCAGTGGATGGTTGCCAAACACATATCAAAAAAGTGTTAAACGGTGGATGCGAATCTGCGAGATTTAAGGTGACCAGGGTGTACCTCAGGGTTGAGTCCTTGGGCCATTGTTGATCAGTCTATACACTAATGACATTAGGAAGGGTTTAACAGGAGATTTGCAATGTTTCCGATCATGCGATGACAGACAGGGCAAACAGGGATGCCGCTGATAGCCAGCACTTTCAAAATGATTTGATTTGGGAAAACAAAAATGTATATCAGTTCAATGTTAATAGGTGTAAAGTTATGCACTTTTTGGGTAATGAGGTTTCCAGTGGCATATAATATTAGCGGAATTATGTCACATGCAACTGATAAAACAAAGAATGCATTACTTTGGATGTTCGTTTTTTTGTACAAAATGTTGTTAAGATGTCATTCAAATTCCATAATTCTCTATCAGTTGTCCCACAGAACATTTTAGATCATAAAATATTTACTAAAATCATGCAGTTCTGTGTGTAAACCTTCTGCATCAGGACTGCCCTACTCTCCAGTAACTATCACACATTTTTCAGAGCAGGTGAGGGTTGAGGACATGTCAAACATCGCCCATGTTGCACACATTTATTTTCATCGAATGTATTAAGAAAAGCATCATGCTAAATGCCATACTTGGTTCTCGATGAATGCTAACACTAATATATCGTTTGCAAATAATATTTCTACTTTGAAGCATTTATCATGAACAAAACATTAAGCAAGTTCAAGAAGTTGTCTTAGAATGGAAATAGTTTAATGTCTGAGTGCTTTCTAAACATCAGAAGTGCTACACAGATAATTCACATATTTCCCAAGCATAATCAAGCATAATGGTTCTCCAATAAGAACATACAATAATCTAAAATGGTCACCTCACTTATTAAATAAGGGCTCAATTGTACTTAACCTGTGGTCAGATGAGGGTGATGCTTTTAAACCAAAAAGGCTCGAAATAGTCCACAATGTTCTTATATCGAAAGCTTGGAAAACATGTGTGTTTTATCAAATCTGTTTTATTATTCCTTTCATCATGTTAAAATGCTTTTGTGTAACATATTTACTCAGAATTTCATTAAATTTTACAACAAAGTTAATTTTCATATTTTTCAGCTGCCTTCTTCGGATTTTTGTTTATCGCTTTATCATTTTCTGTTGGATCCTTTGATGGTGTCATTCAAGCAACTGTAATTTTCTTTGCAATATCAAGTGGACCAATGTTAGGAGTGTTTCTTCTAGGAATGTTCACTATAAGAGCAAATCAAAGGGTGATTATATTGTTATATCATTTCGTAAGAAAATTTGGTGGTACATAATATGATTATATCAGATGATATTTTTATAACATGAACAACTATGTTTGTAAAAGGATTCGATTTCATGAAATATCATAGGATGAAGTCATTATGATATATGATAACGAAATCTCCCAAATACATTTAATTCTTAATAAGCTACCCATTAAAATAAATAAATAAAATAAATAATAAACGTAATCTTGCTTAGTACAGTGGAAATCTGATTTGTATTCAGAGCGTTAAGCAGTCAAAGGTAATACCCTTTCACGTTCAATTCCAGTCGCTAACTAGAGGAACCCTCTTTTCGAACAGTTCCCGTTCTCATCCGCGGGTAAGCGGTTTTTTTCTCCCAAAAACTAGGGGTTCCTATCCCACAATCTCTAGAAAATCGACTGTGTGACTGGCGCTGTCCTTGACAATAATATATTATAAATGCTATTGTACAAGTCCATTTTTTCTAAGGATTATCAGCATGTTGTATACAACATATTTCTATATGATTCTACACTGAAACAATGAGGTGTATGGGGAGAAAAGGTTCTAAAGCTGTTGTATAAACTGAACAAGAACAAGAATTTGTGGGCACAGCGACGTTGTCCAGTCCTAAATCTGTTTAGCTGACTCCAGAGGTATCGAGGTAGCGATTGAATCCTGCCGTATTAAAGTTGAGATCTCTGATCAGGTATTTATTTGTAGTTTGTAGTTCATTATAGAATTTTCACCAGTCCCGGAGACCAGATGATGGTCCCCAGGACTGGTGGAGAAAATTCCACAATCCATATGGAAGATCTACAGGCAAAGCGGTATGCTAGAGGGGAGGTGAACAGATATCTTGATGAATAGGATGACACATTATTTCTGATTTTCTTTATTTCTTTAATGTTAGCTTCTTCTCTTCTAAATCATGGAGGAGTGATATGGGAAAGAACAAGTATTGTTATCATAAGGTGTGTGCCCACGAGAGCGATCAGTTTGGCTCCAAATAAACAATACTCTGCAAAAGGGGAGACAATTAGAAAGACTTAGAAAATCAGTGATTCTTTCTAAGAGTCGAGTCATTACAACTCCAAATTGCGACGGTCAACTTATTTATGATGTTGTTCTTGGCAGATATCTTTAACTTTGTTTTTTTCTCCAAATCTTTTCGGTAAGTTAGAATACGGCAAACTGACACAAGGTAATAAAGGTAACAAAGTAACAAGGTAACAAAGGATTAGAGGGATGATTTCATGGATTAAATGGATTAAAAGTTGAAGAACCTCGTAGTTATTAAGGTGGGAAGGAGAAATAAGAGTTATGTTGGAATTACCAGATAGTCCTAACGTTCAAAACAATTTTGTGAGAGCCCAGATCTTTGCTCAGCGTCTCCTCAAGGCCATGGAAAGTTATGATATATGAGTGACTGTCTTGAGTGGCGATAGATGTCATCAGAATAGATAAACTTTCAGCTAGTTTGGAGGGGAGATGTAGGAAAGAACAGGTAACCATGGAAGAGGAGAAGAATCGTAAGGTACCAGAGATGATTCTCATTGTTTGTTAACCTGCGTGTCCACGACGGTCGTGTGTTGGCTTCACCTCTAACCTGGTGAAGAATACTCTGCAACGGGGGAAGATTAGACTCAGGGCTGCTCTTCTAAGAGTCGAGGCATTGTAATCCCAATTTGTGTCAAACCCTGTCATCTGTGGAGAATTTCAAAGTCACACTTTTGCATGAGGGATGCTGTGCAGACGATGCCTCATTACTGATGACTGCCTCATACACTCCTTTCCTGGAGGTCTCAGAAATTTGCATTTAATCGTACACAATGCCATCGACTGGTTATCGGAACTATCACTCTCTTTACTGTTTGGCTTTATAATTCCCCCCGTACAATAAATAAATAAATAAATAAAACGAATTCCTAATTTGATCCAATGGGATATCAGCTGCGATGCTGAAATAGTTTTCAGCTGAAAGGCTGTGTCTTTTGACTTAGCTTTGAAGTGTATAATTTTAGTGAAAGAGAAGATTCTACTATATACAGAAAAGCATATTTTCCATCTGTATTTATCATAACTGGCGTCCAACACCAAAGCACGAACACTACTTCTGAATAATACAACCGCAAAATTCAAACGAATCAGCTTATGGCGATTTGTATAATAGACAATTTCGAGTAGAATAATGGTACACATTCAAATTTTCGAATCGCGCGCAAAGGAGTCACGTGGTAGCACTCAACGGGATAAAGGGGAAAACGCAGCGTTCAGTGAGTTTTGTTTGAAAGAAGCTCATTTTGTGAAGTAATAAAGTTGCAAACTTGGATATCTTCTAAATGCCTCAAAGACATAACCTAAGTG
Source organism: Typopeltis vanoorti (assembly GCF_054136105.1). Lineage (NCBI taxonomy): Eukaryota > Metazoa > Arthropoda > Arachnida > Uropygi > Thelyphonidae > Typopeltis > Typopeltis vanoorti. Next base: position 79,584,592 of record NC_143554.1, on the reverse strand, counting down.
ATTACAGCGGGGCAGAATTATTGGAAACTTGAAGAAGGCCGCAGATCGACTGATATTACCAAATAGTTTGGAATCACAAAGCGTTATATCCAGGCTCTGGTTAGTGTTTCAAACCAATAGAATGTGTTTCAGAGATCTGCTAAGTGGTCGCTGGCACTCTACGACGGAACATGAAGAAAGACGTTTGGTTATAACAACAAAATGCAATCGACGCTTCACGGCAGGTCAGCTTGTAAGTCAGTTCCATTCAAGCATAAATGTGCGAATATATCGATGTATCGCTGATATAACTGTGGCAAGACGTCCTGCGACAAGAAGACCTATATACTCCGAAGGCATGTCGGCATCATCTCCTTACCCACAGCTCATCTTAGAGCACGTTTTCAGATTTAAGTTTAAAGCAACATTAAAAATTGAACAAGAGAGTAATGGGCTAATGTGTTCTTTATATGACATTGATTTTAGTCTTTTCTCCTACTCTAGACGACACTTGATGTGGGGTGAAAGTAGTATTGCTTAACAACGCGAGGATGTTCTGGAAAGGGACAGAAACTGCTGTTCTGATATTATGGTATTATAATAACAGAACAACAGTTTCTGTCCCTTTCTAGAACATACTCGCGTTGTTAAGCAATACCAGCGCGTTGGCTATCTTGGAAAAGATACTATGACTAGTGAACGATATTGCAACGAAGTTCTTCAACGTCACGTTCGTTTGTTTTGTGTTTCTGTAGGCACACAAGCAGTGGAGATACACGCCACGACAGCGCACACAAGCAGTGGAGATACACATCTAGAGACCGAAGATACTAATCGATTGTGTTTTCCACTAAATCATATATGATATCCCTTGCCAAAACTGGTTAAACCTCCGATTTCGATGTATTACAATCGCTCGAAGGAGGATTTTCGAAAACGGTGGTGAGAACCTGCATACAGGAATAGGTTGTTAGAGAATGTTTCCTGAGATAGACCTTGATACGTTTAGAGGGGATTGTTTTTTTGGTCAAGAAACTGCATGGAAGATTGTTACGTAAGTTATAGGATTATGGGGTTTGGATTATATAACATAAACTTGGAAAAGAGGATGACTGACTGACCAGCATCTTAAGTGATGTATGGATGTACGTATGATTTTTCTTGTGACTATATGTGCACTACAGAGATCAGTCATTGGTCTGTTATTATCGATTTTTTTTTCTTTTTTGTTAATGATATTTTGAAATATGCTTGCATGAAATATTTCAAATACCTTCTTGATGATGCAAGGAGAGGGAGGACAACCCAGATCATTTGTAGTGACGTTAATAGTCTGAACCGCGAGCGTGATCCAGATTATTTAAAATTATGCATTTTCGTGTGATGAGATATATAGGGGTATATTATACAGGTAGGCTATGTTAAAGAAAACTGATCCAGCCAGAGATTTTGAGGTTTTGGTCGATAGGAAGTTAACTTCACGAACCATAAACAAAAGTTGTAAATACAACTCAGAAGATAACTGTCACGCTGAAACGAATATTGGAATGTGAGGATAAGAAAGTGATTTGGCCTCATTACAAGGCTCTGATGAGACATCATTTGGAGTATTGAACCCAGATCAGGTCTCCTACTTTTCAAGGTGATGTTGATACTGTGGTGGAGGATGAAGAGAAGAGTTTCAAAGGTAATACTGGGATTGTAGAAAATAGAAATGAGGACAGAAAAACATTCTCTGGTTGGCATGCAAAACTACTAAACAAGAAAAGCAGAGTTATAAGATAGCGATGTGCAAAGAATGAATGTAGATGAGTGTCTGACTGATACATTTTCCTTTGAAGGTGGTGAATATAAGCAATGTGGATTAATTCATTAAATGGTATTTCAGCTGAAGTGTGTGATATCCAAATTCTCTCAATGAGTATCCGATTTTAATGGAGGTAACATTCCTCTGGTTATCATAAAAATGTTATCCGTAAAACAGCGCGTTGGCTATCAGTGCCCCAGTGTCTTATGCATGCATCTTAAAAGTCATCAAAGATGAGCTAAGTGCCCTTTCGTTCTTAATTCCGTTGTTATATACACTTTATTTTAACTGATGTCTTTTTCGATATTCCTGTAAAATATTCTTAAATTGAGGATAAAACTGAAAAATCTTTGCAAACGTATCTTATTTGATTACAAAAAATTTTATTAAATATACAAAGAAACATTCTTTGTTAAAAGGAAGTATACTGTAGATTGCAATTATTTCAACGGTAACATTCAGTTGGCTGTTGTAGCGTTAATAATATTACACAATCTCCAGTTTTTGCCTATGCCAGACGAACACAGAAGTTCAATATTTAGATCATGAGTTGGCTGTGTGTGTGTGTGCGTGCGTGCGTGCGTGTGTGTGCGTGCGTGCGTGTGTGTGTGTGTGTTTTGCGTTTTCCTCCCAATAGTAACCCTACAAGGTGGTTATTTATGATGTCAAACAAGAATTTTAATTAATTCTGTGTAATACTTTTCGATAAGTTCTGTCATGACACTGGCCACTTGTCTCCGGAAGAGATGACGTGTGGTATTAGGGGCATCCGGATCGAGTCTAATAGCTGACAGTCGTAAAGTATGTGGTGAACAGTCTGTTGAAAGTGTGGACTGAAAATGCACGCTGGTTATTCCAGGATATGGAATCTGTGTAAGTAATGTCTTAGTTTTCCGTGTCCCATCAGTAGCGTGGTTAAACCTGAAGAAATGCCGTGTATTTTCAGCCGGAGTCTGTTTCTGATGCTAGGAAAGAATTCGTTTGCTGTTGATCCGTTTTTTGATGTTTTCCGTTCTTCTTCCCACATGTCTAGGCTTTACTCTTCTGCAAGTGCTTTTATAGCAGATTTCGACAATTTCTGGTAAGTTGTTTCTAGCCGTTCGTTTCTAGCTGCTTCTTTAGCCAACTGATCCGTTCTCTGGTTTCCTGATATTCCAGTATGCGTTTTCACCCAGCAGAACTTGATTTCCCATCCCTCTAGAGTGAGATTTCAAACCAGATTTCTTGTCTGTTCTATCAATGCAATATGGTTGTTCTGGTTTTTTATGCCGTCTATGGTGCTTCTACTATCGCTGTATATTGTTGCTGTCTTTTGCTGAGAGGTGTTGAGTTCTAATTCCTGCAGATACGTAAGTGACTGAACTATAGCAAGCTGTTCTGCTTGGCTGTTGGAACAGAGATGATGTAGTCTGGAGCTGCAATCTTGTATAATGGACTGTCTGTTGTATGCAGGGAAAGAACAACCGACGTTCCTTTCGGTTTTGTTTCCGCCAGTGTATATTTGGAATTCGTCACTTTCAGAACTTTCCTTCTCCTTAATATTTATTTTCTTTGCTGGGTGAGGCCACTTACTGTAGAAATTTGGATCGATGTTGTAACTTTCGATATATCTTCCGGAAGTGACTTCATATATAAGAGATAATTCTTGTATTTTCAGGCAGATCGGTGTTAGAGTTGCAATAACGCAAGCTGCCTCGAAAGATATTGTCCAGTATCCTTTAATTATGCGTATGGCGAAAAGGCGTTGAGTTTACTTTCGGTTTTTCTTTGATTTTAGTGTATGTGTCCAGGCTGGAGCAGCATAAGATATCAGTGGTAGTATAGCACCGGTATATATCGTTTTCAGCGCTCGTTGGCCTAATCCCACTTATCTTTGCCGACTTAGCGAGGTTTACAATTTGTAAGCTTTTTTTCAGCTACATATGAGATGTGCTTATTGAAGGTGAATTTTTCGTCAATTGTTACATCTGGGTATTTTAGCTCACTGGCTACCTCGAGAACTTCTCCGTTTAGGAAGACTGTTACAGGTTGTGTTGATTTTTTTCGTGTGATGTGGAGCACTTTAGATTTGGTTCTATTGATGGTCACTTCTCGCGTGCCCACTCTGCAATTTTAAAGAGTCCTTCGTTGGCCGTTACTTCTAACTGTAAGCCGTCGCGTCCCCGAATCATTATCATCGCATCATCGGCGAAGGTTATGACTTTTGTTTCAGTAGTGACAGGAAGTCTTAAAAGCGGATGTTCCAGAAATCTGGCCCACAGCAGGAACCTTGAGAACATCATCGTTTGATTTTTTTCGTTACAGTTGTGGTTTTTAGTGTCATAGTTGCTCTTCTGTCTGAAAAATATTTTTTTGTAAGGTAGAGTAAGTTTTTAGGTAATTTTAAATCTATTAATTGATTGATTATGGCTGGCCACCACGTAGCATCGAAAGCTTCTTGTACATCGAGTGAGATCAGTAGTACGTCTTTTTATTTTTGCTGTAGACTGTGTTCTGCGAACTCTTTCACCTTCATAATTGCGTCTACTGTGCTGGACGGAGGTCTAAATGCGTACTGATTGCTGCTTAATAAGTTTCTTGAGGTAGACGTAGTGCATTATTCGGTTTATTAGAAGTCTTTCTGGTATACCTTACTAGCAACATTTATGAAGCTGATTGGTCTGTATTTGTTAATTTCGTCGGATGTTTCTTTTTTCTGGTTTGATTATAGGTATAACTTTTGAGTGTTTCCATATTGAAGGAAATCGTCCTCTTTTTAGGCATTTGTTGTAAACTGTTGTTATGAATTCGGGGAATTCGAGAAAAGCTGTTAAGAGTATGGCGCTGCTTATTCCTTTTTCTCCAGGAGTTTTTCTTGGATCCATTGATCTTAATATTGACTCGATTTCAATAGCTGCAAATGAGTCGTCGTCAGCAAAGTCCATATCTGTTTCCATTCTTTGTTTGTAAGTTTTGTGCATTTCTTAATCTGTTGATTCATCGTCAAGGAAATAAACTTCTCTATCATAGTAGCTGCAGTTTCTGCTAAGTTTTTAGTGTAGCTGCTTTCTGTTTTCTTGATAGTTGATAGTGTAGGTGTTGTTTGGTTCTTGCTTGCTGCTAATTTATATACGCAGTTCCAAGGATTCGATACGGTTGAAAATGTACAAAATGTTTCCATGATTCTGTTTTCGCGTTTGTAATTTTGGGCTGATAGCTGTATTTGGCTTTACAGTAGTGCTATCTTCTGCTCTCTCTTGGTTATTGTATGTTCTTTGGTATAGTAGTCTGAGTGCGTTGATACGTTTTCTTGGGACTGTTAGTTCGTCGTTCCACCAAGGTACTGATTTTCTTCCAACGATGTTTAGCTTCTTGGTTGTTCTGAGTGTTTGATCGCTGGATTTTTTCAAACCTAATGAAAGTGCAGAAGTAACGAAGTCTATATCGGTTTGTGCAGATGCCCAGATGGCTAGGTTTTTGTCTAAGCTGAGCTGTTTTTCGCTGTTCGCATTTAAGTGATGTTCTGAAATTAAGCGTAAAAATTCTCTTTTTAATGCTTTCATAAATTTCTCTAGGTTGGTTTTATTGGTGAAGTATTTGATGTTAATACGGTGGTTTTTGTTATCTATTCCGTTTACATTTTTGTTACTGATGATGAAACTTATTATGCGATGGTCAAAACAGTTTTCCTCTTCTTCGTATTTCCATTCAGAAACGAGGTATAAAATAGCGTTGTTTGCCATTGTTAAATCGATGAAGCTACTTCCTCTGGTATTTTCTAATGGTGGAGTGTTACAGTCGTCGTTTAGTATGTGTAGGGAATTTGATGCTATGAACTCTTCCAAATGTTTACCTCTGTTGTTTGTATTTTCGTTAATCCATAATACCGAATAGGTCTTGTTATCTATTCCAAGTAGTAGACCGTGGTTGGTGGTAAACTCCGTGATGTTGCTCATTTTTTCTAAGTCGTGTTTTATACGTGATAGTCGAGATACATACTCGCAGCAAAAGTTTTAATTGCTCTATACGTAATTTCAATAAGTACCGAGTCCTCTTTTCTGTGTGTGCTGAGAAATTAATATTGCCTCGACTTCAGGGTTTACCATGAGTATTGTAGCTCTCTTTCTTTCAGATCCTTTTGAAAATATTTTAAAATTACTTGGGAAGCCGCATATTTTGTTGTTGATGTTGTAGGGTTCTTATATTAATTCGGTCCTATATTTTTTCTATGATAGAGTGTTGTAGATTTATTTGAAGACATGCCAGGGAAGCTTTATTATTGCTTTCCATAATCTATGTTTTGAATTTTGAGCTGTTTGTAGTAGTTTGTGTGTGTGTGTGTGTGTGTGTGTGTGTGTGTGTGTGTGTGTGTGTGTGTGTGTGTGTGTGTGTGTGTGTGTGTGTGTGTGTGTGTGTGTGTGTGTGTGTGTGTGTGTGTGTGTGTGCGTGTGTGTGTGTGCGTGTGTGAGTGTGTGTGTGTGTGATCTACAACGTTCAAACGGTTACTTTTTGGACATAATAGAATGATTTTTTTTTCTAAATGGGCAATGCCATCCCTTTCACGTGACATTGGTCTATTTGAAAGAAACATTGCCAGTCTGAAGAGTCTCTGATCATGAACATTCCAATAATTGACGAATCTGATATATAAAATTCCATTTCATGGCCATCATGGCTATACTATAGAAATAACGAATCTGTGAAGCTATGGTTTCACAACTTCTGTGGTTTTTGTAATATACCGCAAACTCTGCGGAATCCTTGGGGGTGTCTCAGCAGCAACGCTTCGCTGTACTGCTCTTGGTCCCGTTTACTCTGCAGCTGAATACTGCTTGACCGTATTGCTGAACAGCGCCCATGTGTAGTTAGTTGATGTTCAGCTTAACATCATTATGCCCTTATTTCTGTAACTGTGAAATCAACTCCAACTTACTGGCTCTCAGCGATACGCAACTGTCCACCTCCACAGATGAAACTTTATTCTACTTAAATACAATAAAATCATGGAAATCCAAGATCTTCCAAGACCTTCCAAAATTTCTAGAGGCAGAATGTCCCCATAAATAAATAGGCTAAAGTCAAGGCACCCTCCAATCCTAACAGCGAAAATCTTGCTGTGACAAATTTTAACATGAATGAGAAGTGGAAAGAGCGTAATACTTCAAAAGGGGAAGTCCATGAATTAGTGGACCCAAGCCAGATGCTTTCGGGTTTTGACCTAGCAAGGTAAACTTGGTCTACCATTAAGAGAATCCGCACCAATCATGGGAAATGTGCAGACCATCTTTACAAATTGGACATGATTGACTCACCCATGTGCGACTGTGGATCACCCCGCCAGCCAATAAATCATATCACAGAAGAAGGTGCCCAACTTACACACCATGGAAACTTGTCGGATTTCATCCACGCTACACTAAATGCAGATGATTGGACAAATTTACTAGTGTCTTATATCTTATGCATCGTAAAATTCATCAAAGATCAGCTAAGTATACTTTGGTTCGAGATTCCGTTGTTATACTGTATATACTTTATTTAAGTGATGTAGTTTTTCGATATTCCTGTAAAATATTCTTAATATTAAATTAAATTGAGGATAAAACTGAAAACTAACCTACACATAAGTTGTAGTCTATTCTTGAGTGTCTCTTTTATGACTGTTTTATATCATGTTTAAGTATTTCGTATTTTACACTAAATCTTTATATATTTAAAGATTATTGTAATGTAAAGTTCCATGTGTGAGTCATACGCTAAATAAATAAATACACAACTTCGTTATTCTCCAGCAAGAATGTATTTCTTTGACATCACAGTTACTAAACATTTAATAGAATATTCCTAAATGCTAAAAAATTATCAATTGATTAAAATGTTGGTACATGTTTCTGATTATCTCTTATTTAGAAAATGCTCTAGAAAACGTGTATGTTAATAAAAAATAAATGTGTTCATTTCCTGCTGCAGGGAGCATTGGTCGGATTGTGTCTAGGAATCGGGATTGCTTCTTGGGTGGGAATTGGAATAACATCCGTGAAAAACAAAACATCAGAAGCATTGCCGTTATCCGTGGAACTATGTAATTATACCACAAACGCCAATAGCAATTATGCTGTAGATATGTTTGAAATGAACGGAACTTGGACGTATTCGACAGAAACAACCGTCGGACTAACGGAAGAAGAGTGAGTAGTTAAGATTTTGATTTTTTAAATTTTTCCTTTCTGTTTTTTTTTTTTTTTCAAAACTAAAATACACAGCTTGTGTATATCTATACACACAATATCATTCATATATCGTTTATTTTCATATCTATTCAATGAAAAAAAAATTCAATATAAATGATAACTTTCAATTTATTTACTTTTCTTCAGATATATCTTTCCACTATACAAACTCTCCTTTCTGTGGGTAACTGTTTTTGGCTCGTTATCAACAATAGTAGTGGGTTATCTAACAAGTTTCCTATCTGGTAAGATAAGTTTCTTTATTTGAGAGCAGATTTCATTCATTATAGCAAATAAATGTGTTGCATTACGAATTGAATATTAAGAAATAATTTGGAAAAAAATGGTAAGAACAGATTAAAGAGTACATCAGTTTAATTATTCTTAAATCTGTTCATAAATGGTATAAAACTGATAATACATATTAGCTTAATACAACTTAGCAACAATGATGTTCAGTAAAAGTAAACAATGCAGATTGTTGTGGAGAATGGATTCTTTTTAATATTTTAATATAACAGCTGCTATTCAGTTTACTTAGGGAATCCTGCAGCCTTGCACTCAATTTATTTATGGAATAACATCATCTACATAAAGTAAAGAACTAGAATTTTTTAGTTCTCATAGGATGTTCAATTGCCAATTTTCTTGGTACTGTCATACATGTGGATGATGAATAACAGTGGTCATAATTTTGCCCTTGTCTCATAAGATTTAATATGAAATATTCTTCCTGTATCACAATCAATTCTAAATATGACTTACAGCTAAAATATAGACAGATCTACTACACTTAAACAGAGAGCCTTGTTATATTCCTATGTTTTGTTTGGTAACTATTCGAAACTGACCTATCTAGAGTTTATCTTAGCCTTTTTTATACAACGATTGCGCAAATCTTACAAAGAACATTTACTAGAAAAAATTCTCTGTAATTTTCGTTTTCAGTTTTACTTCCTTTGATAGAATGAGACGATGATAGCTTTATTCCTTCGGAGTAGCCATTCGAGCTACCTTCCCATACTTCAGTGTTTTGGTGGCTTATTATACCTCGAGTGTTGAAAAGCACGCAGGATTTTATTCCTCCTGAATGCTACATAAACGTGCTGTCACTTCTTGTTTCATTTAACAATCTTTCAAGGTAATTTTCCATCGATATAAAATATTTTTACCTCAGTTTCATGACAAGTATATTATCTCCGATTCCCTTTTAGAGTACTGTTCAAGATATCTTGTCCTTCCAGATATTTATTTACTGTTCTCATACTAAAATCTTCCCATTATAGTTGTTTAGCTAGTTTTTCATAGTGCTTTGCTGTCATGCATTTTCCCCGGTATTCTCTCAGAGCAAGTGTCGAATTATCTGCCAAAAACCTCAACGTCGTTTCTGATTTTCCATGATTGTCTCTTTAAATTCTTAAGTCTAGACTGAATTCCTATTTTTATGTAATTGAAGACATCCTGACTGACAGACTAAATTTTCTGTAGCTTCTCTCACTGAATCTCCAAGGTATGGTTTTTGTTTTAAAATTATTTCATTTTTTTCTTGACGAAAATGAAGTGTGTGTACGTGAGTCTACATTTCTCTCTGAAGCTGTTTTTAAACCTTTTTTTACGTACTTTTCTTTTCAATATGATATTCAGTTTGAACTGCTCAAAATCCAGAGGTGATCACTTCCTATTTTAATTTCTCCATGTTCACTTTTACCCTGAACCAGGGTGAAGATATTGCTATCAACAGTAACATAGTAAATGACACTTTTCTTATTTCTTCCGTCTTATTTATGTGCACATCTCCATCTCCTTATCGTATATCATTAGCTTTGCAATTTTCTCCATTTTCCGAAATATTTCTAATTATTTCCTACCTCTGCCATTTATATCTCTAAAAAAAGCAACTATTGTTTTTTTCTTTGTTTCGGCTGTCTTCTTTAATTCTAAAAATTCTCGACATCTTCCTTAAAAGAGCCTTCTTTGGAACCATAGCATCAAATAGACCGTTTTCTAATTGCCGATTCTGATATTTGTTCACATTGCTGTACTTGATATTGCCTGTCATTCGAGATGATAATCATCATAATAAAATATTATATTCGGAACATAATTATGATTATCCTCATAATTATATTCTGAATATAACACTGCATGTTTCTTGCTTAGAAAAATCTCATGTCTTTCTTTCTGTCACACCTGTTATTTCGATTCTGTACTTATTCAATACTTCTGCTACTTCCATCAAGTTTGTGTGCCAATTGTAAACTATGTTGATGTTGAAGTGGAGTTCGTTTCAGTAGTTTACATTTTTTTGTTCGCTCTGGTTCCCAAACTAAAACAAAGGGAGACCTGTTTAAGTGGGCAATGCCTGGGCTAGCATGAAATTCTATTATGTTTCAGCATCATTTTGTATTATGGTTTAAGGCAATAGGACAACAATTTGGACATCTAAATCCCACACTACTGGATCATTCCTCAATGTTTCATTATCTAAGTAGATACGTACTTACGAGATACATCACAAGTAAGTGAGATTGTGCATTACACCAGAACCTATTGTCGTTTCTCAGCACTCCCTTAATTATCCACCTTAGACACTTAAGCTGGTAAACACGATTGATAAGTATTTTTCTTTAAAGATATGCATAAATATGGAAATCTCTCCTTGATTCAATGCTTTATTAATTTACTTAAATGAATTTATATTCCTCTATATTCACATTTCATCGTTCACTTTTCGACCATCAAATGGGGTAACAAGTTCGTTTGGCTATTCTACTATAACTGTTTATTTTTAATGAAATAACACGTTTTGTGTATTTATAATGACTTACGATAAAACGTTCGTGAGTGTTATTTTTTTGTAAGTTTCTGGTGTTCATGTATACAGTCGCAAAAGGTTTGAGCACATCCTAATTTTTTCCGGAGACAAACTTCCCAGTGCAGGAAATATAAAAGCAAAGTCGAATACACGATAATCGTGCAGAGATGTGTTGTAATGTATATGAGGATCATTATTTTAATATAATTTTATATGATGATTCACAAAGACATAACAAACTTGTTTTGTTTTCACTAGATTTATGATTCAGTTCCACCGAAATTTAATTGCCAAAATTTACTGTCTTGTGGTACTAATAACACAGCATTACTATAGTAAAGTTTATGAATGTTGTAATAAAATTTATTTGTCATTTAAATAAATGCATATTTGAAAAAAATATGTAACGAAGCCTTACTTTATATAGCAGTATAATTGTGGAAGGAATACAAAAGAATTATATGTTTGAAATATTTTTCTCTAGGATCTACTACGAAGGCACAACTGCAGTTGGTGAGCCCGTTTGTAAGGAGGTATGCGAAAGATTACGAAGAAAATCAAACCATGTACGGAATTTCCCCTTTCTTTTGTAAATGCTAATAGTTTTCCTCTTTCGTTTAATGGTCATTGAATACATTTATGCTCTTCATTATAAAAAAAATTCAGAGAAGATTAGCACACAATAAATTAAATAGGAATAAATGTAATGCTAAACTTAACCGATGAATAGGATGCTACGGATAATATTTCATTACTGATTAAGGAACAGTTAGGGAATTGCTACTCATAATATGGATCGGGGGTTCTTTTTCAAGGCGTGAATTCTTTTTTTTTCCCTAGCAGTTTTAATGATCTGAAAAAAAATCACAAATAATTTGAAAAGGAAAAAAATTGAAAGTATTGTAAAAGAAATGAAAGAATTATCAAGAGATGTTTCGTTGAAAAGATAACTAATTAAATCAAACTAAATCAAATCACTGTTGCAATAAATTTGGTATGATAATCAGCAATAAAATCGCAGAAACTCTGAACATCAACTTCCTCCTGAATGGAGAACCTGTAGAACAAGTATTTCAACTATTTAGGCAGAAATTTAGTGAATATAGCAAATTTAATTTAGAAATAGACAATCTCGAGTTCGAAAATATATAGTTTCCTTCTTTCCTGCTGACCACTTGTTCACGCGAGTCTACTGAATGTTCTCTATGAGAAGGGATTGAAGATCTATGGGTTACAAACGTTACTCGATAGGCGGAAATGAGAGGGGCTGATCGAAATAAAGCTATTAAAGAGATCGTATAGGATCGACAAGGAATCTTTTTAATGTACGATGGCAAATGAGAGAAGGCATCATATTCGGAGAGCGTATAAGAGTGTAGTTAGCACAGATGGAATGACTATATTTATATGCTTGTAAGGTGGTGAATATATGAAATGCGATCTTGAAAATAATCTGGAATATGGATCTTTATATTTGTTTGATTTTTTCTGTGTTTTAAGGAATGAAAAAATTGTTTAGTGGAGAAAATGCAATAACGTGAGGAGGTTCTGATGAATTGAATGTAGGTTATCATAATATTAACGATTGTATGTATTTATTATTCGGATGCTAGTTATTCAAATAATATGATAAAAATCTGATATTTATGTCATTCAGTAATGAATATTAATTTCTAACAGTACACCATAAATGTTTAAGTGCCTTAAAGATTTTTTTATATATTTTACAGAAACTTGAACGAGACTGCTCCTCTTCAATCCCAGTGAAGCTTGTATACATTGCATATGCCAAAGAATGTTAATAATGGATGAAAAGAACAACAGGGGAATCTTGCCTAATAATAAGTTACACACAGTTTTATTAATATGAGAGCAGATGATATTCTAAATCTGAGGCAAAATAAGAATGCAGAATATGTAACTAACTGAAATGATGATTTTTATATTAGGGAGATATAAAAAACCCGGCCCTATATTAATTAAGGAAACACTATTTATCTCATTTCATAAATTATAAATCAATTATAACTTCTAGATTTACAAATAATTTTCATATTTTTAGTAGTTTATGAAACCCTCCCGTTGCATGTATTCTAACATGAAAACATCAAAGGAGAATATTTTTGAACTAAAGTATTGAGAAAATCTATTTTATTATATAGACGTATGAATCGTCCCTAAAATATAATAACAATACAATAGAATAGTAAAATACAACAATAAGACTAAAATTAATTATAATTTTAAAGTATAGCTATCGATATCATACAGTCGAAAGAAATATATGCTTGCGAATTAGCGCCGTGAGGTCTCTTTGCAAATTAGATTACAAGAATATTAGAGATAATATTTTCTTTTCGACTACTTTCGGCACCCCTTTTGTTGAAAACTAGAAGCACAGAAAATAGAAATATAAGTAATTTATTGTAATTCGTAATTCCATTTTTTTCTATAACAACTTCAAACATCGTAAGATTTGTGTTTCAATATTATCAATATTTTAGATTATTCTTTTTCGAATACGAAACAAGACCGATGAACACGCTAAGTGTATCGAGCACAGTCATGTGAAACTCATCACCTATATGAAATTATAATTTGTATAGAATTTGGATCATTATAGCATTTAGGAGGTTTCTGAAATGGCTAGCATGTTTTTGTACAGTAATTCTGTACTCTCTTCTAACAATTCGGAATTATAAAATTCAAAAGTAATAATTATATTCGCCTCTTATTTTATACCGAATTCAACAAGCATAATAAAATGATGGAAATATTGAAATATATGGTATTAACGAAATTGATCGCGATTTAAGAAAATCGTGATCAACTTCGTTACTTTGAAACTATTACATCAGAAACGCTTTCTACAGTGTGTCCCAAAATTCACGCAAGAAGTAATTTTGATAGAAAACACAGGTTTTTAAATAAATATTGTAATTTCTTATTGATTCATAAAGTATACAGTATAGGGTTATGCATGGAATAGCATATCGGGTAAATGGCCTCCACAGCTTTGCTGGCACATACGCACTCTTTTGTCGAAATTTTCCATGACCGTTTTTTGCATAAATGTGGCTGAATTTCGTTGATACAGCGCTCAATTTCCTCCTTCAAGGCGTGGGTGGTCGTGGGCTTGTTGCCATAAACCCCAGACTTCAAAAAACTTCAAAGAAAAAAGTCCAACGGCGTTAAGTCACATGATCTGGGCGGCCAATTCTGATCACCAAAAGGGGAAATTACACGACCAGGAAATGACTCATACAGTAATTGAATTGTTTCTCGGGCTGTATGGCATGTGGCACCGTCTTGTTGAAACCACATGTCGTCCTCATCCATATCTTGCAACTGCCCAATTTCCCAAGGCACAAAAAACTGGATTATCATGTCGCGATAGCGAGCACCATTAACTCTTATTGCCTTACCAGCCGCATTTTCGAAGAAGAATGGACCGATGATGCCTTCAGCCCATAATCCGCACCAAACAGTGATACGTTGTGGATGCATTTGTTTCTCAACAATCACTCGTGGATTTTCTGAACCCCAAATGCGACAATTGTGTTGATTAACGAAGCCATCAAGATGAAAATGAGCCTCATCGCTGAAGATGATTTTGTTCGAAAAATAAGCATCCATTTGTTGTTGTTCCATAATCCATTCAAGCGTTGTTCTTTCGTGTAGCGCTCCATTTTTAATAACCCTGAACTGTCAGCTGTCACGCTGTCTTTTTTTTTCTCGTTGGCAACACTTTACCGCACAAATGGCGCTAAATTTAAATCTTGCGTGAATTTTGGGACACCCTGTATATCTTTCTTCTTTCTTTCTTTCACTTATAGTAAACTGAATTAGAAGCAACAAAATTGGCAACAGTTTGAATCCGGTGTTAGTAACATTGAATTGTTCTGGAAACTTGGCATTTACTTGATTTCGCAGAAGTGTTTTATTACTCTCATTCTTATTTTCGGTATTACGTGTATGTAGTCTGAAATCATTTTTAATAAATCGTTTGATCTATTATTTCTAAGAATTATCCCGTTTTAACAGGATTTGAATCCAGTTTTCTTTCCCAAGCAAGAGGTGCTTAATGGTTGTTTCTTGTATAGGATCCAGGTTTGGTTCCTCTAATTCGAAAATGTCGGTATTTCAGTTAATGAAATGTTAGAAATACCTAATGACATCTTTCGACACGTGTTCCGAAATTCAAAAGATAAAAAAACATTTAACCTATGACATACTTCGTGTACAAAATTTCCGCAATTTTCTGTTATTAGGGTCAGTCTTCGAAACATTTAGCAGAAACAGCACTTTTCTTGCACACTGATATACCTTCAAGGCAATGCTCTCAGAGGCATGTCTTCCTGAATACAAATTATGAATAAATTCATATAATTAATAAATTAAGTAGCGATTCCAAAAAAAATAAAAGAAAGAAAGAAAAATAAATTTAAAAAAAAAAAACATTATATTCGATTGAAAACTTGATATGAGACTAAAGAGGACATGACAATGCCTTTTGATGATGGAAACCTTAACGTACTTTTACATTTTACAGAGAACGTACCATTTATGTGAAAATAGCATGTTGGAAGATAGTAATTAAGCGTGACATTAACCTTGAATGAAGAAAATGTATGATGTTGCATTTTTATGCAACATCATACATTTGTGAGTCATTCCTCAATTTCAAAAGCAACAGACATAAATGTCAGTTGCTTTTGAAATTGAGGAAAGTTATTAGTGAAATAAAGAGACAGATAAGTAAACAAAGAATGATTTTTGAGATAAGTCCAAAAATACACCTACGAGACAGTTTATTATACTGAATTTCTAACCTACATACATTTTAATTCAGATTTGGTGCTTTGTGGAAATATCACCTAGACATTACAAAATTAAACAAATATTTTTCAACTTTCGTATGAGTTTCATTTACATTCAGAGGAAAAATTCTTAAGTTTATAAAAATATTTGTATAAATATTATAAAAATATGTTTATACTTCTTACAAAAATATTCTTTAGCTTCATGAGGTGTTCAAATGATATGAAGGAGAACACTTCAACGAATATTATCATGTCACTTAGTTCAAACTTTTGTCATTTTTTTTTAAACTTACTTATATAAAGGATAAATATTTATTTTGTTTTTACACAGGATTTATTATTGTTATTAGCATGTTATTAACAGGACATCGTACGTATTTGTTTGGAGCTTTTCTATTAATTATAAAAAATAAGTAAGAGTTTATCAACAAATAATTTATTAAAAATTAAAAGTAAAAATAAATTAAAATAAAATAATTATATATATATAATTATATATATATATATATATATATATATATATATATATAATTATATATATATATATATATATATATATATATATAATTATATATATATATATATATATATATATATATATATTAAATTAACAATAAATTAATTTATTAATTATTTTAATTTAGTAATTTTAATTATTAATTATAAATTAAATTATAAAATTTTATTAAATATTAAATTATTGGATTATTATTAAGCATAATCAAAATTATGTTCATACTTCAGGAAATATAGTACAAAATATATATATGGAATATTTTTCAACTAATTTGTTATTTTTCAGTTAAAGAATTAAATTAATAAACCACATTTATTTTTGTTATAAATAAAACACATTCACCACGGTAAAGAAGTATATGTTTTAATTGAGATTCTGGAGATGTCTTCCACGTTCCTTGTTCATTAAGCAAGGGAAAGACGGAAGGAGAAACAATCCTGTGTTTCGTTGTACGTATCCGTAGTGTCGGATCATTCTGGCGATAGCGGGTATGAAGACCATAGTGAAATTCGCCTACTAGTTATATTTATTTCTAGCACTGAATATCAATAAATTTCTGACTGTGACTTTGAGATTAATTTCTATGAGTTGTAATTTCTTCTAAAACCAGAAAACCGATCACAAGCACATTAAGAAAATCAGTACGATTTTAATAATTAACTGAGTTCACTTAATGACCAATCTTATGTCTACTGATGTAATATTCAGATTTTGGAGAGTTAAAAGAGTGCCACAGAATAGTATACATATATAATAGTATAATGGATCATCGACTTATTTGTTTATTATGTTCGGTTATCGCCCTCATAGAACGTTTACCTTAAGATTATTGACACAACGCAATATACAGAAAACTAATCCATGGTGATCTGCAAGTTCTCCGTTTATTTCTTGTCAACTATTCCAGTTTCAGGAATCTTCTTCTTAATTCTTTAAAATGCTAAAGAATTGGAGATTGGCCTTTTTTTCACATATCTCAGATGCTGAATTTCAATTTCAAATACTGTATATCCTGTTGCAAAAGTTTATGAGCGTGGAATGAAAAAATTTCATTTTTTTTATTCACTTTTAAAATAATTACGATTTTAAGTGCCAGACGACTCTTTAATATATATATTTGAGAAACATCAATGTTTTTTTATCTGTCTGTAATATTTATGATCCCAAAAGTACAAACAAGCCTTTCAGAGAAATGCTAACAATTAACGCATAATATACTTCCCTCTTAGACTTGACTGCTGTGAAGTTGTCATTTCCAGTTATTACAAAAATGACTCGATCTGCAGACATCGGATAACTTCGAAGCTGTTGAATCGTTCAGGGCACTAGACGGTGTCTTTTGAGTAGAGAAAAGAGTGAGCATTTCATTACGAAGGTTACTAACCCCGACTATGTTTGGAACGTGGTTTCGTATTTTGTATAATTTATGTTTCTTTCATAGTTCATATTCTGCGGTTTCTTTCTACTAAACTTAAATGAAGAGTTTAATAAAAATTAAAATGCGGAACCAATAATAATACTTACTACTTCGAATCTGTGAAACAAACAGCAACGTCCTTCCATTTTCACTGTTATTACAGAACACTACTTGCAAAGAAGTCAACGAACACAACAGTAAGAGGGAAAAAATAGCCAGTCATGGTACCCACCTTAATAAGATATAGGAACTCAATTCGTTGACTGCAGAATCCTACGAGAAATACTCTCCACAAACGTATCATTCTTCCTATTGGCATGAATAGGTCCTGAATAGTTGTAAGCCGGACGTACTTTGACCTCACCAGACGGCCAAGTTAATCCTATAGATGTTCAAACCGCATTGAATCCCATTTCTTTGTGGAGGCCAGTCACGTGTGGTGATTTTCATGTCCACAAACCACGCGCTTACAGCAGCCTTATGATACGGTAATGTCTTGTGGAAGGAGAGAACTTCTCAGTTCCCGAGAAACACCACATCATAGGTAGCATTAGATTGCCCAGAATGTTCAGTTACCTCTCGAAGTTGAATGTTGGTAACACCTCAGATATACAGGTCACAGGCCAAACCAAAAAAAGGACGGCCCTACCATAAGACCGCCAAGCCCTAATTTCATATTTTCGGTTACCTAATCCGGCTTGTGCAACGGGAATAAGCTACACCCACATCCGACCATATGCTTCGTAGAGAAGGTAGGGCGATTCGTTCTTCAATCACACAACTTTTCAAGATTCAGCATTTCACTGTACACGCTCTTTGCGTCACTGAAGAAGATGCTGCATGTTGGTTCGGATAATGTATGAGATAATGGATGCAGTTCAACAATCGAAAGCCATGTCATGGGTCTTGGTTCTAAATGTTTCTGTGCTTGGTTCAGTCGATGCCCAGAACTCCATGTAACATGTCGGCCAACGAATGGCGGTTTCTACATAATATCCTTCTTGGCACCTTACTGTCAGATTCGATGAGTGTGGTACACTGCGATACTACTTCTAGTTGACTGCCAGCTCTTCCATCTCAGTATGGTATCACTGAATCTTGACCTGGGTTTGGCCGAATTTTCAACCAATTACCGAAAAGATAGGCCTGCAACATAGTATCCTATAACAACGTCTCTTTAAAACTTGGTCAGTTCTCTTCTCGCTCCCGCAACCATTTTATCGGGACTTGGGAGCATCACATTCCTCCTGTGGAAGAACCTCTTCAGACTACTTGTTTAAATATGATTCTTGCATGACATCAAGAAAGACATTGATGGCACGATAAAAAAGTAGAAGCTTTTTCAACGTTATCAGTAAATGTCATATACAAGTTTAGATTTGCTTGCCCTATCCGACATTCAGAGGAATTAAAAGAGGATTCCATTATTCAGGATTATTAACTTAATACAACCTTAGACTTATCGAGTAGTCTAGGGGTAGTTTGAAATAAAACAATATATTTCTTCAAGTCAATTTTTCATATAATATATTGATGAAAATAAATGAACTAAACTTCTTTATGCCAGTATTATATTTACTTTTCGATTATTTATCGCATTACACTGTAAGGAAAGGAAAGATTAGGAAAAATGGTTTACAAACTGATTATTCCAAATTGAAAAGTATTAACAAAAATACGTTTATACAGCCAGTATAATAAAGCCCTTCTTGTTTGATCTCTCCAAGACTAAGTTTCTTGATTATCTCATCGTTATTCCACTCACAGATCTGTGGTCTTTCCTATAGCATTTATATTTATTTTTATCTTATTTATTTATTTATTTTTAAATAGCGTTTTGGGTTAATATTAGAATAACTTGTTCCATTAAAGATTTAAACGTATTAGACTTGTAGTCTAAGCTGCTTTGCCATAAATGCAAACAACCCAACCCAACCCAACAACCTAGTGTCATTGATATTTTCGTTCCCCATGGATATGCGTGTAGACATGCAAGCACTAAACCTCGACGATTCCACGTGTCTTACAAAACACAAACCGACTTGATAACATATTCACAAAAGAAAACACATTCTACTGGGTGATTATAAAATAACGTCAAGTGTTCAGAGCCCTCTAGCGAGTAATGTATTGGACGAAACACACCAATATTCGGTAGAAATACACAGTGGCACATGGGGATTCGATTTAACGAAAAAAGTTCCAAAAGTCGCCAACAAGGGAAATTTTGGCGCTGCCAAATTAATTTTAGTAGGTGTGACTAATGAATGACTAAATGGCAAATGAGAGACAGCACACATCAGTTTCATGATGTTCATTGTTAATTACAAATTAGGTCCAATATGACCACCATTCTGATGTTCCAGGAACTGCATACGGTGCACGACATTTTCCACAGTGGCTCACAACATATCGGAATTGATTTGTCTCACGTGTAACGTTATTCGATCTTTCAAAGTAGGAATATCGGGTACATGTCCTTGATACACAATGCTTTTAAGAAATCCCCACAGCCAAAAGTCACAAGGATTGAGATCAGGCGATCTCGGTGGCCATGGCGTGGGAAATGCACGACAATGATTCTTCTGTCAGAGAAATGTTGACGCAAAACACGCTGAACCTGAAGTCCGATGTGGGGTGGAGCACCATCCTGCATGAAGATGGTCGAATCGAGACATCCTCTTTGCTGCAGTTGTGGAACCACAAAGTTCTCTAGCATATTGGCATACCTGTTAGCATTGACGGAACAGGTCACTGGTCCATTTTGGTGATTTTCTTCATAAACGTATGGACCGATGATAAAAGATGCTGTAAATCCGCACCACACTGTGACTTTGGGCAAGTGGATAGGCATCTGCAGACACACGTGCGGATTAGTTCCAGCCCAAATGCGACAGTTGCGTGTGTTAATATCGCCGTTCAAATAAAAGTGCGCTTCGTCACTCTATAAAATCTGTCACGGAAATGTATTATCCACTTCCATGGCGCTGAGAATCTCAAAGATAAGTCGATTCGTGTGGTCGCATCAGCAGGGCGCAATTCTTGAACATAACTGATTTTATAGGGGTAAAACTTCAACATCTGATGTAGGATTTTCTACACCGTTGTGTATGCGATATCCGTTTGCCGGGATATTGCTCGTACACTGCTGGTACCCTGCACATTCGTCATCTCCTGTTCCACGATTGCAGTTGCAACTTGTTCAACTTGTTGGTGATTGATTGGTTTGTATCCCCTGCCTATCTGCACTGCTAGAGTTCCAGTAGTTTCAAATTGCCGAATCAGTTTTTGTAAGTTTGTTATGCTAATCGGTCTTTTTCGTAAATTTTTCACAACCCGAAAATCACGAAGACAAGCACTGACATTATTGTTCCACTGATAATAGAGTTTTCACTAACAAAGCACGCTCACCTAAGGTAAGAAGCATCGAAAAGCAGTTCGTCTACGAATGATAAGAAATCTCACAGGCTTTCCTTTTATTGCATGATCGCTCACAAGAAACGCGATAATGCAAATGAATGCATTTTCCCGGTAAACAGCGCCAAAATTTCCCCTAGTGGCGACTTGTGATACTATTTTTTTCGTTAATTCGAATCCTCATGTTCCACTGTGTACGTCTACCGAATATTGGTGTGTTTCGTCCAATACATTACTCACTAGAGGGCTCTGAACACTTGACGTTATTTTATAATCACCCGATATATACGAGGGCTGTTCAATAAGTAATAAGACTAATTTTACTGTCGCGAAACCACTCATCACAATATTAATTTCTGTGGAATAAATAAATGTTTCTGTCTGTATTAGCAAAAGAGGTGGATAGATGGCGTATACGGGCTGATGTGCCAGAGTGTCACGTGACTAAACGCAAGCTTTTTTTCGGCGCGCCTTCGAGCCGTGACCAGTCGTCGAAATAGAAGCATCCTTGGAACAGCGTTATGCGATTAAATTTTGTATGCGTTTGCAAAAATCGGCATCGGACACTCATAACATGATAAGCGAACTTTCCACGATGAAGCAATATCGAGGGCAAGTATTTTTCGCTGGCATAAAACTTTTAAGGAAGGAAGGCAAAATGTGGAATATCTTGAACGTGAGGAACGCTGTAGAATCCGGGAATACTGTAAACGGCTCATACTATGCGGATGTTTTACGAACAATGGTACAGTACGTCAAAAGGAAGCGTCCATTGCTGAAGAATGCAATGGACGCTTCTTATTGCACCACGATAATGGAAGGCCACATATTCCTGGTAGTGTAGTGGACGTTTTGCAGAAGAACAACACAGATATCCTATCACACCTTCTATACAGTCCTGATCTCGCACCATGCAATTTCTGGCTGTTTCCTCAGCTCAATAAACCACTAAGAGGCTCAAGGGCTCAGAGGCTCAGCTCAATAAGCCACTAACAAAGCAAGTGTAAAAGCTGCGGAGGCGGTTTTGAAAGAACTCTCAAAAAACGGACTTTCACATGTGTTTAAGAAGTGGACGCAACGTTGGGACAAATGCATCGAGTCTCACGGTAGTTACTTCGAAAAAGACAATGTAAATGATGACGATTAAAGGTAATCTGTTTTCTGTATAAATATAGTCTTATAACTTATTGAACAGCCTACGTAATATGAAAATAGGCAGAAGCACTCAAAACATCAACTGCATCGGTAATGAAGAACGTATAGAACAAGTAAAATATCTGAGATATTTAGGCGCAATATTTAGTGAAGATGATAAATTAAATAGAGAAATATACAACAGAATCAACATAGCTGGTGTGGTAGGAAGTTTACTGAATAAACGTATATGGAATAAGAGAGAATTCAGTCAAAGCTCTAAATTAGGTGTGTGCAAGTACACTGTTCAAACCAGTTTTAAGTTTTAGATCTCAGATTTGGTTTAGAAACAAACACTTGATCAAAGACTGGAGACCACAGATTAAAAATTCTGAGAAAGATTAAGGGAGGGGGGGGATGTGCCATCAGAGTCAGTAGAATTTTAAAATTAGGATATTAGGAAAGAACGATCTATTGTAAACATTCGGTAATGTTTTAGCAGAGCTCATCTCAGTGAAGAAAAGAACATTTGTTTAGCGACCCGTTCACACAAATATTAAAGTTTAACTTACGTCGTTAGAAATTGTTAAAAATCTGAAATTACGGATCAATTTAATTCATTCTGTTCATAATAGATGGCAGCACAACTAAGTAAAGAATTCGGTTACATTAAGAGAGAGACAGAAAATAGTTACAGTAATATACTTGGCATTAGTTCTGAAATTAATTGCTAAAACGTAATTACATGTAATTCTAATGAACATTTACTATTTTCTGGATATCTAAAGCATATATAAGTAAACTCTAAGTGTTTCGCTGCTCATAATGAAATAAATGTATTAATTTAATTACATTTATTTAATATTGCCTCTTCTATCTGAGTGCTTGCATTAATTAAAGATTCGTAACCGCTGATATCATTATTATTATTATTATTATTATTATCAACGTCATCAGAGGACGCTGTATAGGAATTATGTTTTTATAGTTTTAAAGTGGTTCTCCTGTTTTTAATTTGAAATTATTGCCACGTAATTCTATTTGCACGATGAAGGCAGACACACATAATTTAATCGATATCAGCTAAGTAGAAACCAAATTTTGAGTTCTGAAAACTGAAGAATGAGTGGACCATGGAGGTCACAAACGAGTAAAGAACAAGGGACGTCGACATTTTTAAAGTCACGCTACAGTTGCACAAGAGAGGAAAGGAAAGTCATGAAGTGCAACAATTGCCTGAAGGATCTCTGTCTTTAGACGGAAATCACATAACCTGTAGGAAATGCCTTAAGAATCTTTATTTATACTTTCCGACATTTCAGAAACAACCTAGTAGCGTAAATCCAATGCAAAACGAGGAATGGAGGTGTTTATACTACAGGGAGAACAAAGAACTTGAACTACTGTCGCCTACGGCGCAGCCGATTATACCGGAGGCAAAATCAGACGATGAACTGAATAGGCAAAAACTACAGGTGAGTCCTCTAATTTAAATTCCTAAAATATAGTACTAGAAAACGGTACAAGAACTCTTTGATAAGCAGAACGAACAAATAACAAAAAATTAGCGAATATGAGGATTTTGTTAAATATAATAATTTCGCAGTGGATGAAATCTTGAAAACGGGAAAAGACATCAAAATCAGTGTTCTGAGTGACAGGAAACATAATTTGATAAAAGAGTCATCCAAACTACGTCAAGAACTTAATTCACTAAAACTACAATGTGAACTTTTAAACTTTTAAAACAACATAAAGAAGTTCTTGTCATAAACATCTTCCTGAAACTGCACCCACAAAAAATTTCAGACACGTAGTTTTAAAGTTAGGCCTTTCAATTGATATCGACTCCAGCATAACGATATTGATCCGTTATATTTCATTGCCTGGAGAACAAAATCAAGTCTTTCCAATACGCTCACCAATCATAGTTCTTCTTACAAGCAAATTCACAAGAGACAATCTCATAAAAGGCAGGGGACTGAAAAAAAAACAGTTGCCAAGGACTTGTACGAATCACAAAATGCTAGATTGTGCTTCCAATACCACTTCTCTGAAACCATAAAACACAGGTTCAAGAGAAACGGTAAATCCATCCACCAACTTGCAAATGATTTAACCAATACTTTGTAGACTACATCGAAGAACTACAGAAAAATATCTTTCCAATTACAAAATGTGATCCTCCACTGGTGCCACAAGCAAAACACTCATTATTGTTCCCAACCATAAAAGAATCAGAACTTCTCTCTGTAATACATCAAATCAAAACAACCTAAGACCCAGAAATCGATGATATAAGACCCAAGGATATCAAAGAATACGCAACTAGCGTAGGCTCTATCCTACTAAAATTAATAAATAAAATATGCAAAACAGGACAGATGCCAAGTATGTTAAAGGCTGCATTATCACACCCATATACAAGTATGGAAAAAGAAATTTAATGAGCAATTACAGACCCATAGCAACATTACCAATTACCAACAAAATTATGGAGTGGATCGTACTAAGAAACTCTCACCATATACAAAGAATTTTCCTATTATCCTCAAAGCACAATACGTTTTTTTAGAAAAATAAGGGAACAATTTCTCTTGAAAGACTTTACTGACGCAATTAATACCATCTTAGATAAAAAAAAATGTCATGTAGTCCTTATCGATTTGACTAAAGCATTTGACACACTCACTCATCACACCTTATTAAAAAGCTGAGACATGTTGGAATAGATGGGCCTCTGCACAGGTGGTTTATAAACTACCTTCAAAATAGAAAACATATTACACGTATCGGGTCAAACCGCAGTAGAGAATTAGCACTAACCTGTGGTTTGCCACAGGGAGCTGTTCTCTCCGAAACTCTATTCAACATTTATATTCACGATATTAACCAGCTACTCAAAGGTAAGATCTTCCAATACGCAGACGATACAGCTATAATATCCAACCGTAATAATGCAAACATAGCCCAAAAAAATATGCAACATGACATAAATCTACTTATTCACTGGCTCACCAAAAACTCCATCTAACTAAACACTCAGATAAGGCAAAAGTAATTTTATTCAGAAATCCACTGATTCTACCAGTTGATAATATATATATAACCATACAACATCCACTGTTCAACATTAAAAATACACAGAACAGTAAAATTTTGTCATCAATCAGGTGGAAATAATACGATATCTTGGAATTTGCTTCCATGCAGATATGAACTGGAATAGCCACATAAACCATCTACCAAACGAACTCCGAACAATAACTGGCAAACTTTACATGTTAAAAGACATAGTTCCCACATGCCTAAGAGCACTAATATATAGTTCGCCCACCGTTTCCAGGTCCCTGCTGCGCGTCTTTCCAAGAATAGTCGATTCATGCTGAAGGGGAGAAAAAAATGAAGGCCGTCCGAATTGGTCGCCAACACGCGAAATCACGTGATTTATAGGTAAAATTTTCCAACTGTTATACAAGCAACATAGTTAACTACAATAATCATAAAAGAGAAGTTAATTTTCCGACCGGTAATAATAAGCAACTCATCCCATTATACGGACTGATTACCCTATTATCGGAATGGATTCTTCTTTTTCTGAGATGCGCAGAAGTGTCGAGGGACCTCAAATCGGTTGGCGAACTATACAAAGCACTATGCCAAAATATACTAAGGAACTCTATAACAACGTATGCTTTCTGTGCACACTACAAACTAAATGGATTAATGTCATTACAGTACAAAATGATAAATGTAATGTTTTCGAAACAAAGAGACAATATCGGCTTTGTATACACCGTAATGTTAGAACACAAAATACTAACTGCAAAACACTTATGCAGCTATGCTAGAACATTATTTTGATGCCAAATACAAGACAGCCAGAAATGCGTACGATATAACAAAGTATAACAAGGCTTCAGAGAACTAATTTATATCACATATAAATATAATAATCAGACATGCTAAATAAACTACCTCTTGAATACAGCAACCTTACAAACTTAATGAATTACGTGTGTGTGTGTGTGTGTGTGTGTGTTCGTGCGCAGAGCTATCAAAAATCATCCTATTTCCAATACAGCAATCAAACCAATAAACAATAACTAAGTGGTTACTAAAAAGCTTCGAGGATGCAAGGTGATAAATTACATCTTAACCAAGATCAAGGCACACAAAAAAGGAAGCCATTTATTACATTCAAGTGCTGTACTTACAGCACTTATATACATCAAAACAAAAATTATAAATATATATATTTTATTGTTATTGTATAAATACTGTAAAAATGTAATCTTATTCAACAGCAACTATAAATTATCAAATAAAATAACAATTATTAATATATTATACAAAAAAGGAAAGTTTTTATGTTCATTGTTTAAAAAAAACAGAACAATATGTTTTGTAAACTTATTGCATTTTTATTTTTTTATAGAAATCTTATGTAGAAAATGAACCATAATCTATACTTTGTAAAATAGCATGTGGGAATATCACTTAAGAAGATTAATGTATATATGTAAAATAAATTACCACATAATTCACGATGAAAACAAGATATCATTCAACAACAATTTGACTAGTGATACAAAGCAATTCAAATTCTACCGAAGAATCTAAGAATAGGCTGTCAGGTAGAGTCCTAAAACATGGACTATTTCAAGTAATGCCGTCTTTTGAACATCGTATTGGGGTCACTTTGTTGATGTGTAATTCTTGTAAGTAGTTGGATAGCTGTTTTGAAATTGAACCAAGTGCATCGATAACTCTGGATGACTTTGGTGTGTTTAAGCCACAGCTGAGCACTTCGATTGCCACATCTCGATATTTAGTACAGGAACTTTGTTGATAATATTGTTATGACAGGGTACTGCGATGTAAATAATACAAACATGTCGTTGTTCGATGTCAGGACTATTGTGTTCCAAGTGCCGATCAGTTTGTATTTATTCGAAAGTCCCAGAGAATTTTTGCTGTTTCGTTTTCTAGTACTGTCTCTGTTTTATGCTGCCACCAGTTATCAGGCCGAGGAAAGTCATATTTCTTTCACACGTGCGAATAAATTATTTTGGCTACTTGATCATGGCGATATTCATAATCATTTTGAGCTATTTTGCAGCAGGCACTGACTAGATGTTCTACAGTCTCATAATCATCATCAGCATCTTTATTATTATTATTATTATTATTATTATTATTATTATTATTATTATTATTATTATTATTATTATTATTATTATTATTATTATTATTATTATTTTAATGAAATGCTGGACAATATACACAGAACCACTGCCTCAGAAACAATAAAACACAGCTTTGCCTGCGATCCCAAATCCCTCAAACAGTTGGCAAACAACTTTAATCAGCACTTCGTGAACTCTGTCAAAAAGCTACAAGAAACAACCTTTCCTCACACAAAAGAACTTTCTCCACTAGGTCCACGAGCAACCCAGTCGATGTAGTTCCCCACAGTAATAAAAGAAGAACTATCACTGTTAATTCAACAAATTAATCCTAAAAAAGGACGGGGGATAGATGGAATCAGACCAAAAGACATCAAGAAACACTCAACCGACCTACTTCCAGTTATACAAAAACTGTTAAATAAAATCTTCGAAACGGGACACATACCTGAAACACTGAAGACTGCATTAATCACACCCATACACAAACAGGGAAAAAGAAACATAATAAGTAATTACAGACCTATCGCCACGCTGCCTGTAATCAACCAAATCATGGAGCGCATTGTACATCAGAAACTCTCCACATACGTTGAAAAATTTCAAATCATATCCAAAACACAATATGGCTTTCAAAAAAATAAAGGAACAGCAACACTCCTGGAAGATTTGACAGATCTAATAAACGCTGCATTGGATAAAAACAGAATAACATTAGTGGTATTCATTGACCTAACAAAAGCATTTGACACACTAACACATAAAACATTGTTAACGAAACTTACCCATATCGGAATTGGAGGTCGTCTACTCCAGTGGTTTAAAGCATACACGAAAAACAGAAAGCACATCACACGTATAGGATCAACATACAGCAAAGAGGTACATGTAACCTGTGGAGTACCGCAAGGAGCTGTCCTATCTCCCATTCTATTTAATATATATACACACGACATAAGCCAACTCCCCTTAAAAAGTAAAATCTTCCAGTTTGCAGACGACACGGCCATAGTATCCATTCACAACAATGCAAATATCCCTTAATAAATATGCAACACGACATCGATCAAATCACTAACTGGTTAACCGAAAACGGCATATATATAAACCCTGGAAAAACAAAGCTAATGATATTCAAAAAACCCCAAACCCTGCCCATAGAAACTAAATATCTCACTATCAAACATTCATCCTCCTATACACAAAGTGCAGAACCTAAAATCACAACCATCACACAGGTGAAAACAACACGCTATCTTGGACTTCACTTCGATGCTGATCAAAGTTGGAATAGCCATACAAACTACCTACATACCAAGCTTAGGATAATAGCAAGCAAACTATACAGATTAAAAGACATTGCCCC
This sequence comes from Typopeltis vanoorti, assembly GCF_054136105.1. Taxonomy (NCBI): domain Eukaryota; kingdom Metazoa; phylum Arthropoda; class Arachnida; order Uropygi; family Thelyphonidae; genus Typopeltis; species Typopeltis vanoorti. The sequence goes on along the minus strand of NC_143554.1, from coordinate 79,555,919 downwards.
AACCCATATAAAAAAACTAATCTATAAAGCATTATGTGAAAACATTTTAAGATATACAATCACATCATACGCATTCTGCGCAGACTACAGACTTAACAGGCTACAATGGTTGCAAGATAAAATGATAAAACTGATATTCTGGGAACAACCCACTCTTATGCAGGAAGCATGGACAAAACACAAAATATTTAAGGTGAAACACTTACGCCACTACATAGTCATGTTAAAACACTACTACAGCCCAACATATAGAGTAACCAGAACAACATATCAAATAACAAGACCACAGTCAACAAACTACATAACATATAAGTACAACAATCGCTACGGCAAAGCCACCCGAAACTTCTACGCACCTGACATGATAAACAAACTGCCGTTCGACAACAGAAACCTAGGAACATACAGAGAGCTGAAACAGGCACTATATAAATATTATACCGAGAATGAAAATTAGAGCAATTCCTGTCTCTCTCTCCCCCACCACACATGCACACACACACACACAAACCTATCACAACCCCACCCCCTCTCAAAAACTATCACTACAAGAACACAAAGAAACAAACACACCATGTCTAAATCCAACCCTAATTGCACACAAAAAAAGAGTTAAACTGTAATAGCAGTCGAAGTCTTTCAAGAACGTACCAACAAACAATAAAATCAACACCTGGCTTGTGACCAGTATGGGAACATAACCATGAAACCACCACCCTCTGTCATCTATTATCTTCCTCAGATAAGCTGTGCTAAGCTTCGAGGAAGAAATTATTAACTTGCAAGTATCTGTTATACACAATTGTAATGCGTTATAAATATTATATATATATATTATAATTACTACAGCAACTATGTATGCAATTCATCTGAGACATAAAAAAAATAATGATAATAAATAAATAAATAAATAAATAAATAAATAAAATAAATAAATTATTATTATTATTATTATTATTATGTATATTCTGAATTCAAAAATTCTGTATAATCCTTATTGTAAATATTGTAAATATTATTATTGTATGTAATTTATACTGAGACATAATAAAATGTTTTAAAAAAAATTATTATTATCATTTCGCTGGAAGGCAAAAGGATTAACTAAACGTACCGAATAACGCTGCCCACAACGTAGAGAAAAACCGAGTCAATACCCTGCCAAAAGCTGCAAAATAAGGTCAGTTAAGTCAATCCTTGACCTCAGTTATTGATATTGATAATTTAGATTCATTTAAAAACACGGTGAAAAAAATACTTAATTTCCACAAATGAACAAATGAACCAAAAATGTAAGGATTGCGAACATCGTTAAGTTTAATTTCATTGATTATAAATTGTTCATTAGAAATGAATTTAATTTATCCCATTCATAAGAGATGGCAGCACTATTCAGTGAAGCGTTTCACTACACGCCAAATTTGGTTGCAAAATGAAAACTAAAGCATCATCATCATGATCATCATCATAAGCCATTTTTTGTCCACTGCTCGTAGAATGACTCCCCGAAGTCATCCATTATTCCTATCTTGAGCCTTTCTTGAGTTCCTGCCATCTCTTTATTATCATCCTCCCATCGTCTCTGGTCTTTCTGTCTCTTTGATATCAGAATGATATTCTAGAGATCATCTTTGTTCATTTTTGAATGTTACTTCTTGCAATATGACTTGCCCATTATTATTTGGATTTATTAATGTACGGTTATAATATCACTCACTTAGTCTGAGCTCTAAGCGAAGCAACGCACTTTCTATCTAGAATAAAATCCATTAAAGATCTCTTCATTTTCCTCTGGGTAATCTTCAAATTGTTGGTCAATATTTTTAGTCAAAGTCCAAGTTTCATTTCCATATCTCATGACCGGAATTATACAACCGTCGTATATTTTTTTTTTAAAGAAGACTGTGATATTTCGTTTGAGTGCTTGACGGTATTCCTAAGGCTATATACAACCAATTTGAATTATAGGTATAATTTTTTCTTTACGAAGTGATTTCTTTACGAAATCATTTCGTCTTGTGCTAACAGGACATTATCAAACACTGTAACATGATCAGGCCATCAAAAAATGTTCATACCTCATTGTCCGTCGCGCGTTACCAAGGGACGCGTTCGGGTTTTAGGCAGAGGGACCCGTTCGAGAAATATGTTACAGTCTCCCTTAGACACCACTCATCAGCACTCTGCTAGAGGAAACTTCATCAATGGGCCCGCTACCCGTTTGGGGAGGTATTTAGGGGCAGCGCAAAGAAATGGTTCTACAAAAGGACGGAAATGGCAACGACAACGGCACCAGACTATGGCTTTAGGCAACTGGAACATCTTCTTTCTGACAGGGAAGGAGTTGGAACTGATTGAGGAAGCCAAGCGCTACCGGCTAGACTTAGTCGGGCTTTCTTCAACCAAGAGGAGAGGCTCTGGAACTGTCGACCTGGATAAGGGGTGGAAGCTCTACTACTCTGGTGTGAGCCCGACAATGTCTGCTCAGGCGGGTGTGGGGATACTCACAAGCCCCCAGCTGTCAGACTGTGTTGCTGAGTGGATCCCATTGGGGGGGACGGGTATGTGTGTTAAGGCTTCAGATGAAAAACCATGATTTGGCTGTGGCGCAACCCTATGCACCTAATCTGGAATCAGAATACTCTGCCTTCCTAGAGAAAGTGGATGCTGCTTTTGACAGGGTGGCAGACATGGAATCAGTCCTGCTAATGGGTGACTTCAATGCATATGTTGGAACAGATGACCAGACATAGAGGGGTGTGGTTGGGAGGAACGGTGTCCCTGACCTTAACGGGAATGGGTTGAAATTATTGGACTTCTGCTGTACAAAGAACTTGTCCATAATGAATACCTTCTTCCAGCACCGAGAAGTCCATAAGTATATCTGATACAGGGATACACTAGAACAAAGGTCTCTGATTGACTTCTTTATAGTCTCAGGAGACCTATTTACCTCAGTGTTGGACGTTCGTGTGAGAAGAGGGGCAGAACTCTCAACTGACCATCACCTTGTTGTGTGCACTCTAGGCTTTAGACACCAGATGATACCATCAACGCTGGTAGGCCTAAGCAGCTATACCGCGTGAAATGGGAGGCATTGGAAAACGAGGCAGTCAGGAAGAATTTTGCATATGACATTTCATCCAGTTTTAAAGGGATTGCCAAGCATACTGCAGATGTTGAAGAGGAATGGAAGCTGTTCAGAACAGCGGTCGCTGCCTCTACACTCTCATGGTGTGGCAGAAAGCGGCTCGGCGTGGCAACGGGCAGTGAGAAAAGGACACCTTGGTGGAACCAAGAAGTCCGAAAAACTGTCCGGGCAAAAAAAGGAGTCCTACCTAACATGGCTTAGAGTCACGTCACCTGAGATGCGTTTGCGGTAAGCTGAGGCACGAAACGCTGCTACTAAGGCAGTAAAGACAGCAAAGCAGAAGGCTTGGGAATCCTTTGGAGAAAGATTAGACTCATCCTATGCAAATGCAAACAAAGTATTCTGGCAGACCATCCGCCGCCTTCGAGGGAGGAAATCATGCATAGCAAGGGCAATTATGGCCTCTGATCGTGCACTTTTAACAACCGAGAAGGATATCCTCCACATATGGAGAAATACTTTGAGCCTTCTTAACCCGGGTGGCCCAGCAGTTGTGGACTTCCAAGAGGTGCAGATCGGGGCAATGACTAGTCTCACAGCGGAAGAGGTCCATTTAAAATTAATATTAAAAATTATTTGGGGGGGGGTGGGGGGGGGGGGGGGTGGGGGGGGGGGGGGGTGGGGGGGGGGGGGGGTGGGGGGGGGGGGGGGTGGGGGGGGGGGGGGGTGGGGGGGGGGGGGGGTGGGGGGGGGGGGGGGTGGGGGGGGGGGGGGGTGGGGGGGGGGGGGGGTGGGGGGGGGGGGGGGTGGGGGGGGGGGGGGGTGGGGGGGGGGGGGGGTGGGGGGGGGGGGGGGTGGGGGGGGGGGGGGGTGGGGGGGGGGGGGGGTGGGGGGGGGGGGGGGTGGGGGGGGGGGGGGGTGGGGGGGGGGGGGGGTGGGGGGGGGGGGGGGTGGGGGGGGGGGGGGGTGGGGGGGGGGGGGGGTGGGGGGGGGGGGGGGTGGGGGGGGGGGGGGGTGGGGGGGGGGGGGGGTGGGGGGGGGGGGGGGTGGGGGGGGGGGGGGGTGGGGGGGGGGGGGGGTGGGGGGGGGGGGGGGTGGGGGGGGGGGGGGGTGGGGGGGGGGGGGGGTGGGGGGGGGATCCCGGGTTCCATGGGGATAAAGAAGCTGCGGAAAGGGTGCAAAGAAGAGTTACAAAGATTATATCGGGACAATGGGATTTAGATTATGAGGACAGATTGCAAGTATGTGGATTACAGACTCTAGTTAACACGAGAAACATGGGTGATATGATAGATGTCTATAAACTTTTGAATAGGTGTTATAGCATTTCAAATGATGAAATTTTTCGTTATATGGAAGGCGGGGAGAGAACACGGGGATATCCATGGAAGATAGGTTGCTCTCATTGAAGAAAGGGTTAAGAGCTAGGTTTTTCTCCAAGAGAGCAGTGAGTGAGTGGAATAATGTGCCCTTACGGGTAGTGAGTGCATCTAGTGTGAATGAATTCAAGGGTAGGTATGATAGATGGGTTGGGTAATTCACAGCATCCCTCGATGAGTCCTTGACTCCCTGGAGGTCTTAGATAATAATAATAATAATAATAATAATAATAATAATAATAATAATAATAATTTTTTTTTTTTTATTATTTTTTTTTATTGATCTCTCAAATATTTACATATTTAAAATAATCATCTTGAGTAACATTCAATATATTATTTAACAAGGTTCAGCACTAAGCGCTGCATATATACTTCATTTTCTATAATGATGAGATTTCAATAATACTGATGATGATAACATAATTTTTTCTTTTTTATAAATTTTTTTTTTTTTAAACATTTTATTATGTCTCAGTATAAATTACATACAATAATAATATTTACAATATTTACAATAAGGTTTATACAGAATTTTTGAATTTAGAATATAATAATAATAATAATTTTTTTTTTTATAAACGACTCATTTGTTTTTACAATGAAAATGATAAGGTTTACTATCACACAGAGTATCTGCACACACACAATGAAAAACATATTATCTTTTCTGTACAGTACGAAAATTCGATATACAAAATGCAGAGTACATTTTATAAATATGAATATACATTTTTTTAAACTAGCTAAATATGGATTGGCACCAATGTGCACACAATTCACGATACAATGCAGTAATGCAGCATACACACACAATTCAATAATAATAATAATAATTTTTTTTTCTTTTACATTTTATTGTGTCTCAGTATAAGTTACATACAATAATAATATTTACAGTATTTACAATAAGGATTATTACAGAATTTTTTATTTTTTTTATTATTTTTATTTTTATGTCTCAGATGAATTGCATACATAGTTGCTGTAGTAATTATATGTATATAATATTTATAACGCATTACAAGTGTGTATAACAGATACTTGTAAGTTAGTAATTTTCTTCCTCGAAGCTTAGCAGAGCTTATCTGAGGAAGATAATAGATGACAGAGGGTGGTGGTTTCATGGTTGTGTTCCTATAGTGGTCACAAGCCAGGTGTTGATTTTACTGTTTGTTGGTACGTGCTTGAAAGACTTCGTCTGCTATTACTGTTTAACTTTTTTTTTTTTTGTGCAAATAGGGTTGGATTTAGACATGGTGTGTTTGTTTCTTTGTGTTCTTGTAGTGGTAGTTTTTTGAGAGGGGGGGTTGTCGTAGGTTTGTGTGTGTGTGCATGTGTGGTGGGGGAGAGAGAAACAGGAATTGCTCTAATTTTCATCCTCGCTATAATATTTATATAGTGCCTGTTTCAGCTCTCTGTATGTTCCTAGGTTTCTGTTGTCGAACGGCAGTTTGTTTATCATGTCAGGTACGTAGAAGTTTCGGGTGGCTTTGCCGTGCTGATTGTTGTACTTATATGTTATGTAGTTTGATGACTGTGGTCTTGTTATTTGATATGTTGTTCTGGTTACTCTATATGTTGGGCTGTAGTAGTGTTTTAACATGACTGTGTAGTGGCTTAAGTGTTTTAACATGACTGTGTAGTGGCTTAAGTGTTTCACCTTAAATATTTTATGTTTTGTCCATGCTTCCTGCATAAGAGTGGGTTGTTCCCAGAATATCAGTTTTATCATTTTATCTTGCAACCATTGTAGCCTGTTAAGTCTGTAGTCTGCGCAGAATGCGTATGATGTGTTTGCATATCTGAAAATGTTTTCACATAATAATAATAATAATAATAATAATAATAATAATAATAATAATAATAATAATAATAATAATAATAATAATAATAATTTTTTAAACACATTTTTATTATTTCTCAGATAAATTACATACATTATATGAACAGAATTATGCATAACAAATACTTTCTCGTACATAATACATAATTTTTTTAAATAATAATAATAATAATAACAATAACAGTTTACAACGTATATATTATTATAATATTCATAATGATGATTATTACAGATGCTTCTTCGCAATTTAACACTCTATATATACAATATCAATGGATATAATCACTCTATATTGCATACTTTTGTTACAGTTATTACATACATTTGTACATATAATACATACATTACATACATCGGTTTACATATGATACGCACATTACATGCATTTGGTTACATATTATACATCTTGGATGAGAATTAATTTCTCTGCTTTCATCCTCGAAGCTTATATGTAAGCTTATCTGAGGATGACACCAGTTGGTTATTATTTATTTATTTATTTATTTTTTTTGGCTGTGTTGGGAAGCTACGAAATCTATGATTGAGAAATTCGCGCGCGCACGCACGCACGCACGCACACACACACACACACACACACACACACACACACACACACACACACACACACACACACACACACACACACACACACACACACACACACACACACACACACACACACACACACACACACACACACACACACACACACACACACACACACACACACACACACACACACACACACACACACACACACACACACACACACACACACACCAACTTGGAATGTATTGATGCGTCGCTGAACTGGAAGCTTAAACGAATATATTGTGTTTCATTAAGTTTGTATGGTATTTTGGGTGCGTGTTTCTTGTTCATAGTATGTCCTTAGAGCTCTTTTCAGGCTACTGTAGTTTGTAAGGTTTCTGTATTCAAAAGGTAATTCGTTTATCATGTCTGGGATGTAGAAGTTTCGCGTGGCCTTTCCGTAGTGATTATTGTATTTATATGTGATATAATTAGTTTTCTGAGGTGTATTTCTAACTGTCCTGTAGTTGGCATTGAAATAATGTTTTAGCGAAGCTGCACAGTGACATAAATGTTTTGCTGTCAGTATTTTGTGTTCTGACATTGCAGTGGATATAAAGTCGTCATTTTATCTTTGTTCCCAAAAGATCAATTTTATCATTTTGTACTGTAGCGACATTAATCTATTTAATTTGTAACGTGCACAGAAAGCATTCGTTGTTATAGCGTATCTTAGTATATTTTGGCATAGTGCTTTGTATATTAGTGTTTTAAGGCGTATGGGAACTATGTCTTTTAACTTGTAGAATTTGCCACTTATTGTTCAGAGTATGTTGTGTAGATGGTTTATGTGGCAGTTCCAGTTCATATCTGCATCGAAGTAAATTCCAAGGTATCGTATTGTTTCAACCTGAGTGATTGTAGTGGTTTTGCTGTTATGTGTGTTTTTTATGTTGGAAAGTGGATGTTGGATGGTTATATATTTGTTATCAACTGGTAAGTCGCGTCAGTCGATTTCTGAATATCATCAATTTTGTCTTTTCTGAGTTAAGGTGAATGGAGATTTTCGTGAGCCAGTCTATGATCAGATTTATGTCATGTTGTCAATAATAATAATAATAATAATAATAATAATATTTATTTATTTTTATTTTTTTTTAATTATGTCTCAGTATAAATTACATACAATAATAATATTTTCAATATTTACAATAAGGTTTATACAGAATTTTTGAATTTAGAATATAATAATAATAATAATAATAATAATTTTTTTTTTTTTTTTTTTATAAACGACTTATTTGTTTTTGTTTTTACAATGAAAATGATAAGGTTTACTATCACACAGAGTATCTGCACACACACAATGAAAAACATATCTTTTCTGTACAGTACGAAAATTCGATATACAAAATGCAGAGTACATTTTATAAATATGAATATACATTTTTTTAAACTAGCTAAATATGGATTGGCACCAATGTGCACACAATTCACGATACAATGCAGTAGTGCAGCATACACGCACAATTCAATAATAAAAATAATAATTTTTTTTTTTTTTTTTTTTTTTTTTTATTATTATGTCTCAGTATAGGTTACATACAATAATAATATTTACAGTATTTACAATAAGGATTATACAGAATTTTTTTTTTTTTTTTTATGTCTCAGATGAATTGCATACATAGTTGCTGTAGTAATTATATGTATATAATATTTATAACGCATTACAAGTGTGTATAACAGATACTTGCAAGAGGGCGCTTTAGCAGCAAGCAGTCGCAAGCACGCTATTTCGATGCTCCCATATTTTAAGTTGCAAAGTAGATCTTTTCCAGTGAATTAAAATTTAAAGTACATCAGTGAACTCCGTTCATCAAGACGAACATATAGATGTAAAAACTGTAAGTATCTGTTAAGTAATAAGTAAAATATAAGTATTTAAAGTTCGAAGTATACGTTGGTCAACTACGCGAGAAGAGAACAAAGGAGGACGCCATATTAGAAAATACAGCAAGATCGTCAAACAAGAAGTATGAAGTGCTACAAATGCCAAGAAGACCTAACGGGCGAAGAAAACCACGTAACATGTAGGAACTGCCAAAGAAACATGCATTTTTTATGTTCAGGATTGTCCGAGACTACCTGGCAGCGAAAATCAAACAAGAATCGTGACGAGTGGAAGTGTCCCCATTGCAGAGATAACAAAGGAACGTCGCCTTCGACCGCAGGCGGAAAACAGCCAACGCAGAAAACAACCGCAGGCAGTAAACAGCTATCAACAACAGAGGGAATTAAAAACAAAGAAAATAACAACGGAAACCCAGGTGAGCCATCTTTAAATGCATTACTTGAAAATAGATTACAAAACCTAAAAGACTGTTTAATCGATTTTGTTGGAGAACTATTTAAAAAACATACCGCACAAATTACAGAAAAATTTAACCAATACGAGGCATTTATTAAATTTAATAATAACTCGATAGAAGATATGTTATAGACCGTTAGAGAAATTAAAAACTGCATCAAAGAGCTAACTGAAAGACAGCATAATTTAATTAAAGAGACAACGGACCTACGGCAAGAACTAAACTCTCTAAAGCAACAGTACGAGCTCTCAAACCAACAGCAGCACAAAAATGACCTCCTCTTAAATGGTCTCCCAGAAATAGCTACGGAACCTCTAAGAGACACTGTAATACAACTAAGCCAAAAAATCGGCTCCCCCATTGAACCAAGAGACATCCAATCAGTGCATCGGTTACCACAAAAAAGGAAAAGAGAAAATAATACCCGTCCTTCTCCCGTTGTAGTGCGACTCACCAACAGCCTAACAAAAACTACACTTATAAAAGCTAGCAAGATTAAAAATCCAGTAGTAAAGGATCTGAAAGGAGACCATGACAACACCCCAATATACTTGTCTGAATACCTTACTCCACACTATCAGAAAATATTCTACCAAGCAAGGAAAGTAAAAACAGAAAACAATTACCAGTTTATATGGATAAGAGACAGCAAAATATTCCTTAGAAAGACACAAGACTCAAAACCAATCGAAATAAAATCCGTAGATGACCTCAACAGGCTGTCACATTGAAAGGAATATCGACAACTCGTAAAGAAGGACCAGCACCCCAACCAACATGAATGCACCCCATCAAGCAGACGTAATCACCCCGGAACATGATAATTGCCACATTTTGAAATCAATATCAGAATGGAAACAACTGACAATCCCCAAAAAAGGAAACATCAACATCAGAAGCATTCAAAAATACTGGCTGACCCTGCAAGCTTATCTGAAGGAAGATATAGACGAAATAGACATTTTAATAGTGACTGAAGTATCTACGACAAACGAAGAGGCATCCTCATACCAAATGCCACACTTCCAACAACACAAACACTGCAGACAAACAAAACGAGGCGGTGGTATAATAATATTTACCAAACATAAACTAGAAGTAACAGAAATAAACTATAAATTAGAATACGCAGAAAACATATGCATCGAAATTAAAAACATCAAACAAGAAAACTCCCTGATATTAAACGCAATATACAGACCACCCAACTTAAGCACCACAAAATTCCTAGAAGAACTAAACAGATGGCTTTCAGCCACGAAAGTAGGTACCTCAAAATACTTGATAATAATAGGAAACAACAATATAAACATTAGGAACATAAATAACAACAACACAGAACAATACCTAGACCTATTATCGGCATATAACATAACCCCATCCATACAGTCGTATACACGAGAAGAGATAGTCGGAAACACAACAACCTCAACCTGCATTGATCATATAAATATAAGGGTCCCTCCAAACAGCCACACAGCAGCCGTCATAACATGCAAACTAACAGACCATTATTTCACAGCATTGCAGTTACACACTGAACCAGAACCCATAAAAATCACTGAGACTACAAAACAGTATCATAGCATTGTAAACGAAGCAATAGTGAACGATGAAATCAGAAAAACAGACTGGATGCAGATAGCATCTTTAGACTCTGCTGAAGCTGCATATAATAATCTTAAACTTGCATTTAACAAAATATACAACAAAGCATTAACAAAAATAAAAATACGCCCCCAAACGAAACAAAATCCATGGATAACAGACAACATACTAACAGATATACAAAGAAAAGATGCCCTATGGAAACAACTTAAGAAGTCACCGAACAATATCGCTTTAAAAGCTGAATACAAAAGAAAACGGAATCTCCTAACAACCCAGATTCGAACGGCAAAAAGAAACTATTACAGCAACAAATTAACAACAGCACAGAACGACATAAAGGAAACCTGGCACCTGATTAATGAAATGCTGGACAATATACACAGAACCACTGCCACAGAAACAATAAAACACAGCTTTGCCTGCGATCCCAAATCCCTCAAACAGTTGGCAAACAACTTTAATCAGTACTTCGTGAACTCTGTCCAAAAGCTACAAGAAACAACCTTTCCTCACACATACGAACATTCTCCACTAGGTCCACGAGCAACCCAGTCGATGTGGTTCCCCACAGTAACAAAAGAAGAACTATCACTGGCAATTCAACAAATTAATCCTAACAAAGGACCGGGGATAGACGGAATCAGACCCAAAAACATCAAGAAACACTCAACCGACCTACTTCCAGTTATTCAAAAACTGTTAAATAAAATCTTCGAAACGGGACACATACCTGAAACACTGAAGACTGCATTAATCACACCCATACACAAACAGGGAAAAAGAAACATAATAAGTAATTACAGACCTATCGCCACGCTGCCTGTAATCAACCAAATCATGGAACACATTGTGCATCAGAAACTCTCCACATACGTTGAAAAATTTCAAATCATACCCAAAACACGATATGGCTTTCAAAAAAATAAAGGAACAGCAACACTCCTGGAAGATTTCACAGATCTAATAAACGCTGCATTGGATAAAAACAGAATAACATTAGTGGTATTCATTGACCTAACAAAAGCATTTGACACACTAACACATAAAACCTTGTTAACGAAACTTACCCATATCGGAATTGGAGGTCGTCTACTCCAGTGGTTTAAAGCATACACGAAAAACAGAAAGCACATCACACGTATAGGATCAGCACACAGCAAAGAGGTACAAGTAACCTGTGGAGTACCGCAAGGAGCTGTCCTATCTCCCATTCTATTTAACATATACACACACGACATAAGCCAACTCCCCCTAAAAAGTAAAATCTTCCAGTATGCAGACGACACTGCCATAATATCCATTCACAACACTGCAAAAATCGCTTACAAAAATATGCAACACGACATCAATCAAATCACTAACTGGTTAACCGATAACGGCATATATATAAACCCTGGAAAAACAAAGCTAATGATATTCAAAAACCCCCAAACCCTACCCATAGAAACTAAATATCTCACTGTCAAACATTCATCCTCCAATACACAAAGTGCAGAACCTAAAATCACAACCATCACACAGGTAAAAACAACACGCTACCTTGGACTTCACTTCGATGCAGATCAAAGTTGGAATAGCCATACAAACTACCTACATACCAAGCTTAGGATAATAGCAAGCAAACTATACAGATTAAAAGACATTGCCCCAACCCACATAAAAATACTAATCTATAAAGCATTATGTGAAAACATTTTAAGATATGCAATCACATCATATGCATTCTGCGCAGACTACAGACTTAACAGGCTACAATGGTTGCAAGATAAAATGATAAAACTGATATTCTGGGAACAACCCACTCTTATGCAGGAAGCATGGACAAAACACAAAATATTTAAGGTGAAACACTTACGCCACTACACAGTCATGTTAAAACACTACTACAGCCCAACATATAGAGTAACCAGAACAACATATCAAATAACAAGACCACAGTCAACAAACTACATAACATATAAGTACAACAATCACCACGGCAATGCCACCCGAAACTTCTACGTACCTGACATGATAAACAAACTGCCGTTCGACAACAGAAACCTAGGAACATACAGAGAGCTGAAACAGGCACTATATAAATATTATAGCGAGAACGAAAATTAGAGCAATTCCTGTTTCTCTCTCCCCCACCACACATACACACACACACACAAACCTACGACAATCCCCCCTCTCAAAAAACTACCACTACAAGACTACCACTACATGTCTAAATCCAACCCTATTTTCACAAAAAAAAAAAAGTTAAACTGTAATAGCAGTCGAAGTCTTTCAAGCACGTACCAACAAACAGTAAAATCAACACCTGGCTTGTGACAACTATAGGAACACAACCATGAAACCACCACCCTCTGTCATCTATTATCTTCCTCAGATAAGCTCTGCTAAGCTTCGAGGAAGAAAATTACTAACTAATTAATTTACTAACTAAATAATAATAATAATAATATTCATTGCTAAATTCTGGTTCAAATATAATTACTAAGAAAAACCTCGTGCTGAGTAGAGCTGAGGTAGGTGTGTTTTGACTGCGATATTTGATGAGTTAATTAGTAAGTACAATAACGTGTGCATTGAATTTACTGTAAATGCTTTCTTATAATGATCACCAATAATAATCTTAGACTTGTCGTAATGATGATCACACATCTGTCTTTTTAGGGCTATTGTGTTGGGATGCATGATAGCATTTGCTTTTTCGTATCGATATGCATCATTGGCTTAATATTGTATGTAAACTATTACGGATGCGACCCATTACAAACAACAGATGATCCCGTAAGAAGGCCGGACCAGTCAAGAGTCAAGCACTTTTTAAAGTCTGTTTTGGTTAACAAACCATCTGACTATGTTCGAATTCAAACAGATAGCAAACAATACAGTTAATAGGGAAAATGATTAGTGAGGTTAAATATTTACATTTAGGGAAAAATAAATACATTTGCAGACTGCATTGGGTCTATATCCTTTCGTTTTGAAAACAAGTAACACTTTTTATATTTTGGTTCACAATCAAATGTTTAAATTAAATTTTAATTTTTTACAGGTCTTTCCTTACTTTGTTATGAAAAGATTCAATGCGTATCCTGGTATTTTTGGGCTGTGTGTTTCCGGGATATTTTGCTGCTCCCTAAGTACAGTTTTGTCTTCCCTGAATTCCTTGGCGCTAGTAACAATCCAGGACGTTACCTGTATTATTGTCCCTTTCCAAGTTTTTCAACGCATACTGATTTAATAGCAAAGTTACTTGGTAAGTATCAGAACCTACTTATTCAAATATGTAACGTGAATTAATGTTTGATTATTGCTTTTTTTTTGCACAGGAGATATAATTTTTCATAATATTTGTTAACTTTGTAAACAAACAAGATTTTAGAGGACATATTAATCGTTCACCTTACTTTGAAGGATTAATTATAAAGTATCTTATTTCGATAGCGTCGGAAGGGATCATTCGATTACAACAACCGACTATTGATGCTTATGTGTCCTGAAGAAGCCATAATTATTTGTTTTCTCAAGAAAATGTTTGAAGGAACAAAACGGAAGAAGGAATCGTTCTTTCGCTGTTAGATGATAATTAATCCATATTTGGGATTTAGTACACAGTTTAACATTTATTGATATTCGTATGACATATAAGGATACTTCCCAGAGAAGTGCAAGTCATTGTTTTGAGAGCATATTCAATAGCTCTTCCTGAAAGCAATGTTAATTTGAAAAGACAACCGTTACGTGACTGTAGATACGAACAACAAAAGGAACTAAAATGGTTTCCTCAACAAGCTACGCTGCGTGTAAACAAAACATATGGACAATTACTTTCTGAAAATTGTGTTATTCCTTCCTCCCCCCACTCTCTCTCAGAGAATACCTACGATAGTTCTTTGTAGAGGATATCTGTTTATTTTAAAATTTGAATTTTTAAAATTATTGCTTATCAGACAGATGAAATTATGATCTGTTTTCATATATGTTAGGATTCCATTTCTGGATGAAAATTTATTTCGAGCAAAAATGTTTCTGATTGTTATCGTTATATTTAATGACTCAAAGTAATTGCAATTACTGTATGAGTTTTCTAATGTTGGTAGGGTTAAGTTACATAATGCCAGAACTTATAACCGTCTTGATATATCCTGTATTTTATCAGAACTATTCAGTGTTTCAATATTATCTTGATGAAAGATGATTTTTTACTATTAGTGCTTGTACAGAATACACACTGTGCCGTGATTAATACCTCATGTTTACATTTATAGTATTCTTAATAATAGTAAATGCAATTACATTCTTTGAATAATTCAGTGAGTCAAAGAAGAAATAGATTTTACTTACGCAATATAATGCACACTCCGATTTATTTCATCCATCATCAGGGAGAGAGACCAGTAACTACATGAATTTAACGAAGCGTTTCAAAAATCTTATGATTTATGCACAACATAAATCATAAGAATTAGTCATGAACCATGCATGTTCTAGCCGGTGTGTCGTTGTAGCTCAGGTGATATGATTACACTATTGCATTTCAAAAACAATTACAAAAGGTACCTGGAATAAAAAATATAAATAAAAATTATGCGGAATTAATGGTAATCACTTCCCAAATTAGAAAATTACACTACAAAAGTGTAATTTTCTATTTTCCTGGGTGGCTGAGTAGTTAGCGTATCTGCTGTCTAGCCAAAAGGCGTGGGTTCGAATCCCACTTTGGGAATAGATGTTTGTGATTGTCTATGAAAATAGTAATGGTTGGCGGTATATGGCGTTGTAGTTGGTGGATTGAGTGGTGGAGACAGAGTTGTAGAGTAGGTACCCCTCCCTCGATGAGTAAAGTAATTATTATTATTACTTTACACCTCGAGGTGTAAAGTAATAATAATTGAAATAATAATAACGTAGTGTTATGTTGTTGAATGGAGAAATTACCTGAGGCGAAACCATAATCTCGTTATTAGAGAGACATAGACCTTTAAATTCAAGGCTGCTTTATATCCGAAAGCTAAGGAGGAGCTACATTTTACTTGTATATGAAACGATTTTCATGACTATAACCATGAACATAAATTTATTTCCAGAATACCAATAAATTATATTACACAAAATGTGTTATAAATTTCGTATAAATTAAATTGCAATACGTTTTTTGACAAAAGTCACAAATTCCATAAGAACGCAATTAAGGAATTAATGCACAGTGCTTAGCGCAAACTATGCGGAGAGACCTTTCAGTATGGAATATGGCCGTCCAAAACTGCGATGCAGCTCTCAAAAAGTCGTACCATGCCATGCTTATTACAAAGTGATTCGGAATTCTTTAGGCATACTGGCCCACTGCTCCTTCAGAGCATAGAGGCCTTGTTTATTTTCTGGAAGGGAATATCAATCAGCAATGCGACTCCCTATTGCATCCCAAAAAGTCTTCTATGGGGTTGATATCAGGGAAGTGTGCTGGCCACTCGATTCCTTTAATATCCTCGGTCTCCACACGCATCTCCAGTGCTCTTGTACGATGTCGTGAGGCATTGTCATTTATAAAAATGATTTCGTCGCCTACAGCACCAAAGAACAATCGAAAATGCCGTTTGAAGTCTTTTCTGCAATATTTTCAGCATTTATAGTACCGTTTTCCAGCAATTCTAGCACTCAGTAACTCGATTAATGATAATCCTTCAGCACACCATAACCCGAGCACTGCCAGATATGTCCTTTTCAAGAATATTCTTTTGATCGTAATAAGTACCACCAGATCAATTGTCGTAAAATATCATAGGAACGAATAAAACGAATAAACTATAATATGAAATGAGGACATTATCCCATTGGTGTCTTGTCCAATTTTTATGGATTCAACAATACATAGTAAATCATGGAAATCATGCTTTACGATGGGGTGTGGATAAAGGAACGCAGACTATAGGTCTTCTATCGTATAAACTGCTTGTTGCAGATGAGTTGCGATGGTTCCTTCGAGATGTCCACATACGATGCATAAATGGAGCCGATTTGCAGCTGTCCTGTCGACGTGCATCGATTACGTTTTGCTTATATAAGCAAACACATGTCTTAATGATCCGTGCTAGAAGAAGAGTGATCTCTTATTACAAAAGTCTGTAACACATTCTATTGGTTTGAAAGGCTACCCAGAGCATAAAAAAAAAAAAACAACGCTATGAGATTCCGAGCTCTCTGTCAATATCGGTAATTGTGCGGCTTTCTTCAAGCTTCCAATAATTATTTCCTTGAAATTATCTAGATTGCTGTCTTTGAGACATTACAAGATATCCAAGCCTGTAACTTTATTCCTTAACGAACAACAGCTTTCTCAAACACAAGTCGTTTAGCTCAGCCTTTTATCCTGATTAGTGCTACCATGTAATCCGTTTGCATGCGATTCGACATTTTGAACCCACTTTATACTCGTCATCAGTAACAAAATTACCCCTGATTCTTCTGAATTAGCGATTGTAATATTCAAAAACAGTGTTCGTTCTTAGGATTTGGACCCCAGTGTAAGAATTAGTGTAGCCAGTGAGATTTCAAAGACGACGTGAAAAACATTTTCCTTGATAGTAAATGAGAGAGCCAGTACAATGCACAATTGGTCGTAATACATTCGCAGACTCTCTACAGCAGTGGTATTCCACGATTCTACTCGTATATTGTCCATTAAATTTATTTAATTTATCCATTTAACTCGTTATTGGATGCCTGCTGATCACACAGTAGATTAACAAATCAATTCGCTCGCTACCACAACACCATAATTGTTTATCACAAATGCTAACAAAGGTAATGTTATCGTTATCACAAATATCACCGAGTATAATCATAAAATGAATACATTTTGACAAATAGTGTTTGAAATGCTTAATCTCACAATCCAGTGCATGAATTAAATATGGAGATAAGAAAAGGCGCCAATTTCTAGTGAAAGTAACAATATTCTGATTCATGAACTTAGAAAAATGTACCTGAAGAAATAAATTTAAAAGGATTAATGTTACTGAAAAGAAACGGAAAAGAAAAATATTTGTTAATTAATATTTTGTTCACCATTTTCTTGTGGAATTCATTTCTATGCATATATAACTGAAAGACACGACATAGCATTGATCCTCTGGATCAATGCCAGGTATAGAGTAGATCAATCTAATTCATCCTCTTCATAATAGATGACATCACAATTAAGCGAAACATTCGGCTCTATTAAGAGAGAAAATATTTACGGAAACATACTTTATTTCTATTATTTCTGAGGCATTATTTCTGAAATGGAACATCAAAACGTAATAAGTTCTAATCAACGTTTATTGTTTTCTCGACACTTAAAGCAAAGATAACGGAATTGTATTTCTCTGCTCATAATGAAATAAATGTAGGAATTTAATTGGGAGCTATTATATAAGCGAATATTTCTTCTTTTGTCTGAGTTCATACATTAATTACCGATCCTTTATCGCTGATATTATTATTATTATTGGATCTTCACGGAATCCGAAAATCATCGCGAATGATCCATTATTCACATAATACCTCTCATGCTCCCCTTAATCTCCTTCACTGAAGATGCAATCACAACTACGTCTGGCAACCCATTCACCAACTACTAGCAAATGAGCAAGTCCTAACACCCGTGTCAAGCATACTGTCATACTATTTTTGTTGGCAAACCATGTTTTTTAACTTCCTTCCATGTACTAAAATACCTTCAGTATCAGACTTATAAATCCCATTTAATAGCTGATATGCTTCTGCGAAAACATTTAACCCATAACTGCCACATTATCTGTAATCAACCAAATCATGTGGTGCATTGTATATTACAACCACCCCCACATACATTGCAAAATTCCAAATCATCCCAAAAACATAATATGGTTTTCAAAAAAATAAAGGAACAGCAACACTCCTGGAAGATTTCACAGACCTAATAAACTCTGCATTAGATAAAAACAGAATAGTATTAGTCGATTTTATTGTCTTAACAAAAGCGTTTGACACACTAATACACAAAACCTTGTTGAATACACTGACACATATTAAATCTACACCTGAGTTACGACAGATATGGAAACAAAACGAAGAAACCACCCCCATCTACTGTCTTCCTCAAATAGGCTCAGCTGAAGCTTCGAGGAAGAAAGCAGAAATATCACCCACCCAACCAACCAACCAAAAATTAGTCTCTTCACGGAATCCGAAGACTCATCACAGAAGATTCATTATTCACCCAATGCCTATCATGCTCCCTTAATCTCCTTCAGTGAAGATTAAATCACAACTACTTCTGGCAACCCATTCACCAACTTCATAGAAAACGATCTAGTCCTAACACCCCTGACAAGCATACTGTTATACTATTTTTATTGGTAAACCTTGTTCTTTTCCTACCTGCCATGTACTAAAAATGTCTTCAGTCTCAGTCCTATAAAACCCATTTAATAGCTAATAAGCTTCTGTGAAGTCTCCTATTTTTTTACTATCATCTAGATTTTGAAGCCAACAGAACCATCGACCATCAGCTATTATCGCACGGAGCATATCATAGACATGCCATAATCTTTGTGACCCACTTGTTGAACTTCTTCACAATTTCTTCATCTCCACGGTATCCTGCTGCACAGACCTTCGGACAATAATCCAAATATGGCCTTATTAATGCGTTATATAGGAGAACAAAAAATTCCGTGTCCTTGTTTATTGGTATTGTTCTTGAACAACCCTTTATCTGGTGATGTTTTGCTTACCTTCGCAATATGCAATCTAAACGTTCCTGCCCAAAACACCTGCAAGTTACTGACCTCATCAGTTTCCTGAAGTTCAGTTGTATCAATATAGGATATATCACATTTTTCTCGCCACATTAAACTGGCATCCATTTACCTTTCCCAATACTGCTAGTCAATTTAATACAGAGTCTCTGCATCACTTGTGTTTTCCATTTGCTCTTCCCAGTTTAGCATCATCAGGAAACAACTATTTCTTGTCTAATCATTTCCTATTTCATTGAGGTACAAAATATATAAAATAGGAACAAGTACTTAACCCAGTGGAACAGCACTATTTGCCTGCCCTTATCTTGATTCAAATTCTCCATAAACCACTCTTTGATATCTTGACCATCAGCAGTCCCCTAACCAGATCACGATATTCATGTTCATATCTCCTAATTTGCTCCAAATTATGCAACACAGTTATATGTGGAATCCTGTCTAATGTCTTTGCAAAATACAGCAATATGATTGAGTGGCAATTTCCCTTATTCGCTATTGTCCCTTTATATAAAAATTAAGTAAATCTGTAAGCCACGGCCTGTCCTTCAAAGACCCCTGATGTGCCTTATAGAGTTGTATATTCCTATCCACCCAGTCCTGAATTCTTACTTTCATGAATTTCTCTACTACCATAAACACCTTTTGAGTATTATTCTATAATGTGGTGTAGGTTCATATAGGTGCTGTAACACAGAGTTTAGAATGAAACATTGTGATAAGCATTGAGAAATAGCATTTGGGTGGACTAAACGCACACGGAATGTCAATGGAATTTAGAGAATAAGTCGTCGATGACTTTCTGTTATAGAAATTCAAACGATCGTTTTATCTGTTGGACTGCATTATTAAACTCCAAATGCGACTCCTGATGGAATCACATTGAGAGTTTAAAATCGCTTTTGTTTGACAAAAAAATTTCTCAGTGAGATATGACACGTCCATGAAATATGCACTGATTACAACTGAAAATAAGGAACTGCAGAGCAGAAATGCGAGTTCCTAATGCAGTGCGATATCAATCTAACTCAATCATTTTATTTCGTTTCTTAAACAATTCCTATTCAAATTCCAAAAGAAAAACATTTGGAACAACAATTTACAAGAAATTGCGTATTTTTTCTTTAATAAGGACAATAGCAGTAAAACGAAGTAGCGATAAACCAGCCAAGAAATATTAGGAGAGTGAGTAATTAAACGTTAAATATATGTTTCCATATATTTAACGTTCCATATATTGAACGAAAACAGGTAGAATTCCCATTCTCGTTTGTGCAATATGTAGCCCCAGCCTTTTAGGTAAGGATTTTGAAGATGATGACTTTGTGAGATTGAAGCGAATCTATGAAGTCTACAAAATATTTTATGGCAGATACAGTTCAGAAGATTTATTAGCGTGTATTAAAGAAAAAGTTCATCATCTAATAGAAATGTCTACATCCTCACTACATGGGCTTGGATGGTAGACATTATCATAGCCTTAATGCAGCTTATTTCTTTAACAAAATGAGTTTCATTCGCATGTAATTTAAACAAAATTCAATAACAATTATTACTTTTGTAGCTATAATATTCTTAGTTATTATTTGGCAGTTGATAGAACAGATTGCACATCACATTTCATAACTAGTCAGAATTAAATCAAGTTAGTGTTCTGCAGATGGAGAATCTTCATTTGGAATGAAGAAGTAGGGTAGAATTACTCATGACGCTGTGAAGAAATTGTGATGCAAGTGTTAAAAATTGTTTATTAAGAATGATATTGATCTGGTATTTTATCAACGGATTTTTTTTTCATTTTGAAAGAAATATTCAATATACCAGAATCATCGAAAATGAAATTATTGAGCAAAATATACAGTATGTCTGGTAAAACAATAAAATGATGTAATGAATATAATTACTATATATATATGAAAACAGAAATCAATCATTTGTAAAAAGTCTCATAATTTAATATACAAAATAATTTATTAAAAGTGAATAATACTTTTAATAAATGCACTTCATTAAAAGTTCATTTTTTGTAACTTTATTAAAAGTTCATAATTCAGAACATTCAAGAACCATTATTTCAATATAGGTTATTTCATAACAGTGAATATCATACAACAGTAGAAAAAAGCAGTATTTTCAAATCCTCCCAATTGACGTAGTCTCACTCTAAATCGACAGGAACATCAACATAGTTTGGGATTTTATTTTTAATATCGAGGTGAATGAAAAAACATTCATCATTAAGAGTTCTCTGAGGAAGAAGATCTAAATTAATATCAAAGACGTTTGACGCTAAGAAGTACTGCCATCTACCGTAGGGAGAAGAAAATATTTAAACACGGAATAAAATTAAAATAACATTATCAATGTAAGTAATACTGAAAAATAGAGCCAAAAAGCTTCACTTCGGCGATGCAAAAATTATTCAAATGAATTGGATATTAAATCCAGCATTATTTCATAGCCCAATATAGAAACTACAAGAGTTTCATGCCGGATATAGAAACTATAAAAGTTTCAGCGGATCCAAGCGTAAGCAAACCTTTCATGATAGGGAACACTCGTAGGAAAGGTGGAGTAAGTTCCAATCACTATTCTTAATATTTCCCATAATATAAATTTGAATAATAGAATTGAATTTGAAACTTAATTTCAATTTGGCGCTCTTTTTCAGTAATTCTTGGTGCTTTTTTTGATGTGACACCTTTTTTTTTTAGCAACTCGTATGATAAAGTATAAGTTCTGCATCACTTCAACCTTGGTATTTATTTACATTTGGGTCTACCTCCCACTGATGAGACCTCAATAAAGGTCGACACTGGTCTGGGTAGTGACCCTCCCTCCCTCCCTCCCTCATAATGGCATAATGTATAATATCATACATATCCGGTAGGAGATGTATTTTACATTATGAGAAATACTAAGGATAGTGATCAGGACTTACTCCACCTATCTAGCAGAAACTATCATTAGTTAATGTTTTCATGATATGCAGCTGGAAAGAGATTTTTTTCAAAGGTATCGTGTAGCACTAAAAGCTTATTTAAGAAAATAAAATTTCTCCATATTATAGCCAAATAGTCCAACAAATTCTGTACGGAATTTGCATTGTATCATCATTATAAAACTGATTATAGTATTCAGGTTCTACTCTCCACGGTCTAATATATTTACCAACTGCATGACATGTTTGCAGAATAAAGTTTTCTTTGAAGGTATTCTAAAACTTTTATATACTTTTTATCTATGTAAATCAACAGGGCAGATTCTCGAGATTAATTCTGAAACGTATAGGATAATTATTGTCGCTGTTAACACGTAGACCGGCGATGTTTCGTTTCATTTGCGAGTGTGTCTAATCAATATAAATTCAGTTAGCTTTACATTGGGAACACCCGCCTAATATGGAGTTGGTCCACCTCTGTGCGCAATCACTGCTCGCAGACATGAAGAAACAGATTCAACAAAGTATTATTATTCTTTTCTCATTTCAAATTGATTTTATTATTTGCTAATTTCAGTAACTCCTAGTTAATAAAGCTTCTGTTAAAACAAATTTAACTAGTTTGGTACATCAAACTTTTCAAGCTTATCTCCGGTGGTGATATAAATTCGTAATTGTCACGAAGCCAATAACTGATTCATTTTCAATAATGATCCAGTTCACGCTCAGCAGTGACATCAACCCTTGAATATCACATCAGACCATGTGACATGCGAGATAATGAGAGAAAAGATGTTAATATCCAATACCTTTTCCGAAGTTTTCCGTAGTAAATGATTGTACAATAGCAAACCCATTCCAGGCATTTTTTTTCGACAACTAATTACACTTCTTCGAAGTTAGTAGATTCGATATTCTAGGAAGTTAGGATATTCTAAGTAATAAGCTGTGTTGAGAAAAAATTTATATTGCATTACCCCAGTGAGTTCGGATCAAATGTATTTGTCTCTACATATGAGCAATGCGAGAATGTTTCAGAGCTCTTAGATCCTTACAACACACTGTGTTCCAGGTTCTGCTATCGTAGCCGTATATTATTGATGTATAAATGGATATATAAAAACCTTTTATTTGTTTATAATGACTATACAATTAAGGCTATCTGACCTATATAAGATATTTTGTTTTCATCTTAATTTTGAAACGCATGCTATGAGTCAAAGGTCAGTCAGTTTCGCTTCCAGTGATAATTCCATTTGTCTTAGTGGATAATTTCTAATAATAAGATCGAATTAGCGTTGAATGACACAGCTATAAATAATAATAATGATTGGTAATAAATTGATAATGCACTTGCTCGCTGTCTCTTGTAAGTAATGTCTCTCATGTGTTCTTCCATACGCATTTCGACAGATTTGTCTGTCTGCCCGAAATAAGGAATATCAGACAGACAAATCTGTCGAAATGCGTATGGAAGAACACATGAGAGACATTACTTACAAGAGACAGCGAGCAAGTGCATTATCAAGTCATATCCTCTTCTCGGCTAATCCTAATGATGATAACCAAAGTCACAAAGTCTGCTGGGAAAAATCTACAAATATCTTCCGTTGCAGTGACGAAATAGAGAGAAAAATTGTGGAATCGAGAGAAATCATCTTCAATCCTGTTCATCTAAATAACAACTTAAGCTACAACCTCCCGGATAGTCATTCAGCTGTAATCATGTACTGGCGTTCACGTGATGCAGCAAGCACGCACTCTCCCAACAATGCAACAAATGAAAGAACAGCTTCAAATACAACTACAACGTTTTAATGCTAATTATGTATAAAGACTGTCTATGATGTTCATAGTCTTTTAACCCTCAATGTTTAGTGCTTTTTCTTTTATAATGTCACCTGAAGAAGGCTGTTATAGGCCGAAACTAGTAGTGTGTTTATATTAAAACCTTTTAAATTAAATCTCGGTTCTAGTCATTCAATTTTTTTCATAAAACTATATCTATCTATCTATCTATCTATCTATCTATCTATCTATCTATCTATCTATCTATCTATATATATATATATATATATATATATATATATATATATATATATATATATATATATATATATATACATGGAAAAAATTTCAAGAGAGTGTAGAAAAAAAAAACTCATAGGAATTAAAATCGGAAATAAAGAATTAACCAGCCTTTATTCATGAACTGGTATTAAATGTAAACCATTACATCAGATCATATTTCTTGCGGCAAGACATGAGTATAACAATTGATCGGGACATCAGTATAAGGGACGGCCGAGTTATTTTTGCTGAAAATTAAGACCAATTACAGAAAATTCTACATGTATTGAACAAAACAAAAGAACAGTATTTAACTATACATATTTTTCGTGGTAAAATATTAAAACATATAAGACTAATTGATACACTGACCATAGATATTTAATTCGTACGTGTGTTCGTACCATATTGCCTACCAGTTTCGCTAGTAATTGACTAGCTTTCTCAAGGCTTGCACAGTACAAAAAAAAATGGTAAATGCAAAAAAGGTTTAAGAATACAAAAAACGTTAGTACCTGTTAGGTAGCTAAGGTAACACTTTCGCGTGACATGTTTGTATGAATTGTGACTTTCTACTAAGTATCATGAACACGCGTTACATGCAAACGCGTAATATGATTATTCACGTGCTGTAGTTCTGTCTGAACTTACCTATTGGCTAAACACCTAGCTAACTTACTTAAGGGAAAAATCAGACAAACAGAATCCTACATAAAAAATTCTCAACAATTTGATGACACATTCAAAAACGTGAAGATAACACAAAGAGACATAATGGCCAGTCTAGACGTAGTATCCTTATTCACGAATGTACCAGTAGAAATCATGAACATTATCAAAGATCTCTTTCCTGCTGATATTACAAAGATGATCAAGCACTGCCCACAATCAAATTTTTTCAAAGTTAACAACAAGATATACCAACAATTAGAAGGCCTAGCCATGAGCAACTCTCTGTCACCACGATGTGCGGACCTGTTCATGGAGAAATTTGAAAATGAAATCTTCACCAAAATTACTCCTAAACCTTCAATATGGTGGAGATATGTGGATGATATCGTCATCATATGTCAGGACAATATGGAACACCTAAATATGTTTGTCAATAGAATCAACTCACTCCAAAATAAAATCAAATTTACTCTAGAAGTAGAAAACAACGAACAACTACACTTCTTGTTAAAAGACAAGGTAACAATTTCAAACTGTCCATTTACAAAATACTTATGGACACTGGACGATACCTACGTTACTCTTCAAACCATATCGGTCACATAAACAGAGCAGCATTCACATGTTGAGAAATCGAGTCAGAAACTTAATCACCGATGATGAAGAGGTTCATACAGAACTGTCCCAAATCGCTATAACACTATAGCAAAATGGTTATCCTCGAAACAGCATCAACAAATTTCTATACAAAGATAACCATCAAGAAAGAACAGTCTCCCAGCAAATATCAACCGCAGTCATCCCCTTTATGGGTTCAATTTCCACCAACATTGCGAGATTCTTAAAAGCTTTGGAGATCTTAGAACCTGTCATCAGACAGGTTCTAAGATCTCCAAAGGACAGTGTTCCATTTTATAAATATCCAGGTGTGTATAGTATTCCATGCACGTGCGGTCTTTCTTACATTGGAGGCTCGTCTGGGCCTGGTGCAAAGAGCGTGTGAATCGGACAATTGACCGGTGGAAAACAGTACTCCGGAGCGATGCATTACGGTTCACCTGTTCCAGTATAATGGTAGGGTGTGAGTGTGGAGATAACCTGGTGAACGCTCGTTACCACATTGCGTTGTACTCACAGTAAAGTTTGGTGGTGGAGGAGTAAATGTGTGGGTTGCATTCATTTGGAGTGGAACCACTGGTCGTTCTCCGTGGTTCCATGAAATCAGTTCAATACCTTGATATTCTCGATAATCAGGTGCTGTCTATGCTGTGGAGTTTTTATGGAAAGGATCCCTGTTACTATCATAATGATGCCAGAAATCTACTGCTGTTATAGAATGGTATGAAGAGATGGGTTTTAACCGACTGTTCTGGCCTTCACAGAATTCTGACCTCAACCTCATCGATCGCCTGTGGGACGAATTGGTGTAACCTCATCATCTTCAAAGGGTGCAGGAGATGATCAAAGCCAAAGCTAGACATATTCGATTCTGATATCAAGTATGAGTTGAAAACGTGTCTGCACCATTATTGGTAGATAGTGTGCGTGTGTTTTGACTGGGATATGGGATGATCCCGTAACAAGGACTGACCACGTAAGCACTTTAAAGGGCTATTTGGAAATCAAAAAGATAGAAACACAATAAATTGGAACAAGGATCGGTGAGGTGAAGTAAAAATACGGCTTTCCTTTGTTCATTCACAGATTATAATGCCATTGAATTGGTTTTACATCCCTTCTGTTTGCAAAAAAAGGCAAGAATAGTTTTATCCTGGTTAATAATTAAATCTTTAAATTAAAATGTTAATTTTAATTTAAAAAGTTAATTTATTACAGCACTTGCCTTAATTTATTATGGAAAGATTCAGTGCGCATCCTGGTCTCGTTGGACTGTGTGTTTCCGAGATATTGTGCTGTTCCCTAAGTACCGTTTCTTCTTATTATTCCGTAGATTCCTTATCTGTAATAACAATCCAGGATGTTACACCGTCTTGCTGTCCCTTTCCAAGTCTTTCTAGGCATGCTACTTTAATACAAAGTTACTTGGTAAGTAGCAGCACCTACTTATTCAACTGCATAACGTAAAGTAATTTTATATTTGTGCTATTTTTTGCACATTTTGGTTATAGAATCTTTCTTATAATATCCTTTCCTAACCTTGCGAAACAAACAAAATTTTAAAGGACCCATTAGTAGTTCCAACTTTCTTGGAAGGGAGTCATTGTGGAGTATATTATTCCTGTAGCGTTAGGATGAGTCACAGTTCGATTACAGCAACAGACTGCAGGTTCATATGTGTTATGAAGAGAAAAAAATAACTGGATATCTCAAGAATATTTTGCCAGTAACATACTTGAATAAGAAAACGTCCTTTTCTGTGTTAGATGGTAATAGATCCCTTATTTTGATGATAATAGATCTCTTACATTGTCTATTACCTGGACAATTTAGCATTTCCTAGTATTAATATGGCATATAAGGGCTTCATAGAAAGGCAAGTCATTGCTTTGTCATAATGACTGGATCATCCTGAAAGCAATAATTAACTAGAAACGAGGGCGGCACACCAGGATGTGAGTGTAGTTGTTAATAACAAAGAAACTGTGCCGGTACTTGTTAACATTTGCATTCTCATTAATAATACTAAATGCTATTATTTGATCCAAAAGGTTGGTGGGGTAGACAAGAAATATAATATACTTATGCAATATAATTACTTAATTCAGAAGTACAATAGTATGATTGTCTTTTATTTAATTTTTTCCCACCTTCAGCTTTATTCTACGGACATTTTGTGTGTGTGTGTGTGTGTGTGTGTGTGTGTGTGTGTGTGTGTGTGTGTGTGTGTGTGTGTGTGTGTGTGTGTGTGTGTGTAACAGTAAGATTTCGGTCTAATTTGATGCCTAGCAGTTGAACACATACATCGGATGAAAAAAATCAGACTGCTCTAGTCCTCTCTCTCTCTCTCTCTCTCTCTCTCTCTCTCTCAATAACTACAAGATAATGGTTTTAAGTAAATATTATCGATTATAATATTTACTTGTTTCTTTGGGTGGCTTCTTCCTTGAAGCTCTGCAGAGCTTATCTGAATAATATTATCAGTATCTTCATTATTGTTATACACCTTACTGACTGTTTTGTTTCATAATCTGCAGTCTTTGTTTATGAGGATTACGTGTAGATGAATGGGACAGATTAAACCCACCTACATCGAAGCTTGGGTTAGCTTTTATGAAGAGAGTGGGATTAGCCTTCACTATTTATATTGTTGTTACTGTTTACGGATGGGATGTAGGCATTGGATGCTGGTGATTTGTGATGTGTATATTAGTGTTAATGGTGTATTAAGTTTGTTGATATATTTTCCAGAGTTCGAGTTTTAATGTTCTGTAGTTTTCTATGTGTTTTAAATTTCTTGGTAAATGTTGAGTAGCGTGGATATCTGATGTGATCTCACAAAAGAACAGTACGAGTTGTTGAAGGGTGTAGGGATGTAGAGAGTTATTGTAGGTCGATATGTTTCTCTGTTTTTTCGATAGGTGATGTTGAAGTAATTCCTTATTAATGTTATGTAAGTGTTTCAGATTTTTAATACTCAGGATTCTATATATCGCCATGTGCTGGTCGGATATTGGTTGTTGCGTATAACGTGTCCAAATCACTGTTGACACAATTTTCCTATTTAATATTTCTAATTTTGTTAGGTGGCTGTGTGATGTGTTTGCATAGACTGTTATACTGTACCTGAGTAGGGATTCGCAGATACTGTAATAAAGGAATTTTTTTATGTTAGATGGAATAATGTCTTTTACTTGGAAGAGTTTTGCTGCGATGATCCGTAATTTGGAATGTATGTAATCTATATATTTTGTCCATTTAAGGTGGCAATCTATGTAGACACCAAGGTATTTTGCATGTGATACATGTTTGATGTCTGGATATTGGCAGGTATTTGTGTTGTTAATGCACCGGTATGTGTGTGACAGCGTATCGATAGTAGTGTTGCCAAATTCAAATTACTAAAAACAGCTAAATCCTAAACAAAATGGCGAAAAAGAGCTAAAACAGAGTTAAAAATACAAATTTGAAGCTAAAATTTTAAACGTAGTAGCTTATACTTTTACGTAAGTTACTTTATTCAAGTTAAAGTGATACTTGCATATAATGGTTAAATACATTTTCCATGTCGTCTTCTGCGCTTAATTCACCCATGTTTTCACTTAAATTTTCAGCTTTATTATATGTGGCCATCGTTCCAATATTACTCAGTCTAGATGATGGTAAATAATAGACTGCACAGCACCTGTCGTTGCGCCTGAGGGCATACTGAACTGGCAAAATAGTTGTTAGCATTGGCAATTCCATCTTGTTTCTTAATTTAGTTTTAAGTACATTCATGGAACTAAAAATTTGTTGAATTTCCCCATTAGAATTTGGCAGTATTAATAAATGTATTGCACATTGAGCAATTTCTTTAATTGGATCAATTCCAGATGCATCTTTATATTCTCATACTTCAGTTCACAATAGCTCAGTGGTTTCTATATTTATTTAAGTCCATTTATTTAAATGGATAGTAGTGTACTGATATTCAGCAGCAGCAACATCTTTTTATGTTTTCAGCATTATTTCTAAGATGGGAGTAACAAGTTCTTTTATATATTTTAGGGTATTGTCAACAGAAACAAAGACATTATTCTTAAAATATTCAAGTTTTCCGGCAACCTTTCTTTAAGCTGTTTGAAGAGACCAAGAAGAAACTGTCTTGCTCTATTTCTAATATTTAGCTCATCATTTTGCGTTATTTTCTTTTGTATCATCAACTCTGAAATTTTTCTTTCAATTCTCTAACCGACATTTGGATTGGGATCTATATAGCCATCAATCTCTCAATCTAGAGGATCTACAGTGAATGATGGTAGCACTAACATATTAGCAATAGAGCGATTAATCGACAAAGTTCTTCAAATAATCTCATCTTATCCGCACTTTTAGATTCGAAAATTTTGTTAACCTGCTGAACTTGAACTAGAACAGGATGATGGAAAAATATTTGTACATCTTTGTACATCTCAAAAAATGTAAGCTATGTAACATTTCGCAGTCATACTCACGACTTCGAAGTGAGGTTTTAATTCCAACCACTGGTTGAGAATTCTGTCTACTGCAGGTTACTGCAGGCAACTAAAATTTCTAATTTTCTTGGGAGAGATTCTGCACAAGTGTGAGACATTGCCAGTTGTAATGAATGTCATACACATTTAATTAAAATTAAGGAGGAAATATATGCCTCCTTAATTTTAATTGAGGAGGCATATATTCCCTTTTCAGTTGTTCATAAACGACATTATTGACACCATAACACTGCCGTTGTTTGTACCAATTTCAATGAGATTTTTAATGTCCAGTTTCTTGGTCAAGAGCTCTTTTTTCAGTGCAGCCACAATACCACTAGCGTTACACTTTCCTAAAACCCCCATGATCAGAAATGTATGTATAATTTTGATGAATTTCTTGCTAGAATAATTGATAGCCATTTCTAAAATCTTATTCACTGTGATATTATTCGATTCGTCTATTAGCAAGTTGAAATTTTCATCTCCAATGTCCGCAATTAGATATTTTTCAAAATGCTCATTTGGAATATTCTTTACTATTGCAGAGCATTCAGTTCGGTGCATGTTTACTTTTGGCATAATTTGACTGTCTGGGATGATATTTTTGCAAAAATATACTAGATGATCGTAACTGTTGAATGATAAGTGACAACAAAGAAATAATGATAACCTACCTTCAAAGTTCGCTGTCTCATCAGACTTTTTCACAAGCATATTTCTAATAGGAACAGCCTTATATGGAATTGCAGCAAGATAGTTGCTATGCTTTACAACCTGACAATATGTAGCAGCTATATCACATCTGCAAAACTTACAGTGGGCTATTGTAGTGTCACCAGGACGTTCATACAACCATTTTCTAAACATTCTTATTTGCGACCACTGACAACTAAATTTTTACGTGTCAGCTTTATTTTTCTCTTCGCTCATTTTTGAAGGAGGCTATACAATTCTTTACTGCAACGCATTACGATCAGTCTTTGAAAACTTCCCACTAGCTATCGTAACTACCAACCAGAGCATTGTGCAACATACTAATTTGTAGGGGTGCTATTAACTTTAAGGCGACAAAATGGCGGACTGTTGGCCCACGTGACTGAATGACGTCATCATGCGTGTACAATTCTCGCGCCAAACGTACAATACAATTCCTTATCAAATGCGAACATCTGGAAAACTTTCAAAACAGTTTCTTTAACAGTAAGTTAATAAAACAACTAAAAAATAGCTGAAACTAGTTCTGAAGGAGCTAGATTTGGAGCTAAGTGCTAGATTAAAATTTTTGGAGCTAATGAATAAAAAAAAGGAGATAGATATAGCTCCAAAAGAGCTAAATTGGCAACACTTATCGATAGTTGTGCGGGGTGCATGATTCTTGGGATGTGTATTATCAGCATCTGTGTTTTGGTAGAAATATGCGTTTTGGTAGAACTATGTTGTGATTTCATTTAGGTCCTGTTGTGCTTTCGAGAGAGCCGTGTTGATGGCTGTGTGGATTTCTAGTAGTAGTAGTAATTTGACTTCTTATCGCCATGGTTATAAACATCGTTAATGTTTATTAGAGTGGGTGATAATATGGCGCTTTGAAGGACATCGTGATTTATTTGTATACCCCCCCTACCGGCTGTAACATATACCTATTTTTGTTATTTGTGTTCTGTTAGAGAGGTAGTTCCTGAACCATGTATGCACTGTTCCTCTTATACATTCTATACATTCTATGAGAGGAACAGTGTTCCTCACTGTTCCTCTCATAGAATGTCATGTGCAAGTGTAAAAAATGCGTTGGTTAAGTCAAGCAGTATAAGGACGGCGTACTTCTTTTTGTCGAGAGCTTTGTTGATTGCGTCGGCGATGACTTCTAATACTTTGACGGTGCTTTTTGTTTTCTGAAAGCCGTATTGGTTTTGTGAGATGATGTTGTACTTCTGTAAATAGTTCTGTAGCGTGATGTGTGTTATTTTTTCTAGAAATTTGAAATGACTGGTAGGGTAGCTACTGGACTGTAGTTCTGAGTATCGTTTCTTTTACCATGTTTGTAAACTGGTGTAATTATTGCAGTTTTTAGTTGTTGTAGAATAATGCCAGTTGTGAATTTTATGTTCACAAGTCTCACGATTATTGGATTTATTTATTCAAAATGTGTTATAAGGTCTGTGAGTCTTATTTTTTCTGTTCCTGGAGTGGGCTTTGGTTTTAGTTGTAAGAGTGTTTCTTTCAGTTCCTGTTTTGTTACGGGAAATACATAGTTTCTTGGTCACTTTTTTGTCGGTAGTTTTTTGTTGATCGTTGGTAGTTTTTTTTTTTTTTGAATTGTGTGATGCTGTTTGGGAAGCCATGGTTGAAAGAGTCTGCTGGTTCCTCCTGGTTTGTATTCTGACCGAAACGTTTTGCAATAAAATCTTGTGCTGAAGTTCCCAATCGCCGCTTTACACAATCACTTGTAAAAGCAGTCCGAAATAAAAGTTGTTTACTAAGAGTAAACAACTTTTACTGTTACTTTTTATTTGGCAACAGATTTTGTTTTTATTTACAGACTTTAGTATGTCATGCACAGTACATTATCTGTAGGGTAGTTATATGAGAGAGAGAGAGAGAGAGAGAGAGAGAGAGAGAGAGAGAGAGAGAGATCTGATTTAAAAATATATAATATAAATGTTATACATAAATTGTAAAAAGTTATGTATAGCTATATATTCGATTGAAGTTTATGCAGAACTCGTGAATCAAATCAAATTAAAGCTTTTCCCACAAAAGTGAATTTAACTTCAAATGGCGTTTATAATGAATTTGAAAGGCCATTCGAAGTTGAACTGACTGAAAATTCATGGAATCACAAATACATTTCAGTTTAAGTAGCGTGTGAAACTTTTAGCAAATTAGTTTCTATGAAGAATACCAATTACAACATCAGAATCTTTAAGAGGGATCGTAAAGTAATAGCGTTGTTATAAGATAAGTTAAGAGGATCATCGTTGACTTCAGAATATTATCTTCTGTGTCCAAGCAACTGCATAATCAGACAGACATCAACTAAGTGTGTTTGAAAACTTCAAGTAGTAATTTTTTCTACCTAACGACATCAGCGCGTTTATATTCATTTAAATTTGTATTCAATTATTCTCTGGAAAACAAACAGAACAGATATTAAAAATTCTGTTCACTGTTTATGAAGCCTCTTGTGCATGCCTCCTGCTTGCATAAAGTAGAGGAATATAAGGAAATAAAATATTTCCAATTAAAATATGTCGACCTGGTTGGCCCAGTGGATAGCGCATCCGCTCTCTAGCCAAAAGGCTGCAGGTTCGAATCCCACCGTGGGCATGGATGTTTATGATTGTTTGCGGAATGTGTCAGTGGTGGTCGGCGGTAGATGGAGCTGGTGTAGTTACGGTTACTGAATTATGGAGATGGAGTTGAAGAGCAGGTGCCCTCACTCGATGAGTCCTTGGACTCCCTGGAGGTGTGAAGTAATAATTAAAAAATGAATATATACGAGTATTTTCTAGTCAGGAGATTTAAAGCATGCTGGTATCGGGAGGAGAATCTCTCGGACTTGTCTTGCGTTATACATAATATTTTTTCGTCTTTCATTCACTGTATAAATAGATGTATGAGATCTAGCATCCGTTCTATATGAAAGTAATTTTTGATTAATGAATAGAATTACTCATAATTTGTCAATCCAAGGATGAATCATTGTAGAATGACACAGTTTTGAATACTAATAGAGCCAAACATTATAACGTCTAACCTATTCTTCTTGATAAATACCACTGTAAAGATTAAAAGCAATGACTTCATAAAAATCTGTCTTTTAATAAATCCTCTTTATAGGCAATACGTATGTGCAACTGAGTTGTTCCTAGAGCCTCGAGACACAGATAGGATTTTTGATTAGTCATGTACAGTATTTCAACGTCATTAAACAAATTTATATTTCTTGCCACGAAACATTTAAAAGATGTGAGAACCTTCCGAGAATACAACATCGGAAACGAACAGGTGAGCAGTTCTTGTTTCATTAATCGAATTATATAATTATTCTTACAGTTCACTTTGTTAAATCTAATACATGTCGCATTTTTTAAAAATAGGTTGTTATTTTTGTAAAGTTATCGAAATTATTTACTTATCAACTCTCCAAAGGAGATGTTATATATTCCACATCGCTTTCAGCAACGTAACTATGATTTTACCACAATGACATAGGTCGTTGAGATATATTAATTTTTATATATTACTTTTTAATTGTGTTAATATCTGAATATTTTTATTTGTAAGATAACTTATAATCTCTCCTTTTGTTTCAGTTAATTTTAGTAATGAGTAAGCACTTTGATATAACAAAACATTGTTTATTACTTTTCCCGTGTCGTTTTGTTTGTGCTCCCTCCTTCGATTTTCAGTTCGAGTCGATTGATATAACGTGTACATTAACATGACATGAATTTTTGTATTTAGAGTTAATTTAATATTAGCATATAAAACTTATTTATGTAACGAAATGAAGTTCCATCCTTAAAAAAAATAAAACGTTGCATCTAATGGTTCTAAGCAACATGCCTTTTTGTGAAGAATTATTTTATCTTCAAACTTAATTAGTATTTAGAATACGAACGAACTTCCTTCAGAGCAAAACACCCCTTTCACTTCGACGGACATGTGTAGGTATCATTTCCAAAGAAAAAACATGAGCAACACATTACAAATTGTTTATTCTAGCTATTTTTCAGCGAATTGCTAGAAACATAATTTACATATCAATGGGAAAAAATTACTTTTGATAACTATTTCGGTTAGTGCATTTTATATTTCACTGTTATAAACTTATTGTCATATGACGTACCAATTTATATGAAAAAGAATATACTGTTCATCACTGTATAGGTGTACACAACGTAGAATACTGTATAGTGCTAGATGATTACGTTTACATTATTCTTAATCCATTAAGAACAGTTTTGCTCCACATTAAATGCGACGTTATTCGAGTCCGTATTTTTATTTCAAAGAGAAAATTTATTTGCGTGGGGGTATCTGGAAGATTTATTTATTTATTACGCGATCTAATTAGGGCACCTTTTGCAAATAATTTTAAGTGTCTTTGATGTTTTAAATGGCTTGGAGGACTAAATGATATTCATCGATTTCTTCTGGGAGATACTTGAGCTGTTCTTCAAGTTGTCGGATTCTTGTATTCCTCTGTTGATTTTTCTGGTGACTGTACATCTGAGTAAAGGATTGTATTTGTGCTTTTAGATGGGACCACCATGTTTTCATTGGTTATGTATTCCCTTTCAAGTGAGTGAGTTTAGTTATTAACGAATGGATGTTTGTTATGTAATCTCGATCTTTCTGGAAAATATTGTTGAAGATCCAATAGCCGCTTCCTGATTTAGATACTTCCAAAGATAATTAAAGTTGCAGCTTGATGAAGCAATGATCTGAGATGTGGGAAGGAATACGTGAGATGTTTCTAACTAGAGGGAACAGTGCGTTTGGAAATGTATTATCTGCCCAGTCGTGCTTGGTAGAGTGGCCTATTAGTTACTGTGATTGCTGACCTCCACGTGTAGGACTTCTTATCTGGATGTTGATTCCAAAAGACGTCAATGAGTTCATTCTCGTTTACCAGTGTTTGAAGTTTGTTTATTAATTGGCTACAAGGTTCAGCACATTGAAGTCTGTCTTTTTCTTGGTCAAGAGTGCAATTAAAGTCTCCAAGTATTATGATATGTTCTTGTTCAATACTAGAAAGATAGTTTTGAACGATGTCCAAGATTTATGATGCCAGAACATCCTGCTGTGGTATGTAGATATTGAACACATGCAGGGTCATATGATTGGGTGCTGTAATATGAGCATACATGGCGCATCCTGGTATATGTGCAATCACCTTCAGTTTGTAGGGGGGAATTGATGACGCACACCTAAGCTAACCCCTGCTCCATGCTGTTGTTCGGTTGCAGAGTGATGTAGGTAATTCGGCCACTCTGCCCATTTTCTAAATAAATTGGATGAGGAGTTGTTATTTGATTCTCGAAGAAGAATTAGGTCTATATGGTATTTCTGTACCTGGTCATCAAGGACTATTCAATTGCGTAAAGCAGAGGCACATCCTCTTCCATTGAAAGAAAAAAGGCTGAACGAAATATTGTTTATGAAAGTTTGATTGTACGTTGAATTTACCCAGTCACTACCCAGTCACTACCCGGTTTCAGCCATTATTGAAGCTTCATCAGTGAGTAGCTAGACCAAATTTGGTCTAGCTACTCACTGCGGTTATAATTTGGTCTAGCTACTCACTGATGAAGCCTCAATACAGGCTGAAACCGGTCTGGGTAGTGACCCCCCACCATAATGTAATAACAGCATACATTTCCTAGGAAATGTGTTTTACATTATGGAAAATACCAAGAATAGCTATCTGAACTTTACCACATTTGCTGCGAGTTGCCCGAGTTTGTACTACGTACTTGGACTACTTGCATTAGCTCACGCTAGCAGTCGCCGATACTTTTATAATTTATTATACTATATTCGGCGTGAAACTCTCTGATTCCAATCTATGAGTTTCTTGTTCGGTTTTAAAACAATGTGGGATTTAATATCCCCTTAATTTAAATAATGTTTATATCGCAGAAATGAAGCCTATTGAATCTTTATTTATATTTAGATATTTTCTTTTTAGATATACGAGGGTGGTCTGAAGCGTTCTCGGCTTCGACCATAGATTACAAAACTATCGTCAAGTGTTTTTTTTCCCTAAGTTGGTACATCTGTCGTAAGCATCCATATGAAATTGCAAGTCATCCCATCAAGTTGTTTGTTTTATATAGCTGTCTGAAGCAAAATTGTCGTCTGCATCCCTTGAAATGGATAAAATAGAGTGCGGTTATAAATTTCTTTGTTAAAGAAGATTTAACTCCAAAATTTATTCATTCGAAATTCATAAACGTTTATGGGCACTCCTGAACTTCGTTTTCGACAATTACGAAATGGGCTGGCCGATTTTTAAACGTGGCCGTACCATCCTTGAAGATGATCCGATTGAAGGACGTCCAAAAAAAGTGTAACAAAACCAGAAATCATTGATCAAGTGCACGCCCGTTAGTCAAATTGCACGAAATATTTGAGACTATAGGCATTTTAAAACAACGTGTAGGATATATTTTGTATGAAGAATTGTATACGAAAAAGCTTTGGCATGATGAGTGCCGAACTTGCTCACAGCAGATCAAAAATGCAATCGTATGAAAATCACCGAACCCTGCTTGGAGCGTTTTAACAAGAATAAAACTGATTTTGTACGTCGATGTATTACCATGGATGAGAATTGAATTCAACATTAGTCACCAGAATCCAAACAGCAGTGAAAACAGTGAACAGAAGC
Source organism: Typopeltis vanoorti (assembly GCF_054136105.1). NCBI lineage: Eukaryota > Metazoa > Arthropoda > Arachnida > Uropygi > Thelyphonidae > Typopeltis > Typopeltis vanoorti. The sequence goes on along the minus strand of NC_143554.1, from coordinate 79,518,113 downwards.
CATTTGTTCAGCGCCAAAGAAGAAAAAGTAGGTTCCATCAACAGGAAAGATCATGTCATCAGTTTTGGGATGTTAAATGCATTTTGTTTATTAATTACCTTGAAAAGGGTAAAACAATAACCGGAGAATATTATTGCGATCTTTTAACCAGACTAGACGAAAACGTTTCTGAGAACAGACATGGTTTGCAGAAGAAAAAAATCATCTTTCATCAGGACCACCTGCCAACAAAGGTGTTTTGGCAATGGGAAAATTAATGCACTATGAAATTTTGGAACATCCACCCTATTCCGTAGACTTCTATCTTTCCCCAAACTAAAACACTTTCTCGTTGGTCAGCGTTCTTCGAATCAAGAGGTGATTGCAACTGTCGAGGGGTATTTTGCAGATATTACTGAGAACCACTATAGGGCGGGGATAATGGCGCTGGAACATCGCTGGAATAAATGTATTAGTCTTAAGCGAGATTATGTTGAAAAATAAAAATTATTTTAAAATTATAAATTCGTTTTTTATTCTTAGGCCGAGAACTTTTCAATCCATCCTCGTACACTACAAATGAGGGAAAAGATACATTAGTGGTAGATAGGATTTGTCTTTCAGTAAGAGTTAATATTACAGTTAAGTATCACTTTTAGTTATTTTCATCTGAAGTGTATAGTCTTCAGCAATCCAGAACAGGAAACCAGATGGATTCCACTCCTCTATGAAATTTGTTAAAGTTCTTTTTTCTTTATCATAATCAAATTTCTGTGAAAGCCTGCTTTGTAGTTTTCAACGTAGGTTACCCACATCAGGGTTTGTTCCGATTCAGTGATGAATGGTGGTGGTTATATCTTGTGTGCTTAAAGTAGAAGCTGTTCATGTTGGCCATAGCGCAGATGAAGAGGATGTTGCATATTTTGTGTCAGTTATCTTCTATATGGACTATTTACCAATAGTGTTTTTGGCTGTGTATGCATTTACAGGTGCTAGAGGCAGTATTCAAGGCATAGGTACCTTTTGCAGGACAGGTTAGATATGGGTGTTCTCAGGTACCTGAAAGTTCTCAGAATAGACACAGATCCAATTCTCTAAGTTGAAATTTGTAGAGCTTAGTAGGAGTTGGCAAAATATTATGCCATAGCCTACACTGCATATTGGAATCTGGTTTGGCAAACTTCGATTTATATTGAAGATGCCACTGAAAACTGGGTGTCATGTTTAGCATTTTAGATCAGGTTAAGGATGGATATACGAAGGACGTATGTATCTATAGGTAGATATATAGAAATTTTTTTTTATTAAACTTGGTAATATATATACATTGGAAGATAGATAACAAAAAAGAACTATTTACGTATTACAAGAATGTATATTACAGAAAAAAAAAGGATTTTCTTTTTAGATATAGAATAGAAATGAGAGGAAAAAGTACTTTAGTGGTAGACAGGATGTGTCTTTTCAGTAATAGTCAATATTACAGTTCAGTATCACTTTTAGTTATTTTACAGCCGAAGTGTATTGTCGTCGGCAGTCCAGAAATGGCTACCAGTTGGATTCCACTCCTCTATGAATTTTGGAACAGTTCCTGTTTCTTTGTAATAATAAAATTCCAGTGAAAGCCTGCTCTGTAGTTTCCGACGGTTTTCCGATTGAGTGATGGTTGGGTGCTGGTTAGTTCTTGTGTGCTTAAGGTTGAAAATGTAAATAATGGCTTTTGCACAGATGAAGAAGAAATTGCATATTCTGTGTTTGATCTCTTATGTATGGACTAAATTCCAGTAGTCTTCTTGGCTGTGTGCGTAGTTACAGGTGCTCGAGGCGTAGATGATCATCGCTTTGTTTGCAGGACAGGTTAGATGTGTGTTCCAGGGTGCCTGAAACTTCGCAGAATAAACACTGATCCGATTCTCTTAGCTAAAATTGCTGGAGCTTAGTAGGAGTTGGCAAGATGTTATGCCATAGTCACCACTGTATGTCGGAATTTGGTTTGGCATACCTCGATTTATATGGAAGATCCCTCTGAAAACTCGGTGGCATGTGCAGTTTAGTAAATGAGAGAGTGTCAAGGATGAATACACGAAGGACGAAGTTGGAGGCACTGATATGAGGAAGTGGTATTTTCTTGTAGTTGGAGGGAAGAATAGGAAGTAAGGCATTCAGATGATGTAAGATGAAAGGTAGGCTCCCCGCAGTTTCTAGAAGAAATACGGATTCACTGAGGCGTAGAAATCTATCTGGGAATGCTTTTATAATAGCAACTTACATCGGTTGATATTGCTTTTAAATTTTGGAGTTTTTTAATGGTAGGCATGTTAATGTTTTCCAGTTTAGCGTCTGGGTCAGGAGGTCCCGTATGATTTTTATTTCTGCCCAGTTCCATGTAGGGAAAAGGGAAGGCTGACCAGTTATGAGACTTGTTATGTTTCTGTTAGTACATCTGACTCTGTTGATTCTGTCAGTGTTTTTGATTAAGTTCTGTATTTTTCCACCTCTGTAGAGCATCTTTATAAAACATGAGGTAGTTTAGGAGGTGGTGGTAGAGAACTGGCCATTAGGAGGATTATTCAAAGTGCCAGTCCTCGGGTGGAGGATTTCATGATGTAATCGAAAGTGGTTACATAAGCATGATTGGACTGAAGAGTCTTTAGCAGAAGGATTAATCTGAAGGATGTGATCTTGTTTTCAAGGGAAATCAGCCCTTGACCTCCCTTACTGAGTGGCTTGCAGAGTTCAGAGTACGTTGTCCAGTTAGTATTGTTCCATAGGAAAAGTTTCATTGCCTTTTTAATATGATAGAGAAAGTGTTCAGGGGGGTTAGTACATTGATGGATGCCAAAATACACTCGTAGCCATCTGGTTGATTATTAGGATTCTTCCACGAAGTGAAGACATTGAACGAATGCTGTTCCATTTTCCTAGCACTTGTTTAAATCGATTGTGTAGCTGTGTCCAGTTCAGTGCATTATATATTTTGGTGTTGCCAAGATGTACATCTAAGTATATTTGTCCTTCATTTGACCAGCTTCATTCAATCGGAGAATCAGTTCTGGCCTTCCATCTGCCTGACCACAAACCAGTGGTTTTTGCGGAGTTTAATTTGGCCCTTGAGGCTTGTGCATATAGTCGGTGTGCTTAATTGGTTACTGTCATTTTTTGTCATTAGGGATTATTACTGTGACGTCATCAGCATATGCTGATAGGATTATTTTTTGATGTGGCTTTATTATGCTGGTTCGTTTGGAGATGATGGTGTAGTGTACTCTTTTTAAGAATCGTTCTATGGCCAGTGTGTGTATATCTATGTCCAGAGAGAGAAAGAGAGAGAACATCCTTGTTTGATCCCTCTGAAGTATGGAAAAGTGCGGATGAGCCTGTTGTTAATTTTTAAACAGACGAGTGCATCTCTGTATAACAATTGTACTGTTTGAATGATGGAAGGGCCATAGCCGCATGCCTTTAGGACTTCATAAGGGTACTCGAGCTCTACCCAGTCGAAAGCCTTCTCCTGATCAAGGCTGGTTAGTGCTAGGTCTTCATTTTGGCTGTTTGCGATGTGGATGAGATCTCTTATTAAATAGAGATTATCATGTATTGTTCTCCCAGGAACAGAATAAGTTTGATGCCGGCCAATAACTTCACGCAATGTTGGCATTAGTTGGTTTGCAATAACTCTGGAAATGATTTTGCAATCTGTATTGATTAGAAAGATTGGACACCAGTTTCGGGTATCTGTGTGGTTTCCTTTCTTTGGTATCAATCGTGCTACTGAGGTCGAGACGGATTCTGGGAGGCCATTCAGGTAGGCTTCTTGCAGTGTTTTAAGGAGAAGTGGTCCGAGTTGATTCCAGAAGACTTGGAAAAACTCTATTGTGAGGCCGGGAGATTTATTCTTTGAAAAGGATGCGCAGGTAATTTTCAGTTCCTCTAGAGTGATTGGGTTTTCTAAGTGATTCAGATCTGTTGCAGAGATTCATTTTGTTTCTTTCAGTATTTCGTGAATGGCGTGAAGGGATGTTCCTGTAAAGCTGTACGCATTCTTGTAGTATTGTAGGATTCCAGAAATTATTTTACTTGGATCTTCTGTGATGCTGCCATCTTAAAATCTAATAGTGGAGATGCAGTTTGCTGCCTGATATTTTTTTTCCAAAGAGAAAAATATTTTATGGGTGCATCTGAGAAATGTATTTGTGCATATCATGATCTAATTAGGGCACCCTTTGCGGATACTTATGTGTCTTCGCATGGCTTAGAAGGCTGAATTATATTCAGCGCTTTCTTCTGGTAGATATTGCAGCTGTTCCTGGAGTTGTCGGATATTAATGTTTCTCTGTAGATTCTTCTGGTAACTGTAGATCTGCGTGAAGGATTTTATTCGTGATTTTAGGTGGAGGCCACCATGTTTTCATTCGTTCTGTATCCCCCCTTCAAGTGAGTGAGGTTAATTATTAAAGCCAGAATGTTTGTTTTGTATTCTAGATATTTCAAGAGGGTAATTTGGAAGATACAGCAGGCACTTCCTGCTTTGGATGCTTCCAAAAATAATGAAAGTTGCAGCTTAATGAAGCAGTGAACTGAGATGTAGGTAGAAATGTGTAAGATGTATCTAAGTAAAGGAACAGTGTGTTTAGAAATTTAGTATCTGTCCAGTCGTGCTTGGTATAGTCTCATATTAGTTGCAGTGATTGCTGCCTCCATGTGTACGACTTCGTATCTGGATGTTGATGCCGAACGACGTCAATGAGTTCATTACCGTTTACCAGTGTTTGAAGTTGGTTTATTATATATATATATATATATATATATATATATATATATATATATATATATATATATATATATATATATATATATATATATATATATATATATATATTAATTTAATTTCATAAAATATACATTAGAAAATAGGTATCAAGAGGACTATTTACATTTTATAAGTATATATATTACAGAGAAAGAAAAATTTTTCTTTCAGATATACAATAGAAAATGTATAAATGAGTCAACATTACAGTTAAGTTTCGCTCTTAATTATCATTCAGATGAAGTGTATTGTCATCGGCAATCCAGAAAAGGGTACCAGTTGGATTCGACTCCTCTATCAATTTCGCGACAGTTCTTGTTTCTTTGTAGTAATCAAGTTCCAGTGAAAGCCTGCTTTGTAGTTTACGACGGAGGCTACACATGAGGGTTTTTGCCGATTCGGTGATGGATGAGTGCTGGCTATTTCCTTTGTATTTTAGGTAGAAGCTGTAGATGACGATCTTAGCACAGATAAAGAAGAAATTGCATATTCCGTGTCTATTTTCGTCTGTATTGACTAAATTCAAGTAGTCTTTTTCTTTCTGAGCTGAAATTTGTAGAGATTAGAAGGAGTTGGCAAGATGTTATGCCATCGTCTCCACTGTATGTCGGAATCTGGTTTGACACACACTTCTTATATGGAAGATCTCACTGAAAACTGAGTGGCATTTGAAGCCTTGTAGATGAGAGGGTTAATGATGAATATACGATGGACGAAGTTGGAGGCACTGACATGAAGTAGTATATTTTCTTGTGGTTATAGGGAAGAATTGGAAGTGATGCTTCAGATGATACAAGATGAAATATCGGCTCCGAGCAGTTTCTAGAAGGAATACGGATTCCTGGAGGTGTAGAGATATCTGGATAGGCTTTTATAATAGCAGCTTTCATCTGTTGGTATTGCTTTTTTTGGGTTCTTCATTGGCAGGCTTGTGAAAGTTTTCCACTTTAGGATCTGGGTCTGGAGATCCCTATGATTCTTATTCCTGCCCAGTTCCATGTAGGGAAAAGAAAGGGCTGGCCAGTTGTGAGACTTTTTATGTTTCTTTTCGAAAATTGTGGTTCTGCAAGTACAGCTATCGTAAGTACAGCACGAGTGCTAGGTTTTCTTGTTAGCTGTTTGCGATGTGGATGAGATCTCTTATTAAATGGAGGTTATCATGTATTGATTTTCCTGGGACAGAGTACGTTTGATATTGTCCAATAACTTCAGGCAGTGTTGGTTTCGTTCGGTATGATATAACTTTGGAAATGATTTTGCAATCTGTATTAATTAGGGAGATTGGACGCCAGTTTCGTATATCCGTGTGGTCTCCTTCCTTTGGTATCAATCGTGCTACTGAGGTTCTGACGGATTATAGGAGCCGATTGAGGTAGGCTTCTTGCAGTGTTTTAAGGGGAAGTGGTCCGAGTTGATTCCAGAAGACTTGGAAAAACTCTGACATGAGACCATTAAGGTCGCGAGTTTGTTATTTGGCAAGAATGTGGAAGCAGTTTTAGATAGATAAAAAGAGAGACAGAGAGAGCGAAATAGTAGACGAAATATCTTCAGACTTGGTGGGCACAAGCTAGATCATGGGGATAAGATGCGACATTAAATACTAAGTTAAAAAATGATCCTTAGGGGACATGTGGCACCTGAGCGAGAAAAAAACCCACTGTCCCTTCAATTGACTTGCGCGGTGCATCTCAATTTGCTTGAACGTGAAATCGGGAAAATGATGCGACTGCACTTCGCGAATACAGAGGCCTAAAGACTTTACGTAAAAATTGCAATCCCAGTGAATTCAGTCCAACTCACGAATCATTGATTTGTAGAGCCAGGCTGTTTGGCAACCTCAACAGAAAGGGGAAATAAATCTGAAATTCCCCAAAAGAGAAGATATTCCAACTTCATTTGTTCAGCATTCGAATGATAAATGCTGTGGCTTAATGTAGTGTATATACTATAGCAAGATTTGCCATACACAAAATATGGACCCATTTTTCGTTGAGATGCTACCCGTACAAACCCAGCCACCGCCAAGAGTTGCAAACCAGTGTCTGAGAAACGACTGGGTTCACATTTCTGGATTGAATGCAGGTAGACGACAATTGTCCTTAAAACATCCTGTGAGATGATGAAGCTTATGGCGTTTGTGGAAAAGTAACGGGACGTGTTTCTTGGAAGAAATCAATCAACCACGACTTTTGACATTCCGGTTAACGCTGCGCGTAATCGCTTCATACTGTGTAGTTTTGTCATCCGGCAACTGCAGAAAAGAGGGTAGCTGAAAACAGCAAAGTTGATGCAAGATGGCGAACTCTCTCACATAGGACTCACTAATTAGGTTCATTTTCTACGAAATGGCAGTCGCTTTCTCCAGACCCTAACCCTGTGACTATTTGCTTTTGGATTGCTTCAAAAGTGTGGTGTTCTTCCGGGAAAAGTTCTTCACCTGCAGATTTGAAAGACAAAATTGCTCATCAGATGTGAAAACTTTTGACAGATTGGATGCGTGGAAGAATTGTGGAACCTAGCTACAGTACAAGTTTGAACATGCTCTCGCCCTCACGAGATTAACGTTAAGCAATCAATGCTCCGTGAGTATTGCTATAAATGAAGTTCAGGTATCTTCCCTCACTCCCAAAACATCTTTTCAAATCCTCAGTAAACGGTGCCGATAGCTGGACGCTAAATATATAAGATTTTAATTACAATCTGACTCCCTTGTTGAGTATGACTCTTGCGTCAGTATAGAGGACTAAGGAAGCAAAGAGTTTCTGGCAGATGAATCACCCTCTGAGGATCTATTATGCTAATCTTGTATGTAAAGGAGCTATTTGCAAACACTGTGCATCGCATCTTTAAGAATGAATATCGCCATTTAATAGAACTACAATTCTGCAGTGAAAAACAATTTGTTCGAACTTGGGCTTTTAAATGCATACCACTGATCTACCTGCTTTTCACCATGTCACCAATAAGCTAACTTCTCTCTATTTCAATGCGCTGAAGATCATAGACAAGGAAGAGATACATCTTGATCTTCTTTTTTCCAAAGAACACGAAATGAAAAATGTACAGATTTACTAGGCTTTGTCTGCTATTATTGAACTTATCAGTTATTAACCGATGTACAGCAGTAAGCAGTACAATTATTTTAGAGTTGTTTATCACTTTATATGAATGAAAGGGTGTTATTTACAATATTCCAATTATGTTGGATCCATAAACGACAACCACAGTAAGAGACCAAGAGGAGAATAAGAAAAGAAGTTATATTTCACAGAGACATACTTTTTCCCTACGGGTTTAAAACATATATCAATGAGGATTATACAGAGCACAATGACATGCGGACATGTGGTCGAAAGGAAACCCTGAACCATAAAGAATAGATATCATTTATCTTGACGCCGCTCCAATAATTTGCTTCAATAAACACTGATTTCTGTTTGTTTCAAGACAGGTTATGGGGATCACAAAATTTAGTCTGCTTATCCAGACGGAACTTTTCAAGATTTCAGGATACCAACAGATTCCTTGTATTGCGCTTTACTGTTGGAACAATGAATTTCAGGGATCGCCTCGCTATATGCCAAGAGTTTGTTGGAGCGGGGGGGTTTCCTATCATTCTTTCTGTCATCCAAAAGCTCTACTTGTGAATTTCAAATATCACTGTTCCTCATCAGCCTAAATATATCCTGAGAGATGCCTGCCAATATAAGTAAAACGGATGATATTTTCTACGTTTACCTCCAATCAACAGAATAGCTGAACTTTTGTACTCAATGAATGGCCTTCTTGACCTTTAATCAGCCGATATATTGTTAGCCGTAGGTGATATGAAGCTAGTGATCTTGATTCGAACATAAGTACTCTTTTTATATCGCATATATGAAAATATAAATGTTTTATATTTATATTTTCAGGAATGCATTAAGTCCTAATAAGTCTTCCAAAAGGTAAAGTTTGCCTTAGTTATAATGCCCAGGAGTAGATTTTTTTTCTGATATTTTATTAACTCTAACTTTTGAATGTAATCCTGGACAGAAGAAATGTAATTTGGCATTCCACGTGTATAGCATTTTTGATAACGCAATGTCTTGAAGCTATTACGGAAGAGACGCCTTTTTCTCACTTTCTATATTACATATTATATAATGTAAGTGGTAGTGTGGTATGGAGTGAAATAGAATATCTGGACTTATTTAATTAGCCTCAGATCTCAGTCAAATAAAATAATTTAGAAACTAACTTTTAACTCGGCTCCCTTGCACACCATGGTGCTCAATGTTGCTTCATGGATTGGCGATGTGAGACAGGAAGAATGGACCAAACTTTCCACTCCTAAAACAAATTATACAAAATGTGATCAGGAGTAAATACTTCACTTGCTATATAGTACCATCCCAGTACTTATTTCAGTATGCTTAATGTTTTAATGTGTTGTGCATTAGTGAGATAATTTCAGAATTTAAATACAACGCAACATCCGCTTTACATTATTCGCTTACTTCAGGATTCTTGTACAGTTTACTTCTTTTCATCTATACGATATCATACTTCTTATTAGCTGGTTCCAGTATTACCTGACGCTTGTATATTAGAAGTAAACTGAAGTAATGGTATAAACCTTGGTAGATCCGTATTAGAATTATTACAGTTGGTAAGCGAATGCTAACGTTGACTACAATGTGCAACTTTTTTAACTGTTTCTGAAGGCTGAATATTTCTTATTTGTAACAGTACTTCATTCTTTCTTTCATCTTTCTACATTGCCTCCTTATAAACTAAATGATTTCATATTTTTACTAGTCAATCTCAGTAATTAGAACCGCCATCTCAAATATTCTGACGTTTATCTATTTACGGAACTAAAATAAAATCGGAAATCTGCACATTCATGGAAGAAAAGTATGTACGTAAGTGACGATAAAATAGTAATTATGCGTCTTGCGTCATAGCAATTTGTGAACATATTTCATCCTAAAATACAATAAAACGTGTACGTAAAAGTTTTGAACAACATATTATTTTAAGGAGAATCATTTTCTCCTCCTATTCTTCTAGTATTAGATTTTCAGCTGAGCGAAGTGACATTAGACAACGTACCCTAATAAACGTCTTCGAAAGAGTCTTCAGGTATGATTTCTAGCAATTATCTGGCGACTTCATTGAAATTATATTATAATCTAATTTCTAATATCTTTATTTTTAATGTGATTCATTCCTCCTATACGTCATATACATAAGATTTCGTCTTATATTGCTAATTTTAGTCGATTGACCAATTTCTCTCTTATTTTCTATAAATGAATTCTGTTGGCTTCTCACGATACTACCTGAGTTTATTTTCTTATGTATTTTAACAATAACGTTTCTACAATTATGCATAAATAACTAAGATGTGTAATTTTTTTTTCTAGTAATTTGCCTAAAGGTTTAAAATATACCAGAGGTATATTTTAAATAATATCATATGCACAAAGATTAGTTCTGAGATTAACATCGCCAATCGTGAAATGAGATTTAAAACTTTCATCATAACGTAAAGTTAATAAACATTTTCACAGAGTCCAGAACATTTTATCCTTAAATGTATCATTTATATTCTTACGAAAGTTTTACCGGGATATGTTTTCTATGTTTAAATTTTGATAGGCTTTCTTTCTTTTTCTATGCATTTTGTCAATTAACATTCCATCTTAGGTGCTAGGAACTAACAAAATGATTTCTTCCTTTCCATGAATAGTCTGTAATGTTTGATCCACCAGGGAATTTCAATTTTTCTAATGTTTTTCTAATAATTCTCAAAAATTTGATTTTGTTTTAACTTCATTTTTTAACATGTTCATTGCCAATCACGCGATATCGCGGGATGCGAGTTCTCACCAAACGGCCGATCATTCATTATCGCGTGGACGTCGCTAACTAAATAAAAAAATAAAAAAAAATTGGCCACCACACGAAATTCCAATTTTCAGCTTGGCAATGAACGATATTGTGCGATGCGAGCTCTCACCAAACGGCCGATCATTCATTATCGCGTGGACGTCGCTAACTAAATAAAAAAATAAAAACAATTTGGCCACCACACGAAATTCCAATTTTCAGCTTGGAAATGAAAGTGTTAAACCAATAATATTTATATATTTAAATCTACATTTCATCTCTGTTATGGTTGTTATTTTCCATATGGTATTCAATATACATCTGAACAGTGCTTCGAGCGTTTTAACAAGAATGAAAGTGATTTTGTGGGTCGATTTATTACTATGGATGACTTCTATTCACCCTTACCCACCAGACATTGGACAGCGCCAAAGGGACAAAGTAGGTTCCATCAGGATTCTGCTCTAAACTCAACGTGGATAATTTCGTATATGAAATACTATATACTCCTTTGTCCTTTATCCTATATCCCGAAGATATCCTCAATAACGTGGTCAATGAAATGACACGTTTCCTTTTTTTTTCTTTTTATGTAATGTTGTGTACATCTATATTATGAAACATAACGTTAGTGATTATGAGTGCATGTGCTGAAGTGAAATCCACCGTGTACGTACTGTTATTACGTATAGTCATTGTCTGAAGAAGGCATATCAATGATTGATCAAAACATCTTGTAGAGGATAATTAGAAGACAACTCCTTGTTTCTTTCAGTAACACAATTATATCCATTTGAGACTTCTCTAATTCGTCTGCCAGATCCCCACTTTTCCGCTGATAACATTTATGTTTATGGTGTATTTCGAAACTTGAAAATCTGTGCCTAATACGAATCTCAATTTCAAAGCATCAAAGAAATATCTTCGCTTCAATCATGAATATCCATTGCAGGATAATAGGGAAAATTTAAAAATGAATCAACACATTTTGCAAATTAAGTAATCGTCCTGAATCCTCCACGATATCAAGTAGAACAGCCCTTGTTTAATAAGGAGACGTTTCAGCCAGCCTGACTTTTCATCTTGTTGTACCATTCTTCTCTTTAAATTTAAGCAAACAAATAATGAATGATTGTCTACTTGCTAGGCCATCATTCTTCATTCACTATCCAGGTATATATATTGTAATGGTGCACAATATCCACTGCTTATAATGCACATTTATGATTATGACTGAAAGCACTATTTTATTAAGTTTTATGTTTCTTGAATACAATTAGAATGTTTTATATATTTATTGAAAATAATTTTTATTTACAAACATTTGTCACCAAGAATACTTGTTGACAGATGTTTGTTAATAGAAATTTCGAAGTTGAACTTCTTTTTTTACCATATATATATATATATATCATTATTTTCGTACAGGTCATTGAACTGGAGAAATCTCATGCAAACATCCGAAGATATGTCTTCGAATTATCAACTGGGAATTGCTGATTATGTAATAATTGTCATTGCCTTGTTTATATCTGCTGCTATCGGAATTGGTATCAGATTCGCAAAAGGAAGATTGAACACAACGGAAGAGTACTTATTGGGAGATAGAAAAACAGGAATTCTTCCCATTGCAGTTTCTTTCATGGCTACTTCTGTGTCAAGCATAGGCATTGTGGGATTAACTTCAGAGCTTTACAGATTTGGTATTGACATAATCTATTTTACTGTTTTTCTGTGTGCTGGTGTAGCTATAGTGGGAATTTTTATGTTACCAATCTACTTTCGGATCGCAAAATTTACAATTAATGAGGTATCTAATATTTGAAAATTGATACTTACTTTAACTATATGTTAGCATACCTATCATTTCAAATGTCATGGGAAGAATGATTGATTTGTATTTCAGTTTAATTACTATATACTAATATATATATATAGTAACAGCATATTAATTGATTAAAATAAAATATACTGTAATTGTGTCATAAAAATCATGCGCTAATTCAGAAAATTCTTGGGTACCATAATTTCCAGAAGAATTCCTTGACCTTATATCTCGATTTGTCGGTAATAATTAAAAAGCCATCTCTTAAATTGAGTTTTGCAATGACTCCAGGCAGCTACTGTAATGAAGTCTATCTTATATATGTATGATAATCACAGACAAACTCAGCCTGAGAAACACAAGCATATGCTATTCGTGTTCCTTGTGGTTTTTCATTTACAATTAGCGTTACGATGCACATCACAATCAAAGTAGGAAAAAAATTCTTTTTTTACCGCGCATGTTGAAGTAAACAAACAACTCAGTTTGTCGTAATTGCAGGTCTTCCTGTAGAGTTAATTTTATTAATGGATTCAGTGAGAAGTCCAGAATATGAGTGTGAGTTCCAATTTCAGTTCTTCAATTGTTCTTAAATATTTTGGGTAAATTAACTAATATAAGAAAATATTATATTTTCAAATATAATATAGAAGAAAACATATTCTATTTTTAAATCTTTTCCAAGTGAAAGCAAATGAAATTTTCTCATGAAATAATTTTCGGCTACCTTACTTGTATATAAAGATTGGTTACTTCTCATCACTTGCACTGATTTAACCGAAGTGTATACCTGGGTTTAGTTCCCACTGATGAGACCTCAATACTGGTCGAAACCGTTCTTGGTATTGATCCTGTCCATAGTGCATAGAAATATACATGTCCGAAAGGAAGTGCGTTTTGCATTACGGATATGAAGACAATTTATGTGACGTTAGCAGCAAACATAATGTAAATTGCGGCAGAAGAAAGGACAAATATAATAAGTGAGGATACACATCTGATAGTCGTATTTTAGAAAACAATCTTGATACATCAGTTAGACAAACGCAGGAGTCTTACATCTAGAGGACATTTTGCACATCGTTATAAAGTGGATTATGCTGAATAAAATACATTATTATTTTGAAGCTTACACAAGGGTGTGTATGTGTGTGTGTGTGTGTGTGTGTGTGTGTGTGTGTGTGTGTGTGTGTGTGTGTGTGTGTGTGTGTGTGTGTGTGTGTGCAAACATGATGTGTGTTTTGCGTGTGATTTTTGTTATTGATCCCATACCTGACAAGTCGAGAGTCCTGTAAGCATATTACTGTCCGTGAGGTGAAGTTGAGGACTTAGATAGAAATATATTGAAGTTTATATTTAAAATGCTGAAAGTTTTGGTTTTCTGGGAATACTTTATCAGGAAAAATGATTCACAGCAAACTGACAGATGGAATAAAAGAGGAAGAGGAGAAGCAGGTGTGTTTGTGGTTGCACAGTAAAGGGATGCTTGGCATCTGCTGCTCTTATATTATTGGATGCAATAAAAAGTGAAGGAAGGATGGTTGGCAATTCACTGGATCACTGATGATAGTATTCATAGAAGAGACGGTGCTGAAACACTGCTCCTGTGAGATAACGGTGGAAGTGAATCTGGAGAGAGAGATAATCAATATGTCTAATTGCTAGCTTCTGGAGAGCATCAAGGATTTTATATGAAAATGCAAAACTGTGTTTTGGTTGGCATTAATAGTGACCAGGTTGTCCTCGTACAATCGAGGTATACACCAAGTAGATATATGCATATAGCGCTAATTGTAGATGCTTTTATAACCTACACGTGAGATTGCTGCATGTTTGTCAAATGAGCCGAATACGTCGAGAGTTCTATCGTCTCTAATGTTGGGGATAGGATTACTCGTTTTTGAATAGGTTATTCATGTACGGAAGAAAGAGAATAAATGACAGGACAGAGCCTCGAGGCACTCCATCACCGATGGTGAAGATCGAATTGACAGAGCGAATCTATGAATTCGCAGAAAATGAAAACTTTTTGCGAATCTACAATGATTCATTCCAGCTACCTGTGGAGACTGAAATGACAAGTCATTCTGCAAAACGTCTACAGGGATAAAATGTCTTCGGGTTCTACCTATAATGGAATAAAAGGACTTAGCTGATTTTTAAATAAATATATATATATCAATACAGTTCAAAGTCCTAATCTAAAGAACATACATGGACCTTTTTAATCTACTTCAGTCATCCAATAAGGCAATCCGAGACATCCATTCGGTGATGCAGGTCATCACTTATGACCTATACCAAACATTAATTCAGAATCTTAACAATGTGAAGTTACACAAACAGAATAAGATAACTTGGTTACCGTGGTTACCTTTTAATATATCAGGTTTTTTTAAATTGATTTATTTTGCAAAATAAGATCATAAAATTCGATGTTTATTATGGATCCAGCATATTTTCTTTTTTGTTTATTTCTTCTGTTACTTAGTAGCAACTGCTGTTCGGAGGCACGACTTACTTTCAAACCACAAAAGACAGATCTTAGCACAAAGTACGCGTATTATTAAAAACGAAAAGAACTGTGCTGCCCTTCTGAAATGTCTAATATGATTATAAGATGTTTAATTATAAGAGGTTATATTTCTCACTTTTTTTTAATAAGAATTAAATACATGAAATTGATATTAGGTTATATTACGCTTATATGCATATTTTATTATATATTTTCTGTTTTATTTTATTTTTTTATAATAATCGACAATTCAGCTATTTACAGTAGGGAATATTGTATATTAGCAATGGGGTGATGTATGGTGTTTATTTTTTGTTTCAATTTTAACAATAATGGGTAAAGAAAACAATGCATATTAGAGAAATATGCAAGAAATCCAAACTGTAATGATGTATCTGCAAGAGAAATATTGTGTTGATCATATATTATCTCAATAGGATTTATGGCTAGCATGGGGCCACCATGAAAAGAAAATCGGAGACTTTTTTCTAGCCAATGTTTGGAATTATGTGCTAACTCGATTTCTGATATTTTTAGCTATGTTAAATTATAAGAAATGTTGTTGAAAATAAACAGGATCGAATTTTTTATGTATAATTGTTTCCAATTTAGTTCAGCATGCGTTTGGTTACTTTACTTATTGTGTGTCTCTAGAACGTTTTTTCATTAATAGTTGGGACTCAGTAGACGTGAAGACTGTGTATATACTTAAACAATGGCGAAAACCTGCACTCTGCAAATCGTTATTTTTGGCTAAATGATATTTACCTGCTCTCATTGGAGATAAATTCATTTTTCAGCACTTCAAGGATTGAATGAATCTCATTTATCGATATTTTGAACCAATACAATGTAAAATTATGGTAATAATTATCACATTTATTCAAATATAATGAAAATGTTATGCTTTGTATATATTATAAAACTTCAGTTTGAATTTTGAAACTGTGTTCAGAGATTGTCTTTATTCAGTATTTTCAGAAACGGTTTGGTAACAGGATCAAGATATTATGCTCCCTTCTTTTTCTGATGAAAATAGTAAGTATATTTCGTAATAAACAAACTTATGGAATGAAAATAAAAGAGAGTGCAAAATTATTTATTTTGTGAAATTTTAGATAGATTTTCCAGTACGTAACTGAACAGTCGGTGATTTTCACTGCAAATATTTTCTCTCCTTGCAGATTCTGTATTCAGGTATAATTTTGTATGCAGCATCAGTGAGTTTGAACTGCGTTACTGGAATACCAAACTGGGTGTTGGTGTTGATAATTGGGATTACCTGCACTTTCTATTCTACTATAGCAAGTATTTTTATTCTTTATACAATGATCTTAAGACTGTGCCATATTAAAATTGATTGAATAAGTTTGTTTATTAATCAAACAAATAAACAAACTCCCCCTCTACACACACACACACACACACACACACACACACACATGAGCTAAAACATTGCAATTATCCAGCTGGTCCTGTACATCACATGGACTTTCCTTCTCCACCAAACACACCTTGACGGCTACAACATATAGGAGATTGTTTCGGAACAGACATTTCGCCATGGTGGCCCAAATGCATTTGTACTCTTCTATCAAGACAATGCCTGTGTGGTCAAAAGGCTCGCATTAGACATGTATTGAGTTGCTCAATGCGCATATCAGCAGTCCCTCTTTTTGCCGTCGTGACCTCATTCACCTGAAATATCTTCTCAAATATTTCTGTAATCATGAAGCACGCAGCATCTCCATGCTTATAGCAGTATGCCGCTAATCTTCCGTAAGTTATTCTGTCTACTAGCTGGATCAAAATACTTCAGGCACCACTTGTGATTTATATGGATAAATTAAAAACTATCTTAGCCAGTTACGGTATACGGCACTAGTATCCCATAGAGTGAGGAATATTTATCTTTCAAAGAAAATCAGAAATTCTTTCAATATATTCACTATAAGGCAGAAATTCACCTACTCACTCCCCCTCCACACACACACACACACACACACACACACACACACACACACACACACACACACACACACACACACACACACACACACACACACACACACACACACACACACACACACACACACACACACACACACACACACACACACACACACCGCACGAAAGCAATAAATATGAAACAACTAAATGTATAAATGTGAAGTGAATGTGTGCAAAAAGTGTAAAGAATGTGAGGGTTTAAAGAGTGCTTCAGGTCGTGTGAGTAATATCGTTCTCGAAAGTGAGACTATAGATAACAGTGATATTCGAGATATGAATGATGATATTTGCGAGGTAGTACCTGATAGCTGTGAGAGTGGCATTGAAAGACAGAATGAAGTTACAGAATATTTGAATGAATCATCGGAGAACAAAAATGATGACACTGACGCAATGAGTGAAATAGCACTATTACGCGGAGCGATAGATAGTATAAATCAGCAGCTGGAGCGTTGGCAAAAATCTTTAACAAGCGTACCTACTAATAATCGGTGTGAGTAATATCGTTGTCGAAAGTGAGGAACTAGATAACAGCGATATTCGAGGTATGAATGATGATATTTGCGAGGTAGTACCTGAAAGCAAAGCTGTGAGAGTGGAATTGAAAGACAGAATGAAGTTACAGAAAATTTGAATGAATCATCGGAGAACAAAAATGATGACACTGACGCAATAAGTGAAATAGCACTATTACGCGGAGCAATAGATAGTGTAAATCAGCAGCTGGAGCGTTGGCTAAAATCTTTAACAAGCGTACCTACTAATAATCGGCAAAAGTATGATAGAAAAAATAAGGGAATGAAAGTGAGTGTAAACAAAATGAAAGAGCGTGTGTTGTATGGGGATTCCTTAGTAAGAGGTGTGTTAGTTGAGAGCGTAACAAAATCGTACCAACCCGGTGCGAACGTAAAGAATGTAAGCGAGTCAATTAGAATGCAAAAAGAGCGGGTGAAGGAATTAATAGTGGTAGCAGGTACAAATGATTTGAAAGGAAACAAAAAGGCTATGAATCAGGATGTGAAAGAATTGCTTGAGGTAGCAAAAGAAAAGAGTGAGAGAGTTAGGATGGTGAGTCTGTTTTCGCGGTATGACAGTGAAGAGTATAGAAGGAGGGCTATAATTGCCAATGTCTTTATGCGTGAATCATGTTTGATGAGTGGTGTGGAATTTGTGGAGGTGTGGAATGAGTTCGATGGACGAAAGGAGTTATATAAAATGGATGGATTACATTTGAATGGATTTGGTGTACGGAGACTTGAAAAGGTGTTGTCGAATGTAGTGGAAGTAAATGTACAGAACCAGGGAAACTAGAGTTATTAAGGGGGTGGGGGAGTAGATATACAGATCTTAGGGAGATAGTTGAGTGTGTGAATGTGTGTAATATTCCCAAACGAGTAGGAAAGACCACGAATCACAATGGGATAGTTAGTATAAGTTAATATACAAATGCCAGACGTATTAGGAACAAGAGGGGAGAATTTTTGGCACTTCTAGACTACAGGTTATTGGCATTAGTGAAACATGGCTAACAGAAGATGACAAAGCTAGTGGGATTGAATGTGATGGGTATGGTGTGTTCAGGAGTGATAGGAGAATAAATTGGGGTGGGGGTGTTATTGATGATAGCGGATGAGCTACAGCCAAGGAGAATAGAAGTGGAACTGCAGGACAGAGAAAAGAGCACATTTGAGGCTATTTGGTGTGAGATTGAAACTAGCAGAACAAAATATACAGTTGGGTGCTGCTGTGGACCACGTAATGGAATAGATGGTGGAGATAGTATGCATATGCAAATAGAAGAAATGAGTGGAAGGAGGGTAATTATTATGGGGGATTTCAACTATGGTAACATTGATTGGAAGGAGGAGAGGTCACATGGGAGGAAGGAATTAGATTTTATGCGGTTATTAAGGGATAACTATCTGCGACAGCATGTAGAGAAAATACTAGGGGTCAGAGAGAGTGCTTGACCTAGTAATTGCATCTGAGAATTTGGCTGTAACGAATATGACCACGTTGCCACCAATTGGTGAGAGTGATCATGTGGTCTTGACTTGGGAGGTGGCTAAAGGTGGGGAATTTACAATTAAAACAGGGTACATGTGGACGTATCGTGCTGATAAGTATGACAAGCGTAGGAGATTGATTGGTACAGTGCCATGGCATGTACAACTGCAAGGGCTAGAGGTTGACAGTGCATGGGAGGCGGTTAAAACGTGTTTGCATGAAGCAATGGCTGACTCTATACCTAGAGTCCGAATAATAAATCAAATAGGAGTTAAATGGATGAATAACACCATTAAGCTTGAGCTGCAAAAAAAGAAACAACTATGGAGGGAATTTAAGGAGAAAGGTTACCGGCAGGGACATGAACAGTATAAAGCCCAGGCCGGAAATGTAACGAGTGTGGTAAGAAACGCAAAAACTGATTACGAAAGGACATTGGCCATGCAGGCCAAAGAGAATTATAAACAGTTCCTTCGATTTGTTGCA
Source organism: Typopeltis vanoorti (assembly GCF_054136105.1). Taxonomy (NCBI): domain Eukaryota; kingdom Metazoa; phylum Arthropoda; class Arachnida; order Uropygi; family Thelyphonidae; genus Typopeltis; species Typopeltis vanoorti. Next base: position 79,498,604 of record NC_143554.1, on the reverse strand, counting down.
AGCAAAAGAGAAAATGGATATGGCAGAATGATTTTAAATAATGCCGATGGTACGGAGGGAACCGAATCAGTTGATATTATTGAATTACTGAGTGAGCATTTTGCAAGAGTATATCATCCAGGTTGTGACACTGCAGAAATAAATGAACCAATATATTATACGGGAATTGTGGTGAATGACGTGGAGGTGAGTAGTCTATTGCAAAACCTCAATGTCAATAAATCTGTGCGATTGGATGGTATACTAGCTCGTTTCGATAGTGAAGCGGCTAAAGAATTGTTAGTACCCTTGACCATTTTGTTTAATCTGAGTCTCGGATGTAGGTTCGTCCCGAGGCGGTGGAAAAGGGGAAAATAGGTCCACTGCATAAAGGAGGTTCCAAGACTACCGTTGTGAATGACCGACCGATTAGCATATCAGGAATTGTTGTCAAGGTCTTGGAGAAACTAGTCAAGAGAAGAATACAGGATTGGATACATGATTATGGGATACTATATGGGGGGGTAACATGGTTTTGTGAAGGATAGATCATGCCTCAGTAACTTGCTCACGTTTTATAACACAGTGACGGCTGAACTGTTCAAGGGTAATGGGTTTACAGTGATTCTATTGGACCTTGCTAAGGCCTTTGAGAGGATACAACATGGAACTCTAATCAGTAAACTGGAGTAGATGGAAATGGATATAGGGTTGGTGAGATGGATAGGAGGTAGTTGATGGAGAGATACCAGAGAGTGGTTTATTCAGGAGTGGAGTCCAAAAGACGGCTTATGACTATTGGGTTGCCGCAGGGTTCTGTCTTTGGACCACAACTTTTCAATTTGTTCATTAACGATATAGGAAAGGATCTCAGAGGAAGTGTTCACTTGTTTGCTGATGATGCAAAGTTGGGTGGAGCAATTGTGAATGCAGAGGATGTCAAAATTTTCAATGATTTGGATAGCTTGGAGGACTGGGCTAGGGAAAATAGATGTCAATTTAATGTGGAAAAGTGCAAGGATATGCATTTTGGAGTGAAACGATTAGCAGCAGTATATCACATTGGTGGAACCGTACTCCAGGAGATTGATGAGGCCAGGGAATTGGGAGTGTTGCTGGATAGGGAGTTGAAGTTTAGGTGGGGGGACATTGCAAAAGTGGCTAAATCAGCTCATCAAATCACTTGGTTACTGAAAAATACTTTAACAAGCAGAGACCAACAAGTTATTGGTCCTCTATAACGAGCCCTGATAAGACCCCATCTAAATTACTGTGCCCAGATATGGGCGCCTGGGTTTTTCTTGATGGGGAGGAGGTGGACAGGATCCAGAGACGAGGACAAAGATGGTGGCAGACCTGTGGAATGAAATTGGTGATAGGCAGGAAAGGTGTGATATGATTGAGACATCGATGTTACTGAAGGGTTTCTATAAGATTAATCCAAAAGAGTTTTTTGAGAATAGGACTGGTGTTGGGAGGACTAGGGGCCATACATGGAAGCTGGCAAGAATGTGGTTAACAAGGATGTTAGAACCAGATTTTTTGCTTGGAGTGTGGTAAATGAGTGGAATAAGCTGCCAGAGTCTGTTGTGGGTGCTATGACCGTGAATGAGTTCAAGGCGAGGTATGATAGATACTGTGTGAATCTCGAATAGTTGTTCTTGACATAATGTTAGGGTCTCCCTCGATGAGTCTGTCGACTCCTTGAAGTTGCGCGAAATGATAATAATAATAATAATAATAATAATAATAATAATAATAATAATAATAATAATAATAATAATAAAACTTTTTTATTGGTGATTTTGTGAGATCCCTATTTATGGTGGCAGAAATAGAAAAAATGCGACCCTCGTTAATCAGAATATATAAAACCGAAGTATATTTATTCGATTCCATTATCAAAATAAATCCTCTCATAGCAGAGATATACACAAATATTTCTCAAATTAGTAAGTACAAGCCGCAATGATCATCCTGGAAAATTGACTAAATCTGAAATTAATCTGTGAAATTTCAGTCAAAGATATGAACCCGTTTTTCTTAAGTGTCAGAGCTCTTTAGAATGAAATAACGGGAACTTCCAAAAAGTCATTGAAAAAACAACAAACAAGAATTGCAATGAAATTAGCATATACAAAAGTTCCATTCTCTTTCCGTATTATAATAAAATTTTATTTTAGAATAAATACACTTCCGACATCCCTGTCGCCTTTGCTGCTCATACGCAATTTATGTATACATTGTTTGGCTAGACGTCAACAAACACAACCATGAATAAAGTGCATTGTACCATGTGACGAGGCACGTAGTTGTAGTCGATATAAAGTGAGGAATATGATATTCTAATTTCAACTGTGTCCGGGTGAAGTGACTGCGAGAAGGGAACTGACGGGAGTTTGAAAGAATCGCTGTAACAGGATATGATGTTCAAGGCCCTTATTGTTTCAAATTGTTGATTAAATGGGCTATTATACGTGAAACATGAGTGATGCCATTACTGTGATAGAAGCGGGAGAAAGTTCTACTACCTTCAGTGGTTCATCCATCAATTCCTCCGAACGTGACCCTGGGGAGTGGGGGTGCTACGAAGTACAATATGTAAATACTGCCATGCTTTGGTGGATACGTTGAATGAAAAGTTTCAGTCATCGTCTGGAACAAGAATGTTCTTAAAGCCTTCAGAACCGAGCCTCACCACATCTGTTCCGTGAGAGGAGTACAATTCCTAAGCCCAATATTATCCACATGAACATGCAGCGTCTTCGTTAGTCGTGCGAAGAGAGAGCGTCTACAGTGGGCATGGAGGTTTGGAAAGCTGGGTTATGGAGCGTTGAATCACGCTACATCCTCCACCGAATAGATTGACGAGTGTGAGGGTCTTTCTGTTGAATGTCTCTTACCAGAATTCGAATTGTGAACTGTGAAAATTTGATGCCCTAGTTGCATGATATGGTCCAGTATTTCCTGGTTTGGCCTATGACCTCTATTTGTGTTGAAACGAAAATTGAATTCCGAGAGGAATCTGAACATTCTGCTCAATGCTTCCTACGTTGAGCTGTTTCAACGAACCTGACGATTGTCACTTTCCACAAGATTATGCACTGTCACATAAACCTCACCACAACTGACTGACTTCCACAGCTCCCTGATCTCGATCCTATTGAATGTCTATTGCATGAAGTGTACCGTCATGTGTGGTTAAGGGAAGTCCCCCCAGGACAGATCCAGACCTGATCACATACCCACAAGAAGAATGGTCGAAAATTCCAATTGAACTCTTTACTACATTTGTGGAAAATCTGTCCCATAGGAGGTTGCAATCATCTCAGTGATAGGAGTTCTTCCATATTAAGGTTGGTGCTATGGCTGTTTGTTCCCGATGCTTTGGTTTCCCAACGACTTCTTTCCAAGCAGTGTACATTCAAAAACGAGCCATGAAAAATTGTGTTGCACCTACTTCCCACATTCGTGGATACTTTGAAATGTTCTTGACCTACTAATAAATAAAACAAATTTATAATTTCAATTTTTTTTTATTTTTCAACATAATCTCCCTTAAGCCTAATACATTTATTCCAGTGATTCTCCAACGCCATTATCCCGTCAATGTGGTGGTTGTCAGTAAGATATGCAAAATATCCCTCTAAAGCTGCAATCACCTCTTTATTCGAAGAAAAACTCTGACTACGAAAGAAGATTTTTAGTTTGGGGAAGAGACAGAAGTCACAGGGAGCCAAATCTGAGGAATAGGGTGGATGTTCCGATAATTCATAGTGCAGATCCCTTTATTTTCTCATTGTCAAACCACCTTTGTGAGCAGGTGGATTGTCATAATGAAAGATGATTTTTTTCTTCCGCAAACCGGGTCTTTGCACACGAATTTTTTCGCCTAGTGTTAAACGATCGGAATAATATTCCGCGGTTATTGTTTAACCCTTTTCAAGATAATTAATAAAAAAATTATTTTAGCATCCCAAAACACCGATGTCATGACTTTTCCTGCTGATGGAACCGAACTTGTTTCCTTTGGCGCTGAACAACTTGCTTCTGTCCAATGTTCTGACTGCTGTTTAGATTCTGGTGTGTAATAGTGACTCTAAGTCTCATCCATAGTAATAAAGCGACACACAAAATCAGTTTTATTCTTCTTAAAATGCTCCATCCACTGATCAGAGTTGTCATGGGAGTGCGTTTTGTGCGAGTGCGGCACCCATCTTGTGCAAAGGTTTTTCATTTGCAATTCTTCATGCAAAATATATTCGAAACGTTCTATTGAAATACCTATACTCTCAGAAATTTCACACACTTTGATTCACCGGTCATCAAGTACCACTTGATCAAAGATTTCTGGTGTAGTTACACATTTTGGACGTCCTTCAACAGAATCATGTTCAAGGCTGGTACAGTCACGTTTAAACTCGGCAGCCCATTTCTTAATTGTTGAAAACGAAGGTGAAGTGGGCCCATAAAGTTTAATGAACTTCGAATGAATTTCTTTTGGCATTAAACCTTCTTTTACAAATAATTTTATAAACTCCCGATACTCAATTTTATCCATTTCAAGGGATACAGACACTATAAAAGAGACACTGTTAAACACTATAAAAGTATTTCAATTGATTTTATATTAGTTGAAGTCATTACGTGCAGAATAACGATAAACGGATTTGCATTATTATAAATCACAGATTTTATCTTGTTTTATCACGGAATTTAGTTTTAGTAATTAAACCATTGTTTAAATTACACAATAAAATTTATAATTTTATACATAATGATTAATCACATAATACTTCAGTAGTATTGTCAGAGAAATGAACGAAGTATCTTTCAGGGCGGGATGAAAGCTGTGATTTGGGCTGATGTCTATCAAGCTGCCTTAATGTTCATCGCTGTGTTCCTGATGATAGGCCAAGGATCAGTTAATGTTGGTGGTTTTTCTCAAGTAATCGATACTGGATATAAAGGAGGGAGATTAACTTTCTCCAAGTATGTACTAAAACGATAACATTTATTAATATTTGCTGATTCATTTTAACTTCATTTTAACATATTACATCCATGACTTTGGATATACACTGTGTATATTAATCATATATAAATAATTAAATTTTTCATTAGTTAAACAATACTGTAATAGTTCAGATATTTTTCTCTATCTTTACTTCATATTTATAAAAAATTCTTCAGCGCTAAAAGTACTACTCGAATTATCCTTCAACATTACTGGTCTATTGAAAGGGAGAGTTGTCATGAATAATTATCTACAAAGTGATCTGAATTAATTTTCGAACTTATTATTCATTTAGAAATACAAAACACGAAAAATTCAATTAAAATGTCCAACTTGTGCTTCTTCAAATTCGCAGATTCTTCATGTACTTTATTTCATTGAAATTTTTCCGTACTTGAAAATTTTACTTTGGTCATGTATCTTTCAAATGTTGTCCGCACTATCTGGTACTGATTTAAAGTAAATGAAACTAATTAAATTAAATATAATTTACGATACTTCCAAGAATTTCAAAAGTGTGCTGTTTGAATATACTTGAGTCAATTATGACAATACAAGTATTTTAGCGAAACAGAATAATCACCAATGGCATTATTGGTGTCATTTACTCAAGCGTACGGTATGGATAAAGAATGGTTAATCGTAGGTATGATAATAACTAACGCAACGTGTTCCTGGACCTACTAGGATAATAGAATATTGAATCTAAGAATATTAAAGCATATTTACAAAAAATCTAGAAATAAATGAAAAAAAATCAAAATCTAAATAATTAATAATATAAGAAACCTGTCATCAAGTAATCAATAAAAAGTCCAAGAATTAACATGCAATTAATATTATGAAATGAAATGAAGAAAAAACATTCAATTAATAATCATCATAATAATAATAATGGTTACGGTTTAAAAAAAAGTGTTATAAGTATTATTTGTTGTACTCTCACTGTAAATCTTCAAAGTATTTGAGGCAGAAAACTTCCACTCAGATTGAAGATGAGGTGTAGAGTTTTTTCCTTCCGATAATTATATGTATTTCTATCTGAAAATCAGATGAAATAATTCATTAAAAATGTTTCTTTGTACTTTCTTTGTACACTTGTAGATTAGACTTTGATATGACTGCTCGATACAACTTTTGGAACATGATGATTTCCCATACGCTGTTGATCGTTATCGGGATAGGAGCAAACCAGCTTTATGTACAAAGACTTCTTGCAGCAAAGTCATATACTGATGCAAAATGGTAAAAAAATATAGCAATATAAAAATTAACTTTTTATGAACATTTAAGAAATTCGGCATTAAATATTTGAGATAAGTTTAGAAGAAACATGAATCTGTATTTTTTCAAAGTTATACACTACTCGATACAATTAAGATAATATATTGTTCTTCGTGAATATTTCATTTTCGCAATTCTCCGAAGTGATTCCGAAGGCGAATGTTGAAGACAAAATTGTGAAAAAAGGGACACTATCACTTTTGTCACATTTTTAGGCTTGCTTATTGAGTTATCCGTATCAGCACTATGTTCAGTATGGCAAGTGATCATCATTTATGTGATTCCTTCATAAGTCGGTAGATGGATAAGTGAATGATCTCACAAAGTATCACCTCCATACTATTAATGCTGCTTCAGTTTCTTGTAGAGATGTTCAAGGTCGCTTGAGGAAAATGTCAACCATAGCAAACAGCTATCTGGCTAAAATAACTAGACTGATCATATGGCGTTTTGATGCCATCTGTCTCTTTAAGTTGCTGTGGACACATGTGGGACTATTCGCAACTAAATCGTGTTAAGAAGGTTCAGATCAAGTGGATTCTACTGAAGGAAGAATGGGTTTGTAATCCATTAACCACAAACCACACAGAGTGCTTTCAAATTGGTGCCATGATGACATGACCCTAACAAACGAGATACAATTATCTTCGCAATCAAATTGTTGTTCGATCCGAAGAGAACGATCTTTGTGATATTATCCTTTCGAAATTGGAAAAAGGACTTCATATTCAAAATCGCACTTACACCAGTGCCTACACTGTAAGTGTAAGCACTGTTGTCCTGTACGGAGGATTAATGACAACGGCCACATCTCATCATATTTTGTATATATACATAAGGTAACTATACAGGGTTATCGAAGGTACTCTTAGCTAAGATTTCTTTTTTAGACATGGCGCTCTATACAGTAATGTGATGTCTTATAGAAGAGTTTTATGATACAGGCAGAGAGGGAAGAATTCAAAAAGTTCTTATCGTGTAGGACAGAGCCTCTGTAGCTTTGTGGGTACAGATGAAGGCCGTTGGGTCGGAAAGACCTGAGTTCAATTTCCGTCCATGACGTGAGGAACATTTATCTCTGGTGTCGTTCGATTAAAGGTGAGTTAGGTTAGGGTAACCTCTACTTCCCGTCTCATAAGGAAGTAGAGGGTTTTTTCTCGCGGAAAATCGTTTTTTTTTGTTTTTTTGTTTTTTGTCCCTCAGAACAGGCACACCGCACTGTGAACACAGGCTGCTATAGTCAAAAATTACACGAACATGTTTAATCTCTCGTTAGGAGGGTTCAACCAGTCCTAAGGGGCAGTCGAGATACAGGGCGAACCCTACATGGATAAAATAAATAAACAGAGTAGGGCACACTTATCTCTTAATAAATGATGTGTGTGTGTGTGTGTGTGTGTGTGTGTGTGTGTGTGTGTGTGTGTGTGTGTGTGTGTGTGTGTGTGTGTGTGTGTGTGTGTGTGTGTGTGTGTGTGTGTGTGTGTGTGTGAGAGAGAGAGAGAGAGAGAGAGAGAGAGAGAGAGAGAGAGAGAGAGATAACGATTTAATACCAATCATAAAATTCAAATTATATATGAGTCATTCACAAGCCAAATCGATTAACTCCACTTTTTGCATTTTTTTAAATTTTACTGTCAAAGCACTTGATTGACCCCCAACTTTTTATTCAAATTTATTATTCATAATAAATTTCCCTAATAATAAGGATTAACACCGCTAAATGACAAAATGTTTGCTGCCGATCGAATAATAAATAATTTATTTCAGAAGCCAATCTAATTAACTCCGTGCTCTAATGTAAATCGTTGCAATGATGCAATTCAAACGCAGAACCAAGTAATTGATGATAACGGTAAATTGTTGAGTGCTGTCTCATCATCAAAAAAAGTAAAATAATTAATCAGTTACAGTCTAACTGCCGCAGAAGTAATCACTTGTGAATTTTAGTGTCAGTTGTTTTTAGAAAAAAGAAAAATTATACCGTTTATCAAGATGGATGAGAATAATAATAATTATTTGGATGTGGAAAATGAATGTGATGGTCCTTCAAAACGATTTTTTAGCAGAAAGGTCCGCTCAAGAAAACGTTTATGTATTTCTTCGGATTCGTCATCTGATAGTAGCAGTGAAAACATTACAACAAATAATTTGATTGGGCGGAAAAAAAGTTGTAATCCTGATAAATGGGCTGGAAATGTCCAAAAGCATAGAAGAATAAAAGGTTTCGAATACAAAAATAGAAGGGAAATTGAATACCTGCAAAAACATTTGTAGATGTAATATGTCGATGTCGTCAGAAGTGCAATGAAAAAGTTACTTCGGATGAAAGAGAAGCTGCCATGGACGAATTTTTAAATTTAGACAGTCAACTTGAGCAAAATATTTTTAAGAGGTGGTATTAAAGTTACCGAAATAAAAAGAAGGCGCCCGAAGGATAACAGTAAAATGCGAAGATCACATTCTTTCACGGATTATTTTCGAAATAGCCGAAAAAATTATATTTATATTTGCAAACAATATTTTAAGGATACTTATCAGATAAGTGACGGACGAATATACGCGACTGTTGTAAAGAACAAGTTTCGTCTTTGATTGATCGTCACGGTCGCCATGTTCCAGGCAATAAAATGGATGACACACGTTATAAAACATATAGACTCATTTCCCGCCTACACTAGTCACTACACACAGCTCACAATCCAAGACGAAAATATTTAATTCCAGACCTAAATATTAAGAAAATATACGAACTGTACATAGCGCAATGTGAAGATGAAGATATAGTGCCGGTGAAAAAAAAATATTACCTGCAAGGTATTCTCCACTGAATTTAATTTACATTTCAAGCAACCGTCTAAAGATACATGCCAAACTTGTGATTCATTGCAAATAAAAAAATAGTCTTCGGATAGTGAAGGAATTCGGATGGCAAAACTTCAAAAGGACGCTCACTTACAAGAGGCTGAACAGACTCGTAGTCATATGGCTGCAGATGGAATGGCAGCATCCGAAGAAATTTTTGTATTTTCTTTCTACTTAGAAAAAGCTTTAGCCTTTCCTAAACTTACTACATCAGTAGCTTATTATAAGCGAAATATTTATGTTTATTATAATTTCGGTTGCCACAATTTTAAAAATATAAGCCACATGTTCGTTTGGCCAGAAACTGAAGGATCTCGCGGGTCTCAGGAAATGTCATTATGTCTAATAAAGTATATAAAGACTTATGCTAAAAATTATGAAAAAATAATAACCTATCCAGATTCGTGTACCGGACAAATAGAAATATCAAAACTGTCTTAAGTTTATCAAAATTGGTTCAAAGTACAGAAATAACAGCTGAGGCAATTGAAATGAAATTTTTGGTAAGTGGACATAGTTATTTACCTAATGATTCAAATTTTGCCATTATGGAGTCACATGCGAAACAAATTCAAAACATTTTTTCACCAAATGATTGGAACAATATAAACAAAACCAGTAAAAAAAATCCTGAAATGACTCAGGATTTTTTCTCAGCAAATCCGTTAGAAATTTCTATTATTAACAGAAAAGTAACAATTACAGTAAATTGGTTACCAGTAAATTGGCTTAAAATGCAATGGATAAAATTTGGAAGGTCGAAACCCCACGTCATACAATTTAAATATGACTTTAACGAAGATTCATAATTTAATGCCATTAATATAAGAAAATCTATAGCAGGTAGACCACTGTCTGAAAAATGTAGACCAGCCTTTGTTATATCCTACAGGTAGAACTGTGACAAGAGAAAAAAGGAAAGATATGATGGACCTGTTGAAATTCATTCCTCCTATTAAACATGATTATTAAATTATTTAAAATATAAATAGCCAACAGGCTTCAATTTCGGCGATGTTAACATTATTTAAATTAAGGGGATGTTAAATCCCACATTGTTTTAAAACCGAATAAGAAACTCAAAGATCGGAATCAAAGAGTTTCGTGCCGAATATAATATAGTAACTATAAAAGTATCGGCGGCTACTAGCGTCAGCTAAAACACGTAATGCAAGTACGTAGTACAAACTAAGACAACTCGTAGCAGAGGTAGAGAAAGTTCTGATCGCTATTCTTAGTATTTTCCATAATGTAAAACCCATCTCCTAGGAGATGTGTGATGATATACATTATGGCAGGAGGTCACTACCCAGACCGGTTTCGATCTTTGAATAAGTGAATCGGGCTCTAAAAATACGACGATCCCGAAAGATCGGCCAACTCCGTGTTGTTCCACTCAATGACAGGCTCACGCCGCCACCGAGAAGAACTTCTCAGCATTGGCTGTACCCAGTTGCAGGCTCACCACCCACCAAACAGAGCCATAATCTCAGCGGTGGCCCCACTCAGAGACAGGCAAAAACCTATTCCCAAGCAGAGACTCTCAGAGCCAGCCCCCCACCGGTTTCAATCTTCATTGAGATCTCATCAGTGAGTAGCTAGACCAAATAATACTAAAGAACTTTGAACTTAATTGGTTGATGGACTGAGTCCTTGACTCTTTGTCTCTTCATCTGGATTTCAGATTGTGGGTGATGAGATTATTATGGGTAATTTACTTGCTCATTGTGAGCATTGAGGCTGAATCAGCTTTCTCTTGCGATGGAGGATTTCGGTGTTTTATGTTTGAAACGATCTGAGGGCTTGTAGTGAGCTGCCTGTCGAACTGGCTGATTTGGGTGATTATCTGTGATTGTGAAGAAATTCTCCGCAATGTCTGTCATGTAGGTCTTAATATCTGAAAGATTGGCTTCTTGATATAACTGGACGTTTCTGACGTACCATGGGGCATTAAATGCCATTCTTAGGCATCTATTCTGTATTATCTGAAGTCTGTTGATGTGCTTTTAGTAATGTGACCCCAGGTTGGAGAGGCGTAAGTTGGTTGCGGTCTGATTACCGATTTGAAAAGGAGGATTTTGTTGCTTATGATTAGGAAGCTGTTCCTATTCAAAAGTGGATATAGCACAGCTATATCCACTTTTGAATAGGCTTGTGCTATGGTCTGACTTGCAAATAATAGTAAGGGTATAGCGAAAAGAACTTATATACTCTGCTATACGAGTTGTCAGAAAGGTGCACCCATAAAATTATTTAAAATATAAAGAGCCAATAGGCTTCATTTCGGCGATGTAAAAATTATTGAAATAAGGGGATATTAAATCCCACATTGTTTTAAAACCGAATAAGAAACTCAAAAATGAATTTATGTGGGATTTAATAAATAATGTGGGATATAATATCCTCTTATTTAAATAATGATTATTATAAAAACTTAAGAACAAATCGAAATGACGGGACTTCAAATACAGCTGACGAAGAAGACATCATTTATGTTGCTGATGAATCAATTTAAACAAACTAATAATAATAATAATAACTGTAACAGTAACAAAACAGTAATTATTCATTTTTGCGAAAATTCTTTAATAAAAAATGTACAATAATGAAGTTTTTCTGTATTAAAAAATAATTTGTAGACTGAATTTGATGTTATTACTTTTTTTTTCACTTGCGAAATCGATTAACTCCCTTTAGTCACGGAAAAAGTGTAATAATAAGAATGATTTCTGCAAGCATATTCTATCTTATACCTTTTATATGTCTTAGATAAAAGCTACATTTGCAATAATACATACTACAATGTTTATTTGAATTTATATTTTAAAAGGAATTTTAAAAAACAATGTATATTATGTTATCACTTTTCCACACTTTTTGTTTTATGGAGTTAATCGATTTGGCAAGTGAGCCAAATCGATTAACTTTGGTATATTCTAAAAAAGCTCATCAACAGTAATCATATCTATAGTTTTAACACAGTGCAGTTATCAATATTATGAGATTTTCCATTTTCATGCATTGTGCATTATATATATATATTTAATTTTATAGTACCATCATTATGCTTATTTTATTTATTTATTTATTTATTTATTAAGTATTTCCTCATAGAAAACAATAATATTTTTTCGCACTGTAAGTGATATTGTTCAAATCATTGGGAATACTGCAACAACGTATATTGAAACTATGTATTATATATTTACTTCCATTATTATATTACAATATTATTAAATTATTTTAATAACGATTATAATATGTATATTATCATTATAATTTTAACTTCATAATTAAATTTGTGATGTATGAATGATATCCCTATTAGTTAATCGTACTAGATAAATGATGGAAAGTCATCTTCTGGAGCTGATATTTTTGTCACATACGGATTGTCCATCTCTGATTTCATTCCATTTTTTTACACATTTCCAGTTTAATATTTTTTCAAGGAAGGTATTTCTGAATGCTTTAATATTATTTCGCTAACTTTACAGAACGATAAAGACTTTCATTTCGAAAGTCTGTTGTAAAATATCTGAAATTCGAGCTGGGAATTTGCATGGTCGTCATACAGAAACAACGATGTGATTATGAAATTTTATCTTACGCAAAATGTTCAAATATATTTAGTAATCGATTTAGTTTTCATTTGTTAACCAAATATTTTCCAATAGGCATAGTAGAAGAATATTTCAGTTTTGAAACACTCGAGTTTAAAAAATAAAAGTAATGCATCAATAGTTTTCTTAAAATCTGTGAAATCGATGAAACGTATTCTGTTTAGTTTAGAGCTGAAGAAGGTCTTTATGATATAAATACGATGTATATCTATGTGTGGAGGAGAGAGAGAGAATACGAGTAAAGATGACTGACGGAATGATGAATAATATATTTTATATTCCACCAATGACAGAAAGGAAATGCATCAAAACAGATATTCACTTCCTTAGCATATAAATAACACGCGGGAGAGAGAGAATGAGAGAGAGCCACGTTTTTCGAGAGATACATAAGGTATTTTATGATAAAAACAATCCCGGAGTTAGTTGCGAAAAATCTGAATTAAGTACATCACTTAAAGTTCCTTCCTAATACCGTCTTTTCTTCCTTTTCTTTTAGGATTCTTTCAATAGGAATCAGTTTAACATGCCTTTTCCATCTTAGCTGCATTGTTCTTGGTCTCGTGATTTTCGCTAATTTTTATACCTGTGATCCACTGCAAGATCCGGAAAGCGGTGTGTCATCCCCAGACCAAGTAAGTAGTGCATAAAAAGATTCTAATCTGAGGTAAAACGATTTAACTGAAGATTTCGGTTGTGATAATATTATTTTTAAGAAAGAAGACAGTTTCTACGACATATAACATATAACAGGTATTTTAAGCGGATTTGAATGTCAATACTACAATTATTTCACAGTGAAATCTGTGAAAATATGTAAAAAAAATTAAATGGCTTATACTTTGTAAAATACTATACTGGTATACTACTGTACTCTGAAAAATCTTCGTTAACGCTTTCCTTTTCACACAGCGAATAAGCGATGCCTTGTTAATCCTTTCTAACTTGTCAATCTGCACCGTTAGCCAGTGAGAAATAAAGGCTAATAACAATGGATAATTTTATACTGGAGTCAATATAGTGAAGATGGAAGGCAAGTGTCTCCATCTAGTGGTTCCAAACGCAGTATATTATTATATGGGTTTTCAGGTCGACATTCATGAATTTTTACTGGAGGGAAATCCAAGTTACAGCAACGAAAACCAGCTAATCCGTGCTAGTGATCAAATTCGGGAACTGGTCAAAGAGAGTGTTCTTAAAAGTTCCTCCAGTGGGATACTAGAAATAAGAAATAAGGTTTCCGGAACGATCCATGATAGGCTACACTAACTTCGTGTAGCCTATCAATATCGATGCAAAATTCTCAAATCCTGAAGAACTTGTATCACACATGTAAGTACGTTTATTTCTTAAAGAATACTTATATCAAACACTTTTTGATATAAGGGGAAGAATAACACTTCTGAAGAGAGGTTCCCTAATCTTATTCTACTTACTTCATTTATATGTGTTCTGTCAGTATCTTTTTATATATTTCATAAAATTTCTTTCAGCTTTATTCGTACTTTTCTGGGACCTTGTTCTCCCGATTTCCAGGACTTCCGGGCGTTTGTGTTTGTGGACTCATGAGCGGCGCTCTGAGTACTCTTTCTTCAGCAGTCAACTCTTTGACCACGGTGACCCTGAAAGATATAACAAGGAATTACTCATGGTTTAAATGCATTTCACAGAACGAAGTCGTGTTAGCCAGATTTTTCGGTAAAACTTCTATCAATGCTTTTTCTAATAATATAAATGTTGCATTTTATTAATATATTTCTAATATAAGCAAGATTAAGGAAATTATATTGCACAATACAAACAAATTTTTTAAGTCATAAATGAACATTTATAACTTTATTTTATTAAGATATTAAGGAATGTAAATGTATTTTATTTACCCAAGGATGTGTGATTACTGTGTGAATAATACAATACTAGGACCGGAGCGATCCATTTTAAGTCCACACATCTTAAACTAAGACATAAACATAAACTTTCATTACAGAAGAAATAGATGATTTGATTGATAATGAAAATGGTGAGATAAATGCGAGTAGTGAAATCGCGCGTTTGAATGGAGCGATACACAGAGCGAAAAGGCAACTGGAGCGTATGGAAAAATGTGTGCTGAACGTACCGTCTAACAACCGGCGAAAGTTTGTTGCGAAAAATAATAGAATGTTCGTAACCGTCAATAAAATGAAGAGCGAGTGCTGTATGGGGATTCGCTATTAAGATGTGTGATAGTTGAGAGTTTGACGAAGACGTACCAGCCGGGTGCGAACATAAAGGACGTCGGCGAATCTATTCGAATGCAAAAACAGAGGGTGAAAGAGATTATAATCGTGGCAGGAACAAATGATTTGAAAGAAGACAAAATGGAAATGATATAGGATGTGAGGGAATTGCTTGAGGTAGCAAAAGAGAAGAGTGAGAGAGTTAGGACAGTGAGTATTTTACCGCGGTATGACAGTGAAGTGTTTAGAGGGCGTGGGTTATGCATGGAGAGTGGTGTGGAGTTTGTGGATGTGTGGAATGAGTTCGATGGGCGAAAGGACTTATATAAGATGGATGGGTTACATTTGAATGGAGTTTGTGTACGGAGGCTTGAAAAAGTGTTGATGAATGATGTGGAAGTGGATGTACAGACTCAGGGAAACTAGATTTATTAAGGAGGGGGGGGGAGTAGATATGCAGACTTTAGGGAGGCCGTTCAGTGTATAAATGAGTATAATATGCCCGAGCGAGTAGGAAGGACAACAAATCAGAATGGGATAGTTAGTATAAGGCATCAAAGTAGGGATGGGACAAATGGGCTTCTGCAATTCATGTACACTAATGCCAGGAGTATTAGGAACAAGAAGGAAGAGTTTTTTGGCCTTGGTTGGCACTTCGGGCCGCATGTTGTTGGTATTAGTGAAACATGGCTGACTGAAGATGATAAAGCTAGTGGGATTGAATGCGACGGGTATAGCGTGTTCAGGAGTGAAAGGATGAATAAAAAGGGGGAGGAGGAGTGTTATTGATGATAGCTGATGAGTTGCAGCCAAGGAGTATAGAATTTGAACTGCAGGATGGAGAAAAGAGCACATTTGAGGCTGTTTGGTGTGAGATAGAATCTGGCAGAACAAAATATACAATTGGGTGCTGCTATAGACCAGGTGATGGAATAGATGGTGGGGATAGTATGCATAGGCAAATAGAAGAAATGAGTGGAAGGAGGGTAATTATTATGGGTGATTTCAATTATGGTAACATTGACTGGAAAGAGGAGAGGGCACATGGGAGGAAGGAATTGGATTTTATGCGGTTATTAAGGGACAACTATCTGCCTCAGCATGTAGTGGAAAATACCAGGCAGCAGAGAGTGCTTGACTTAGTAACTGCAACTGAAAATGTGGCTGTAACGAACATGACCATGTTGCCACCAATTGTTGAGAGTGACCATAAGGTCATGACTTGGAAGGTGGCTAAAGGAGTGGAATTTACAATTAAGACAGGGTACATGTGGAATTACCGGGCTGGTAATTATGACAAGCTTAGGTGTGTGTGCTTGGCTCAGTGCCATGGCATGTAAAACTGCAAGGGCTGGATGTTGATAGTGCATGGGAGGTGGTTAAGAAGTGTTTGCAAGAGGCAATGATTGATTGTATACCAAGCGTCCGAATAATAAATCAAGTAGGGGATAAATGGATGAATAACACTATTAAGCTTGAGCTGCAAAAAAAGAAACAGTTGTGGAGGGAATTTAAGGAGAAAGGTGACCATCAGGCGCAGAAACAGTATAAAGCTCAGGCCAGGATGGTAACAAGGGTGGTAAGAAAAGCAAAAGCGGATTACGAAAGAAAATTGGCCATGCAGGCTAAAGAGAATCCCAAACAGTTTTTTCAATATGTTGTAAGTAAATGGAAAAATGTTCATGGTTGAATGATCTTAAAAAATGCTGATGGTAGGTAGGTAACCGAATCAATCGATATAGTGGAATTACTGAGCAAGCACTTTGCAAGAGTATATCATCCAGCTGGTGACATTGCAGGAATGGAAGAACCAACAGCTTATACTTGAATTGTGATGAATGAAGTAGAGGTAACTAGTCTGTTACAGAACCTCAATGTCAATGCATCTGTGGGATTGGATGGTATACCAGCTCGTGTCGTACGGCTAAAACGTAAACGGCTAAAGAATTGTCAGTCCGCTTGACCATTTTGTTTAATTTGAGCCTCAGGTCTGGGTCAGTCCCAAGGGGGTGGAAAGAGGGGAAAATAGTTCCACTACATAAAGGTGGTTCCAAGGCTGCTGTTGAAAATTACCGGCCAATCAGCATAACAGGAATCATTATCAAGGTCTTGGAGAAAATAGTCAAGAGGAAAATACAAGATTGGATAGAAGAAAATGGGATACTGTATCGGGGACAGCATGGTTTTGTAAAGGGTAGGTCATGCCTCAGTAACTTGCTCACGTATTATAACACAGTGACGGCTGAACTGGTTAGAGGTAATGGTTTTACAGTGATACTACTGGACCTTGCCAAGGCCTTTGACAGGATACCACATGGAACCCTAATCAGTAAACTGGAGCAGATGGGGATAGATATGGGGTTGATGAGATGGATAGGCGGGTGGTTGACGGAGAGATATCAGAGAGTGGTTTATTCAGGAGTAGAGTCCACAAGACGGCCTGTGGCTAGTGGTGTGCCACAAGGATCTGTTCTCGGACCACTGCAGTTTAATTTGTTCATTAATGATATAGGAAAGGTTCTGAGAGGAACAGTTCCTTTGCTTGCAGATGATGCAATGTTGGGTAGGGCAATAGTAAATGCAGATGACGTCAAAATTTTGCAAGATGATTTGGATAGATTGGAGGTCTGGGCTAAGCAGAATGGATGTCAATTTAATGTGGCAAAATGTAAGGTTATACATTTTGGGGTGAAAAGATTAGCAGCAGTTTTCAACATTGGTGGAACTGTACTCCAGGAAATTGATGAGGCACGAGATTTAGGAGTGTTGGTGGATAAGGAGTTGAAGTTTAGGGGGCACATCGCAAAAGTGGCCAAATCAGCTCATCAAATCACTTGGTTGCTGAAGAATACGTTGACAAGCAGAGACAAGCAATTTATTGTTCCTCTGTATCCAGCCTTGATATGACCCCATCTCGACTACTGTGCCCAGATTTGGTCACCTAGGTTTCTTCTTGATGGGGAGGAGGTGGAGTGGATCCAGGGACGAGTGACCAAGATGATAGCAGGTCTGTGGAATGGACCTTATGAGAACAGGTTGAGGATTTGTGGGTTGCAAAAATTAGTTGATAGGCGGAGGAGGGCAGATATGATCGAGACATTCAAATTACTGAAGGCTTTCTACAAAATTAATTCAGAAGATATTTTTGAGAACATGGCTGGTTGTGGGAGGATTAGGGGTCATCCATGGACGCTGGGCAAAAGTGTGGTTAGTAAGGGTGTTAGAGCTGGGTTCTTTACTTTTAGAGTGGTGAATTAGTGGAATGCGCTCCCTGAGTCTGTGGTGGATGCTGTGACAGTGAATGAGTTTAAGGCGAGGTATGACAGATACTGTATGAATGTCGAATAGTTGTGATGAATATGATTTAGGGCCTCCCTCGATGAGTCTACTGACTCCCTGGAGTCCGTAATAATAATAATAATAATAATAATAATAATAATAATAATAATAATAATAATAATAATAATAATAATAATAAGTTTCCTTTAAATTAGGAATTAAAAACCATTCCGTGTAGAAAATAGCTATTGGAGATGGATTCACTAGAATAATTTGAATATATATATATATATATATATACAGTATATATTCATATTATATTCAAATAATAGTATATTTGAATAATATACTTAAACCATGAGAGTTCACTTACACTGGCATTTGCATCTCAGTGTGTGACGACAGTATCTTTCTTTGGGAGGCCTCTTGGGGTTCGTTTCGAATGCAAAGATCCTTTTAATAGGCCTGCCATTTTCCAATCAAATATCTCTAGTTTTTATTATATGAATATATACAAACCAGTCCAACAAACAAACGCAATTAAGAAATATCACGATTCTCTAACGTAGCAGTTATTGC
This sequence comes from Typopeltis vanoorti, assembly GCF_054136105.1. NCBI lineage: Eukaryota > Metazoa > Arthropoda > Arachnida > Uropygi > Thelyphonidae > Typopeltis > Typopeltis vanoorti. The sequence goes on along the minus strand of NC_143554.1, from coordinate 79,479,762 downwards.
TTTGATCATTATAGACTTCAAATGAAGAAAGAAAAAAAAACAACAACTGAACTTGTATCAGAAATTAAGCGAAATACATTATTATTATTATTATTATTATTATTATTATTATTATTATTATTATTATTATTATTATTATTATTATTGTACTGCCATCTACATACAGTCCGAAGACTGATTGCTTGAGACTCCAAACTATTCACATGCCTCTGAATGAACCCATATTAACAGACAAGTAACTCACAACTGACTCTGGCAATCCAACCAATTTAATCTCAAATATCCAAGAAAAATATATAGTCCTCGCATCCCTATTTACAACACCTTTATTCAACTTTCAGGGGTGACCACGTAATCTGGTGCCTCTAATCAAGTGCTGAAACATTTCCCATGCTCCAATTATAAAATCCTTTAAGTAACCTTCCACAGACCAATAAACATCTTGTTTACTCACCTCTGAATCTTCTACACTGTCTCCTCTTCCTTCAAGAAACTCAAGAGACCAGACCTGAGTGGAGTAATCCAGATGACAACCTATCCATGCCTTATAAAGTATAATAATAATTTCCTTCTTCAATAGTCAAGTAATCCTATGAGCATCTTTAACATTATGTCCTCTTAACATTAACTGTCTGTCTATCTCCAACCCTGAATCTCTAGCTTCACCTATTTCCTTGAATACAGTTCCATCAATGTTGAAAGGTGTCTGTAATTTATTTATCTGAAACTTCATAACTTTACATTATTCCACATTTAACTGAATCCCATTATCTTTTGCCCATATTGATAGCCTATTTAGATCACACTTAAAGCTGTCTGCGCCAGAATTAATTACGAGCCTAAATTAGCGTATTATTACTCTACCAAATTTCATCATCAGGAAACAACTGAATATTTCCTTTCAGGAATTTCTTACACCATAAATTCAATAGCATTGGTCCCAGCACTAAATCTTGGGTTTTTGATTTGATTTTTACCCCTCTATAGTTTTGAGATCTATCCACCACATACCCTCTTATCCACATAACCACTGTCATATCCATTCCCATTTGTTGTGATATCCGTCACAGAGTTCCGTTTGGTATTGCTTTGCAAAATCAGTAGAATCATCGTGTGTACAACTCACTGCTTTCATACAATCTACCTTATAATAGAGAATAATTTTGCCCCATTTCCAGCGCTGCCTATCCTCTTCTAGCATTCCTTGGAATGCTAGAAGAGGATAGGCAGCGCTCTATTTACATTGAGATTCTGCACTATCCTTCTCCTCCAATAGATCCACCTCTGTTCCGACATCAGCCACCGTCACATATGATAGCATTAACCTAATTTGGGTGAATATTTTTGCAGAGCGGTCACTCACTTCGGGTGTTTTTTCACCCGAAAACTCAGGCATTTCCTCCCTCCAAAACAGGCAAACCAGCCTCATGCACACACTTCTACAGACGTAGGACACCTCCAGGAATAAGGAGTAACCAATCTATTCCGTATGATTTCGGCTCCGAATTCCTACGGTAAAAAAGTGTAGGTATGCGTACATTAGGACAGCATCGGATAGGATAGGCTAATAGAGCATAGTTGCACTTACGAGTGCGTGTATGAAGAAAAGAGATAAACATGAGATAGGAAACATAGCTAAAATATATTATTATTATTATTATTATTATTATTATTATTATTATTATTATTATTATTATTATTATTATTCCATCTCTCCTCTTTTACCCTGCTGTGTCGAGGATTTGCTATTCACTTAACCGCTACACATTGAGGATAAGGAGGTTAGCCCTATTTTTTTTTTATTTGTTGTGTCTTATGTCTGCAGAATGATGTGGTCACGAGGCGGGTTGGCTGTTCTGTGGAAAGTAACAATCTATAGTTTCCCGGTGGGGAAAAAACACTAACCTCCATATGAGTCCGGCCAACTCACCTTTAGTCGAAAGAGTCCAGATAAAGGTTCCTCAAGTTATTGACCGGTATCGAAACCAGGTCTTCCCGAGCAAAAAGCTCCGCCTATTTCCTCCAAGTTTCAAGACGTCTTTTACAGAAATTAATAGAAAAATGAAAATGAACAAAATGAAAATATCATGTGTTTCAGAAATACATTAAAAATATTTATAATGAAAAAGTTTTTTTTTTTTAAAATCAGCTAACGCATTTTTATTCTCGTATACGGGGAGTAGGCGAGGCCATTTAGCCCTATCTAACTTTTGGAGACTGAGTGGGCAGTTCAACCTCCACTGGTACCAATCAGAGATAGATGGCCCAAGGCTATCTCTAATTAAGCGGTACTCAGTGAAGAGAGACGGCTCAACTGTGCCGTCATCTCGTGGTCCCTAACCCTAACACAATATATTTAATGTCTGAAATAATGTGGGTTCTACGGTCGATTTTCTTGAGTTTACAGGACGAAAAACCCGAGTTTCCGGGAGGAAAAACCTGATGAAAAAGTTAAATATTAAATATTTTAAAGTATTAAACAACATATTCAAGAAGGAAGACGAGGAAGAAGTCAGGAGTGAAGTTACCAGCCAAATTTACCTGGGTGATAAGTCATTACACCCTTTCTGTTGTACAGAATGGTGATTACTCGGCAGATTCTTACACACATTACCACCTTACGCAAATTATTTAAAAGCAGATCAGAATAGCAGATAACCCGAACCACTCCCCAAATACCCTACCTCTCTTCCTTGCCAATGATCCCTCCAAATATCCAGTGAATGTAGTGAGCCTCCCTAAGTAATTCTGACCATGACTTAGTGCTAACTCCTCCCCCATGAAACAACGCTTACACAGTCACTCGCACACAAGAGTGGTTTGGCATTATAACAGGGCCCAATGGGACAGCCTCCGATACTACTATGCTTCATTCCCATGGTTGGAATACTGTTTTCGGTCTTCCAGTCCCAACATATGCAGCGAATGTATCACCAAAGTTATCCTCACTGGTATGAAAACATACATTCCTCACAATAATCTGAACTGCCGTTTCCCCCCCCCCCCCCATCTAAACTCTGGTTCTCCAAAAGATGTGCCAAAGCAGTACAAATGAAAAATCAGGCATAGCTCAACTGGCTCAAATATTTTACTTATTACTTAACAGGTACTTACAGTTTTTACATCTATATGTTCGTCTTGAAGAACGGAGTTCACTGATGTACTTTAAATTTTAATTCACAAGAAAATATCTACTTTACAACTTAAAATATGGGAGCATTTCAATTAGGAATTATATATATATATAATATATATATATATATATATATATATATAAATTTTTTTTTTTTTTTTTCAAATAATATTATATTCAAATAATAGTATATTTGAATAATATACTTAAACCATGAGAGTTCACTTACACTGGTATTTGCATCTCAGTGTGTGACGACAGTATCTTTCTTTGGGAAGTCTCTTGGGGTTCGTTTCGAATGCAAAGAACCTTTTAATCGGCCGGCCATTTTCCAATCAATTAATCTCTAGTTTTTATTATATGAATATATACAAACCAGTCCAACAAACAAACGCAATTAAGAAATATCACGTTTCTCTAACGTAGCAGTTATTGCTTTGATCAGTATAGACTTCAAATGAAGAAAGAAAAAAAAACAACAACTGAACTTGAATCAGAAATTAAGCGAAATACATTATTATTATTATTATTATTATTATTATTATTATTGTTATTATTATTATTATTATTATTATTATTATTATACTGCCACCTACATACAGTCCGAAGACTGATTGCTCGAGACTCCAAACTATTCACATGCCTCTGAATGAACCCATATTAACAGACAGGGAACTCACAACTGACTCTGGCAATCCAACCAATTTAATCACAAATATCCAAGAAAATATCTAGTCCTCGCATCCCTATTTACAGCACCTTTATTCAACTTCCAGGGTTGACCACTTAATCTGGTGCCTCTAATCAAGTGTTGAAACATTTCCGCTGCTCCAATTATAAAATCCTTTAAGTAACCTTCTACAGACCAATCAACATCTTGTTTACTCACCTCTGAATCTTCTCCACTGTCTCCTCTTCCTTCAAGAAACTCAAGAGACCACACCTGAGTGGAGTAATCCAGATGACAACCTATCCATGACTTATAAAGTATAATAATAATTTCCTTCTTCAATAGTAAGGTAATCCTCTGAGCATCTTTAACATTATGTCCTCTTAACATTAACGGTCTGTCTATCTCCAACCCTGAATCTCTAGCTTCACCTATTTCCTTGAATACAGTTCCATCAATGTTGAAAGGTGTCTGTAATTTATTTATCTGAAACTTCATAACTTTACATTATTCCACATTTAACTGAATCCCATTATCTTTTGCCCATATTGATAGCCTATTTAGATCACACTTAAAGCTGTCTGCGCCAGAATTAATTACGAGCCTAAATTAGCGTATTATTACTCTACCAAATTTCATCATCAGGAAACAACTGAATATTTCCTTTCAGGAATTTCTTACACCATAAATTCAATAGCAGTGGTCCCAGCACTAAATCTTGGGTTTTTAATTTGATTTTTACCCCTCTATATATCAGTTTTGAGATCTATCTAGCAGATACCCTCTTATCCACATAACCAGTGTTATATCCATTCCCATTTGTTGTGATATCCGTCACAGAATTCCGTTTGGTATTGCTTTGCAAAATCAGTAGAATCATCGTGTCTACAACTCACTGCTTTCATACAATCTACCTTATAATAGAGAATAATTTTGCCCCATTTCCACTTCCTTGGAACGCTAGAAGAGGATAGGCAGCGCTCTATTTACATTGAGATACTGCACTATCCTTCTCCTCCAATTGATCCACCTCTGTTCCCACATCAGCCACCGTCACATATGATAGCATTAACCTAATTTGGATGAATATTTTTGCAGAGTGGTCACTCACTTCGGGTGTTTTTTCACCCGAAAACTCAGGCTTTTCCTCCCTCCAGAACAGGCAAGCCAGCGTCGTGAACACACTTCTACAGACGTAAGACACCTCCAGGAATAAGGAGTAACCAATCTATTCCGTATGATTTCGGCTCTGAATTCCTACGGTAAAAAAGTGTAGGTATGCGTACATTAGGATAGCATCGGATAGGATAGGCTAATAGAGCATATTTGCACTTACGAGTGCGTGTATGAAGAAAAGAGATAAACATGAGATAGGAAACATAGCTAAAATATATTATTATTATTATTATTATTATTATTATTATTATTATTATTATTATTATTATTATTATTATTATTATTTTTCCATCTCTCCTCTTTTACCCTGCTGTGTCGAGGATTTGCTATTCACTTAACTGCTACACATTGAGGATAAGGAGGTTAGCCCTATTTTTTTTTTTTTTTTTGATGTGTCTTATGTCTGCAGAATGACGTGGTCACGAGCACGAGGCGGGTTGGCTGTTCTGGGGAAAGTAACAATCTATAGTTTCCCGGTGGGGAAAAAACACTAACCTCCATATGAGTCCGGCCAACTCACCTTTAGTCGAAAGAGTCCAGATAAAGGTTCCTCAAGTTATTGACTGGTATCGAAACCAGGTCTTCCCGAGCAAAAAGCTCCGCCTATTTCCCCCAAGTTTCAAGACGTCTTTTACAGAAATTAATAGAAAAATGAAAATGAACAAAATTGAAAATATCATGTGTTTCAGAAATACATTAAAAATATTTATAATGAAAAAGTTTTTTTTTTTTTTTTAAATCAGCTAACGCCTTTTTATTCCCGTATACGGGGAGTAGGCGAGGCCATTTAGCCCTATCTAACTTTTGGAGACTGAGTGGGCAGTTCAATCTCCACTGGTACCAATCAGACATAGATTGCCCAAGGCTATCACTAAGTAAGCGGTACTCAGTGAAGAGAGACGGCTCAAATGTGCCACCATCTCGTGGTCCCTAACCCTAACACAATATATTTAATGTCTGAAATAATGTGGGTTCTACGGTCGATTTTCTTGAGTTTACAGGACGAAAAACCCGAGTTTCCGGGAGGAAAAACCTGATGAAAAAGTTAAATATCTTAAAGTATTAAACAACATATTCAAGAAGGAAAACGAGGAAGAAGTCAGGAGTGAAGTTACCAGCCAAATTTCCTGAGTGATAAGTCATTACACCTTTCTGTTGTACACAATGGTGATTACTCGGCAGATTCTTACACACATTACCACCTTACGCAAATTATGTAAAAGCAGATCAGAATAACAGATAACCCGAACCACTCCCCAAATACCCTACTTCTCTTCCTTGCCAATGACCCCTCTAAATATCCAGTGAATGTAGTGAGCCTCCCTAAGTAATTCTGACCATGACTTAGTGCTATCTCCTCCCCCATGAAACAACGCTTACACAGTCACTCGCACACAAGAGTGGTTTGGCATTATAACAGGGCCCAATGGGACAGCCTCCGATACTACAATGCTTCATTCCCATGGTTGGAACTGTTTTCGGTCTTCCAGTCCCAACATATGCAGCGAATGTATCACCAAAGTTATCCACTGGTATGAAAACATACATTCCTCACAATAATCTGAACTGCCGTCCCCCCCCATCTAAACTGTGGTTCTCCAAAAGATGTGGCAAAGCTGTACAAATGAAAAATCAGGCATAGCTCAACTGGCTCAAATCAAGAACCCCACCGTCCTTCAATACCTATACTGTAGCCCGAAACAGTTGCAAGAAAATTATCAATGTTTCTAAAACAGAATTTGAACGGGCAAAAAACCTGGAAACTTGCAGCCTGTTCAAATGGAAACCAGGCCTTTTGGTCTCTTGCCAAAGCAATTGGTCATAACTTTTGCTCTAGACAATTCCCACCTCCATCACACAGAGAATGTCCAATTGCAATATCACCACACAGAAAAAAGCTATCTTCCTGACTTCACACTTTGCCTCCAATGCACACATAACCTGCAGTCGCAAAGGCCCTCCAGCTATTACAACTGACCAACATACAATGCTTCTGTATCCTTTTGCCTAAATGATATCATAAATCTGTTGTCTAAATTAGATACAAAAAAGGCATTTGGCCCTGATGGCATTCTTCTAATTGTCCTGAAGATCTCTGCACCAGAACTGACTCTTACCCTTTGCCGTCTGTACATACTCTATTACTCCACTGGTATATATATATATATCCCACAGTGGATTAATAGAGTATTACTCCACTGTGGGATATATAACCAACTGGCCTATATTCAATCCGTTCCGTAAAAGTGTGAAAAACCACGGACACCTGTACCGCCCTATCTCACTCACCTCAGTCCTATCTAAAGTGATGGAGGAAATCATCAACTCCTCTTAACTCCTACTCTATCTTAAAGGTAACCAGGTATTAGTGACCACCAGTATAGATTCCGTCGATGCCGTTCAACAGGAGATCTACACTCATACATCACCCATCGCTGGACAAATTCCATGGAGAAATTCTGTGAATCCCAAGTAGTTGCACTTGATATATCTCTAAAATTTCCATCATTTGAACTGTCTCAGGATTTCTGCAGATGGATTGACAACTTTCTATCTGGACGCACACTATATGTGATGGTAGACGGCTCCTTATTGTCCCACCATCCAACTAATGCTGAGGTCCCAAGGTTCAGTTTTCCAACCGACGCTATTCCATCTATATAACAATGACCTACTTCAGTTGACCTAAAACCCAATACACAGTTTTTAAACGACAGCACATTGCACTCTTCCATTTCATTTGAAAAACCCTACTCTACACAACTCACTTCAACCCACAGAAGATCAACCCCAACTTTCCTTAATTTTGACATCCAAGCCATCCTCCCATGGGGCTCAGATAACATCGTGTACTTCAACGTCACTAAAATAGAATTCTGTCTTATTTCTCACAAAAAAAGAACCATCCCCCAAGCATTATATTTATAACACTCAAATTCCCAGACAATATGAAATTTCTCTTCTCAGAATTACCCTGACATCAATCCTCACCTGGCAAAAACACATCACAACCACTGCATCCTCAGCTTCCCGAGAACTAGGTTTTCTCTTTCGCTGAAGACGATTTTTCACTTCTAAACAGATGTTAATCTTATAAAAATAACAAAACCGCCCAGCTTTCGAATACTGCTCCCACATTTGGAGGAGGGTTTCCTAAAAGCTCCCTCTAAATGCATGACTCAATACAGAGGAGAACAATTACACTGATATATAACCCACCTCTTACTGACTCGCTCCCCTCAGTTTCACATAGATGCTGGTCTCTGCAATTTGGATACTCTATAAACATTTCCATGGGAAATATGCATCTGAAACAGCATCAATAATTCCCAGGCTCTGTACTAGGCTCTTTGGAACACGTACAGCTGCCGTCCAACATCCTTTCAGAGTACACCTTGAAACCCACAGAACAAATTTCTTTTCCTCCTCCTCCTTCATCCCTACTACTGCGGAACTGTGGAACAGTCTTCCTCCTGACGTATTTCCCAAGGAATACAACATACAGGCTTTTAATCAATTGTAAACAAGTTTCTCCTTTCCCCAACGTGCTGTAGGTTGACCAGCCAACCTCTGGTATATGGGTTCAACATAAAAAAAAAATTCTGTCGCACTTGTGGTTTAAACCTGAATTGTGAAATTAGGAATGAGATTAGTTATTAAACTACAGAAAACAAAGTACCTGATTATATTAAAAGAACCAATCAATAAGAAGCTAAACATAACTTAACAAAAAGAAGATTGAACTGGTTCAGACTTTTATATAGTTGAGACAAATGCTTATTACAGACGGAAGAAATTCCCTTAGAGAAATAAAAAGAAGAATAGCAAGAAAATGCCTTTAATAATATAAAAAATATTTTAATATCCAGAGACATTAACATAGACACACACAAAAAAACAAAATTAATAAAATTTTATATCTGGTCAAGCTTTCCCTACAGCATTGAAATTTGGACTCTAAATAAAGAAGCAGAGAAAAATTAGAAGAATCGTGGTTTATCAGAAGAATGTTGCAAATACAATGGACAGATAAATGAACAACGAAGATGTTTTAAAGAAAGCAAAATTGCAAAGAACATTAATGTAAGAATTAAAGAATGAAAACTTAAATATTTTGGGCACGTAACTAGACAAGAAGGAATTCATTCATTAATATTAGATGGGAAATTGGATGGAAAAAGAGGAAAAGGTAGACTCACGGGACTGCGATTTGATATTAAGGATTGGACTGGCTTGAATTACCATAAATGTTCCAGAGCAGCAAAAGAAAGAAAAAAACCTTCCCTGACACGGATGGCAACCTCTTTCTAGGGAATGCACTTGAAGAAGAAATAGTGTTAGCTGATTTAGGCAAACGTTTCAAAATAGTTGGCGACGGTTGGTTTTTTCTATGTTCATAGCCGGTTTCCACTTCATAAAAATAAAATGCAGGGATTATAATTTTTAGTATTTATATAATGTCGAAGTATAAATATGAACCTGAATAATAGTGAAATCCATCTCGTTTTTATTGCCACAAAAGTTAAGTTATCTTCCTGAACGCCGATAATTTTATGAACAAATATTAGAATGATTAGTTTCAATCATCATAAGAAACACTGAAAACATGTTTATCAATGTAAAACTTTATATTAATAATAGGTTTAGAAATATAATGATTTATATGTATTCAAGAAAAAAACCCAAACTCCAACAAATAAACATTCTTTATTAAATTATAATAATTTCATTGTATTTTGCATTGCACTATTTAGATTGTATTCCCATTGACCTTCGGCTGCCTTATTGCGCTGTATTTATTTTTAAGGAATTTTGTAGGAATCTGGGTTGCAGGACATAACAGAGAATTGACCTAATCTTCTAATTTAATTCTTCGGCTAAAATATGTATTATTTAAGAAATAAAACTGTCTCTCCTCTTTCATTACGACGCAATAACATAGCTTTTTCTTTTTATTTTTTTGATTTAGCGTTGTTCTTCGGAATATTTTGCACCGCTGTGGCGTTTGTAGTTGAATCCTTTGACGGTGTTCTTCAAGCATATTTCGTTGTCTCTGGAATATCAAATGGCCCTCTGTTAGGGGTTTTTATCCTCGGCACTTTCACTATCAGAACAAATCAAAAGGTAATAATTATTAACAGTTTTCATTGTCTAACCATTTAAATTCTGAATATATGTTAAAAGGTGTTTTAATCAGAAAATATAGCCTTTACTATAACTGATGCTTAAAAATACTCTTCAATCTAGAATAAGAAATAAGATTCTTCTTTTTTACTATTTCGAGTTTTAAAAAAAATTAAATTAAATCTTCACACAGTAATTTTTTTTAAACTTGAAATTGGCTCCTTAATAAAATAAATTAACATTGAAAAATTGAAATAATCATTAATATATAAATTAATTTCTTCATATTTTTTGCTTGTTTGTTACAAGGGTGCACTTGTAGGTCTGATTTCAGGAAGCGCATTTGCAGCATGGATTGGAATTGGGATTTTATCTGTGAAAAATAAATCGCTAGGTGTTTTACCACTATATACGGATTCGTGCAATTATACAATCACCAACTCCTCAATTACTGGTAATATACTAATAAACAACACGTGGACGAATTCAACCCACATAACCACAGGAATAATAGAGGAAGAAGAGTATGTTCTGCAATTTCAAATTTATTACTTATATATAGATATAGAATTCAAATTTATATGATGCTTTTGAAAAATTATACAGAATCCCATGATATCCATCATTACTGCAGCCTTCAATGTGTTACTGTACTAAGACCGCAAATAATTTTCTTTTGAAGGAATCATGTAATGAATTGTATTCATACCTACCTGTTCAAAATGTTATGCACATTTTACTAATATTCTAATAATATTTTTAACCTGAATGACATTCCTTTTTATTTAGGTATATCTTTCCTCTCTATAAAGTTTCAGCTGTATGGATCAATACTTTCGGGTTCCTGGTAACACTTATAGTTGGATATCTGACAAGTTTCATAACAGGTGCGATTCATTCAATTAAAAAAACACTTCACTCACTTTATGCATAAATTTGTTTTGAATTCTCTACCGTTATTTAAATGGATTATTCATGTTTTTCTTACTTATATATTTTTAATTTTAATTAATCACTCAGATATGATTATGTTTCATTTCGCACAAAATATCCTGTTTTGTATCAAGCGAATCATAAAAAATAAAAGTATTTCTTTTTTATTTTTAATTATGCATCCTTTTGGAGTCTTCATTGTTTAGTCGATTTGCACAAAGTCCTTCTATCGAAAGACCTGGGTTCAAATTCCGTCTTTACAGAGAGGAACCTTTATCATGGCTTTTCAGTCAGTGATAGCTTAGCTTGTATCAATCTGGGTGGAGGTTTTCTTTTTTCTCTTGAAAACCCGATTTTTATTAGTCCTCAAAACTGGCAAACAGTCCAAATTAACACACATGTCTACAGACAAGGACGATAACTGCCAGAAAGAAGAGATTAGAGCCTCACTATCTGAGTTAGAGATCCTGAACAGTCAACCTTCTGGATCAAGCTGACAGGTTCAGAAAATGCATTCGCTTGCAAATACCAAAACACTTAGAAACGTGCCGTAAGTAAACTTCCGATTTCCCCACTAATACTGAAGTATCTCAGGGTTGTGTTATTTCAACCACACCGCGTACTTGTATTATATAAATCATCTGTTCTCACAGAATTTCAATTCCATCCAGTGTTTTGAGGATAAAAAAAATACAATCCATTTCTCCTTTTCGCTCGACAAAACGTGTGCTCAAGAAATAGAATCCCCCAGGACTTTTTCCTAATTCATTTGTTTCATATCTAGATGATATACTTATGATAATCACTTTCTTATTCTTCACTTTCACTGCCTCCAAGAAGCATTTCATATACACTATCATACTGAACTTATTAATACTTAAGCCCTTAGCCCGAACTAGAATTAGGATTTTTTTTGTTTTTGTTTTGTTTTCTGATTTTCAGTTGCGTGTGACGATTATAAGTTTCAGTTAACTTGAAATAAAAATTAAAAATATCACACGCAAAAAAAAAAAAATAATAATAAGATCCTAATTCTAGTTCGGGCTAAGAAATTAAGTAGCAATAATATCAGTATGATAGTGTATATGAAATGCTTCAATCATCAACTTTACTTGAACTTGTAACTTGAAAAATTCCGTGTTTGGTGTTTAGTGCATTGTTCTGAATTGTTCCGATTTTCGTTACTGAACAACTTACCTGATTGCATTCTTTGTTATTTTTCTATTGTGCTTTACTATTTTCGTTTTAAACACGATCGACTTTCTGTGATTGTTGCATAAGCTGTCTAGTAATCCGTACCAACGTTGCGTTTCGAAGGTTAAGTCATTTCTATATCTTCGAGTTTGTCTTTATCGGAGAAATTCTTCATGGTCTGGATATTGCTAGGCCTTGGTGGCACCATTTAATAGCTCTATTTAATGTTGAAATATCTCAAAAATGTGTTATAAAAACAGTATATCTCTCCACTGATGCGGTCTGATTATTATTGTCCTTGAGAATTTTATTCCCAAGATCAATACAGAGCAGAAAATGTTTTATATTTAATTTAAAGATAATTTATATTTGCGTTTTTTTTTTCTAAATTAATTCCAATGTATTCAATATTCAACAGGAAGGATATAATATTAATTAGTTATCTATTAATTTATTAATATGTTAATTAACTAGGTACCAGCGAAGAGGTCCAACCAGAGCTTCTGAGTTCATTTTTAAGAAAAAGTTTAAACCGTTACAAAGAGCAGAAAATGGAGTAAGTATCCTTCGTATCTCATGAAATAAAAGTACCTACAAAGATTTTTGTAAAGTCATTTTAAATTTATGGATACATTATTACAGCAAAAAGACGAATCAAATATCGTACTCAGTAAATCAAGTGCATAATTCAAATTTAAGGTTCCAAGAATATTTCTCAACAGCAGTTCTCTAAACTATGTCATTATGCGTCGTGCAGTGCACGAAGCATAGTTTGAATAGTCATAAAGATTTTAATTATCAATTCATTTGGGCTTATAGATGAAGGAGAAAAGTTAAATATTTACTACTTTGTTTCAATTTTAAATCATGAGTGTAAGTATTCAAATAGTTTATATTAAATTTTCTGCAAAGGTGCATTTAATCATGAAAATATGAGTTGGAGTATCAATTTAAATAGGAATTATGAAAGCAATTGCATAGTTTCAAAATAAAAATTGCGTTTCCTTATATAAATATAAAAGAATGTGGCTCTTTACTATCTATGAATTAGATGGGGAGTTTATAATTTTAAAACGCATTCCATTTAAGAATTGTATAGAATCTAGCAAGTAATTTCGAAAGAACTATGCTCAGAAAAAAATAATAAATGGTGATTTATACAGCTTATTACAAAAGTGAAATATGTGATTTATGTAGCGATATATATATATATATATATATATATATATATATATATATATATATATATATATATATATCGCTACATAAATAATTTTATACTCCTGAATTTCGATTGAATCCAAGTTCGGATTTAGAGAAGTGGTTTATATTTGTACATGAATGACCAAGACAGCCACGATGTGTGTTTGTGTGTGTGTGTGTGTGGGGGGGGGAATGGATGGAGATTGGATTCATGTTAAGTGCAGAAGTATCAAAATTATGGAAAAAAATCGCAACATTCGTTAGACCTACCAGTTACATAAATGAAGTCATCTTCTCTATATGATGTTACTCGTTTTACGGGAAGGAATGTAAAATATGAGTGATCATCGCATCTCCCATACATCATACACATCTGACAACATCCAACTACTTCTACTTATTTAGACGTCTGAAGGATTCCCCCTAATTGAGGGGGGGGGGAGTGAATCAATTCAGAGCTGTTTCGAAATTATTTGCACATCGGAGTAAAGAATTTCGTCGGTCAGCACAGATTGTGGCACTCAGTGATGGCCACAATATAATGAATACAAATGGAAATAATATGGTGAATATCGGAGAGGTTGAAAATAATAGGACGCTCGCGATGGATGGATGGATGATCGATTTCTATTAAAAATAAATTTTGGCATTAATTATATGGCAAGCATCCATTCTCGTCGCACCTTTAATTGAATTGGCACCTTCTTCAGGAGTATAATCGCTAAGTCTGCAATATTAGGTCAGTGGAATTTAAGCATAAATTTAAAAATATTTTAAACCATACAAATTTAGATATATCTTCCATATTTGAGGTACGAACAAATCTAAACTACAGTATGCTTGCAAACAGAGATGTATGCATAAATTACCAGCCATAATGCTTGCTGTTTATTTTAGTTGTTTTGAGAGATTCCCCAGAAGCTCTGATCTCCACGTGAGAGCGGATTATTCACATTCACTGTTATACTGACCGACATTTCTTCAGCTCGTAGACAAAATACGAACACAAGAATTTCAAAATAATGGATACAGTTGATAGGCTGAATTACGAAAGTTCAATCTGAAGGGGCTTTAAAACTGTTCGTTAAATGTAAAAAGAAATGACCACCTTTTAGTAATATTTGCTCTTTAAGTTTTTACTTTGAAGTTTATATTTCCATCAGGTGTCTCTCGCTCAAAGATCAGAAAACGAGTCCGTTTGGTGTTCCTGTATTCTGTTTTTTTAAAGTATAACTGCACTGAATTTCAATAAAATCGTGCTAACTTAACTTATCTGGAAAAAATATTAGTTCTCCTTCTGATAACACGAACATTCCATAATACCATTTCTCTCGACTTACGGTTGCATACTGAATTTGAGGTGCTTCATTCATCTATTTTTTTATTCCATTGTCCTTTCAGAGATTCTTTTCAGAAGTCACTAACATTTATTCTGCGTTTTTAATTTTATTTTGTGTCTAATATTTCTTCTTCAGCATTAATATATTCTAATGTATTAAATATATTATACTAATATAATAATATAAATAATGTATTTATTCACTAATATATATATATATATATATATATATGAAACGTACTATTAACTCGGGGTTGGGATATGTTCATTTTTCTAAATTAACTGACTTAAACCCGAGAATTATAACACAATGACATTTATTTGAAAAAACGCAACATGTTTCGTCAATAATGACTTCTTCAGGCGATAAGAACATAGAAAGATATTAAAAGACACTGAAATTAACATTGACACACTCTAAAGCTATACAATTATAAAGCCATAATATTCGACTGTAAATTACAGTTATTATGAGCTTGAACTACAGTCCGAGTTAAAGTTCTATTGTTGTACACCTGTGCGTGTGTGGAATCACGCGATCTCCAGTATCTTATAGTAGAGTTGAAAGAGTCTGCCAAACTATAGCTAAGATTATTATTCAAATGAAAAGGGTTTAAGGTGATTTCCCTTGACTCGACAATGCGGCGCTCTATTTCATCATGGCTGATGTGTAGGTTTGAAGTCAATGTCCAATTTATATATATATATATACTTTTACTACTTTATCAGACAAATAGTTGCAAATTAATGATTTTCGGTTATATATATTTCTCTCATATTTATAAGTTCTAAACAGATTTTATTTTTCAGTGACTTGAGTGATGCTACTCTACCTCTTCGGTCGAATTGACGGCAACTTCATCTGCAAAGCATCTGGCCGGATTTTTGTCTTTATAGTGATGAAATTTGATGTGTACTATTTTTTATTAACTGCCACATAATAACGAAGAAAAGTGTTAGCTAGTTATGTGTTAATTTGTTAAAACATTTTCTTAAGCTACGTGTGAATGAAATTTATTAAATGGTAGTTGATCTATTGAACTATGACTGGCGCAAATTCTTCTGATGAGTTTACCGTTCCTCGATCTCTGATAGGGTAATAATTGACAAAGTTCTTTCCTAAATTTCTTGAGTATTATATCCAAGATATAATACTCAAGGTCTCCTTTGAATTTCTTCAGCTATTTGTTGGACAGTCGAGTGAGGGTACACATTTTGTTCTAAATCTAAGCAGCCTTTATATATATTCTTTTTCATGCAAATTGCAGTTGACATAATGTTCAAGAATGGCATGTTGAACGTCCTTTAAAAGTATGATCTTAGATAAAATCTGTCTCTCTCTCTCTCTCTCTCTCTCTCTCTCTTTTCATCGAAAGTTTCTCTCTATGAGGATTTCTCAAGTTCCTGAAAGATCCACTCTCTCTTTCAATGGTATTCCCCAACAGGAGTAAACCCACAATAGTCAGTTTGAAACGGAACACTATTTAAATTCCATCGAATTCCTTATGCTGTTGGTAATGTCCTCTGGGTATATCATTTCCTGCTTTTTTGCCATTTCTGCAATTGGTCGCTCAGAGAAAGGCAGCTGCTGTAAGCCGTTGACCATATTTCATTAGAAACCATAACTTGGCTGAAATCAGCAGTGCAACACAATAACAGTAAATTACATAATAACGAGTACAAACCATGATTCATTCAAAATGGAGCTCTTCAGAAGTCTACTAATATTAAAGATTTCGTTCCGAATGGAATAGTAATTATTTACTAAGTATATGGTACGACTCAGAGTGCAAATATAGAAACCTACTGTGTAAGCAGAACCTGCTGTTCTACAATCACAAAGAGACGTTTCTTAAAAAGACTAATCGATTTGTTTTCACTATCCATTATCGGCGATGCCTTTTGGTTCAGAAGACATGCGTTGGAAACCGCTATACGACCTGCATATCTTTATGGATTTTGTAAGCTAAAACTGTTAGCCATTCTACAGAGCCAAACAGGTATCCTGTCCAGAACGAAACTCGCACTTTACAGTACAAAAAGGAATAATGACCTCACGATCAAAGTTGTTTTAGTTGGAATTCCGAAGCACAACTTCCGACACAAACTCCTGCAATGTTAATAGAAATTATAGAACATCATCTTAAAGACAACACTCCCAAATCAATGTGTCAATTTCGTGACGAAACTGGTAAACCAATAACACATGTTATTTCGGAACTTATTTCAGCTGAGGATTCTAAGTATTAAAAATATGCATTAGAGTGGAGTGCGGAGTCCATCTGTATGAATTATTACGAAGAATATAAAAATAGACACTTAGGACCAATTTTGTTTATTATTTATGTGAATGACTTCTACAATCTTAAACTGAGTGGTAAAATAAACGCTTTTGCAGATGATACCGTCCTCATTACTCTACGGTGACAGCCGAACAAATGTAAACTACAGCGAATACCTATCTTTTAATAGTAACAAGTCGAATCAGGCCAAATTAACTCAGTCTGTATGTCTCAAAAACATAATCTAAATATGTAAATTTTAATTTTCGAAATACGAGAAGTAAAATGAACTTCATTGCACAATTATTTTTGCACGATTCGAATTACAGGACTAATTAAAATTGCTACAGCGGAAATGGAAAACCTCAATGTGATAACTAACTCGGGATAAATAACTAAACTGAAAAAGTCAATGTAATAACTAACCTAAGTCTGGAGGATTGTGTCGCCCTCCACTGAAAGTTTGGACACAGAATAAAGTACATCAAATTTTAACTAGAAACAAATACAAGTATATTGGAATGTGGAATAAACACACCATACTAAACTTACTATCCATTAGAAAATTATAGACTTATAAGGTACTATTAAAAAAAACGGTAAGGATTACTTAAATATCAAGCAAGATGCTTTCCTAAGGAGGACATAAAATGTATAGTTTCTGAAGCAAATAAAGAAGCAATACACAAACATTCTACTTATTTAGCACTACAGATCTTCAACACACTACTGTTAACAATAAGAAATGAAAGTATCCCAAACAAATACAAAACTATACTGTAATTAAAGAATATTTATTTTCCCACAGAAATGAGGAAGTTCTGTTCAAAATATTTATATAAATGATTGGTGTGTTATCATACTTTTATTCAAAGATCGAGTTTCATGTGTAAAATATAAAAATTGAAATGTTAAATAACAAACTATTGTTTTATTTGGTTGCAAAACTAGTTAATATAGTTAATGTTATGCAACTTTTTATGTACATATCAGCATGTCTCCTGTAATTTTATTATGTGAGTGTATTATAATGATATATAATATGTATATTATATGAATGTACATATGTGTATATAAGGATAATGCATTACGTAACCTTTTGTAACTTTATGCATATCGTAACCTGGACGAGCGATTGATCTTAGGTTACACATATGATTACCCAAAATGTTGTAACATAATATAAAGCTTAGAATAAAGATTGTAGTCCTAATAAAATTTCTTTACGTATATATTTGTAGTTGCTTAAAAATCTATTGAAACATAAAATCTAATACTGTTTTCAAAAGTAAAAAGCATATCATCATCATCATCAACAACAACCATGGATCTAGTGACCGTACGTGTCCGATACCATCTTGACATGATTCCTAAAATGCATAACCTTGTTAAAAGGCACTCTCTTTGCACTAAACAAAGTACTTAAAACAAGCACAGAATTATAAAATATTGCTAACCAGACTTACTCACTTGGGTGAGAGAATTGTCACGTTTCTTGTTTAGGAATTCTCTGTGTGCTAGAAATTCCTTCACAAAAATAGGTACAAATCATATATACAACATAGGTACTCTATGTCGATATGTAACAATGTGTACAGATCAACATAGTGTACCTGAACGAGCAGGAATATCAATTTCTCTGTTAAATATACTCATAAACGGCAGTCGCACGTAACGTGTCAGATGTTTTTAAACATTCGAACAAAACATTATCCGCAAGTACATTGCCAGCAGAAAAGCACATGTTACGTAAATGTCTTAGCCTTTATATATGCTGCTGCATTAAATCAGGGTACATATTCATCCTGTTTTCAAAGAACAGTAATTCCCCCCCGCCAAAAAAATGGTCTGATGTCTACAGACGTGACATCAGGACGCTATTATGTCCGTTTGTGATATCTGATTTTCAAGATAAACTGTTTTAATAAAACCAACAACCATTGGAGAAATTAAGACTGTTATTATCAAATACAGATAATTACACGTTTATAACATGTAAATTAATTCCAATGGTAATTGTTATATTTTAAAAATGCAAAATGACGTATACCGCTATATACACAAGAATGGAGATACTATCGAGTTTATAGCCGAATATACCGTGCAGTATCGTCGGATATATACTCCACAGCATCTTCACTATTCCTCGCAGGCGCTCTTACATTGTCAAACCGAAATACTCAAACTTTGTTTTATTGATTTTCTGATATGATTATAGATATTATTTTAGTTTACGTTTCACAGGAGGGATCTCCATTTGTTTCGCTTTGCAGGAGAAAGTATAAAATTTCAAAGATTGCAGTCAATATAGCAAAATATTCCCATAAATTCATACAAGATAAGTCGTCGATTAAAGTTCATTTTAGAACAATTATTTCACTAAGCAAACGGATTGCGAAACTGTATTTAAAACTATAAATATCGATTGAATTCATAAGTAATGGAATAATATAAAATTTAAGAATGAATATATTGCAAACACCTGAAGAGGGCGAGGATCTTTCTTTAGAAGGCAATAATCACAATTTTCAATCGCTTCTCATTGGCACACAGCTATTCTCTGATGAATCGTATGTATCATTTTGGGATACACTGTTCTGATACATTTCGGCGTTCCAGTTCACGACAAATGAGTTCCTTTCACTTCATATATCCTGTTAAGTTTATTCCGATTATTTAATTCGAACTATATCTCAGAGGCACTTATTCTATTATAAAGCGCATTCTTGAGCTTTCTCTTATTCTTTAACAAAGCGAAAAAAATAAATATGGACATATTGTGTAAACCGGCCACAATGCATGAACCGATTACTGCCACCAATTACTGCTCCAATAACAACCCAAAATGAAGTCATCACTGTGAATTATTGCTTCATATTACAACTTGCCAACAGTACGGAGAGAGCAATTCCCTAATCATGTATACAAACGTAGGCAACGGTGTTCATTTTGCCAGTTATTCCTTGTATTAAATGCAACATCCCTTCCCAACATAGATCCCCAAAGTCTGTGGAACTCTTTGAGATATTGTCTAAGTACTAGCCTCCCTGCAGACCGCGACCTCTCGTTTCCTTATCGGAATGCTAAGATTTTTCTAGTCTCGCGTCGTCTGCTTTCTTACTTTTAGCTTACTGGACTTACATCAGCATTCCTTGGATGAGATACTATTCTTTCTCTCTTCTCTCTCTCTCTCTCTCTTTCTCGCAGCCACACACAATAGTTTGAATTCCTATGGTAACAAGTCATTGAAGATCTATTTTCCAAATTCCATCGACAATCTGTATGTTCAGGTCACCCAAGAGTTATTTCTCAATGATTATCACATTGGGGAATTCTAAACCACGCATAAAAACAGTACCTATATGAATCAACTTTACATTGTAGAACAATATTGAGGTGGTGGTTATGATATTAGAATTAATTCTTGAAAGTCAGAATTCAAGACTGAATGTAAAAGAATATTCAAGGATAGGACTTCGCTTAGTAAATTGCTTAAATTTTATATAAAGTGACAACATGAGGGAAATGGCCACACATTGATACTGCTAGATTTTTAAAAGGAATTTAAGAGAATTTCACATAGAAGTACGTAGCATAAGGAGCAAATTAGTAGGGATATGAGACTAGTTATTTGGATTAGAAGGCAACTGATGTTCTGATATCAAAGAGTGGTTAGTAGAGGATTTCAATTAAGAAGAGAACAGGCAAACAGTGGTATTCTACTGGGATAAGTAATTGTTCCTATGTTGTACAATTTGTAGATCAATGATAATGGAAGTCATTTGAAGAGACATCTTCGATCGTTTGCTTAAGATGATGCAAAAACCCCGAAGTGCAAATGGAAAACGAAAGTGATGCAGATATTATGTATTAAATGGGCTAGCAGTACTAGAAAGATAAATGGCTGCCATATTAATATGGGCAAATATAAACAGACGCACTTTGAGGAGAAGAAATCATAAGATGTGTCCTGTACTGATGCAAATGAAATTCAGGAAATTGTTGAACCTTATAACGTGGGATCCTATGGGTAGAGATTTCAAATTTAGAAGGCATATTGCGTAAGTATCCAAAATAGTAGCAGATTGTTTGGTTGTTGAAGAACACACTAAGAAGTAAGGGTAAAGAGTTTATGTTCTCCTATGTAACGCCTTAATAAGGTCATATCTGTACTGCGCCCAGATCTGTACACCAAGACAACGTGGAGATGAAGAAATGGTGGAAATGTTTCACACGTAGGTGACAGTGGTTGTGGCAGACGTATGGTATGCTTGTCCATCTGTGGGCTACAAAATCTAGCTGATAATCTGAAATTAGAACACATCACAGAAACAAATAGGTTATTAAATCGGTTTTATATGACTGATACTGAAGACATTTTAGTGCATGGCAGAAAGAGAAATAACGATGGTTATCAATGAAAATAGTGTAAGAATATACTTAGTGGGATGTTAAAACTAGATCCCTTGCTTGGAGGTCTCGAGACGTAACTGTGAGTTCATCTTCATTGCAAATGTTTAAGGTGAAATATGACTGGTATTGTAGATTACGGATGTCCCCCGTGATGAGTCCACAGACTCTATTGAATCACTAAATACTTTCCTTGTATAATAATAATTATACCAGTGGTTAGTCATCATTAATTAATCTATGAACTCCGACACAACTTCAATATTCGCTGAAGTAATAATTCCTATTAAAATTGCTAAATTAATTTCGTTATTAGCACCACATACTTACAATTCGTAGAAATGTTTAATGTTAATTGCAGCTAATTACTTTCATGGGTTTCCTTTCCGATCTGTATAAAGTATACTACTGTAAATAGTTTTTAATGTTGTTGCTATGCTGGACTTCATTACCCTGCCATCTATTATGAACAGGAAGAATCATATTAAACCATATTTTACTATTCATAACAACATAAAGCTAAAGATTTATGTTTATATTTTGACATCAAGAGAAAACATAAACGGCAGAGGATCGATGCTATATCAGACTGAGTCAAGTTTATATCAGTTATATATTTGTAATATATTTTTCTTAGTTCTACGAACAGAATATTGACACTTTGACTAGAAATTTACACCTTTATTGAAGTCCATTTATCATTCCTACACTGGATTGTGTTATTAAATATTAGAAACAATATATCTCAAAAAGTATTAATTTTGTGATTATAATCAATGATATTTGTGATAACGCATTACTTTATTAGCATTACGTTTTTCAGCATTTGTGATCACAATAATGGTGTTCTTGTAGCTAACGAAGTGGCACGTTAATCTACATTGTTATCAGCATGCATTCAACAAAAAGTCAATAAATAAATTAAATAAACTTTTGACAATATACAATCTTCGGATGCCACTACTGTTGAACGATTGTGAATTCATCATTCCCGTGCACGTGGCTTTCCTGCGTAAGAAAAACATTGACATCCGCATGAATGTCATTTTCGTTCTCCCATCCTCGATGAGCACTGATCACGGTTCTCTTCCTTAGAAGGGTTGTACCATCATTTGTTATAATGGATGAGTTAAAACAACGAATGCGTCTATATACAATGCTTGGACACTAAACGCAGTGCCCAAACATTTCCTTCATTTTACTGTATCCAAAATTAATTTTAAGAATTCACGTTCTTATTTTAGCCCTCTTTAATTTTTGACATACCTTTTTATTTGAAAACGGAACGTTTATCCTCTTTCTTATTGATCAGAAGCAGATAACTGCCAAAGTCATTGATCACGTACATTTAAGTATTGGACTCAAGCCGCTTGTTTACAGCTATAATTCATAAATAGTTGGAAATGAAATTTATGCGTTATACAGGAATTTACTGCCCTTCATCTTTGCAATTTATCTCTGTTTGTGGGATTGGGTTTCCATCTTATCCCTTTAACAGTACTATGATAGAGCAATTGCGACAATTATCGCTTCGACAATCGCCAGCACAATTGTCAGTAATTTGTTCGTTTTAAAGGTAGATATATCAGGTAAGGCATTTCTCTTGACAAAGAAATCTTTACATTTCTAACATCACAAAGTATACCGCGTCCAACTTTGAAATAAAATCAAAAGAAAAATCGCTTCATTAGAGAAGAGGGGATGGTGTTAATAATATTATAGTGTGGAATGTGGCATAAAATTTTTTCTGAGTTAGCTGCATATAGTATGTAGGGAACTCGGACCAATAATGAAAATGCTCTTTCGATACAGTAAGTCTGATAATGACGGATATCCGGCATTTTAAACCGATTTCTCTTTTTCTTTCATTCTGTAAAATGTGTATCTACATCCCAGATCTCTCTCTCTCTCTCTCTCTGAAACCCTATTTTTTTAGAGCAACGATTTCCCCAGAGAGGGTAGCTACATCACATTGGCTTCTCACGCTATGAAGCACCGCTATTTCTATGTCAGGTGCAACAACAGAATGTAGCCATTCGACTTGTTCCAGATTACAATCTTAATAGGGTGTTTTCGCAACCTCACGCCAAACCCCATTTACATTCTTGAGAAAGTTAGGTTGAAACCGTTTAGGTACTACATTTTATTCTCTTCAGATTTGAGGTTAATCTGTAGCTTATAACAATTAATTCTAAGCTGCACATTAACTGTAAATTGTAGTCGGCGGTAATACTTTGATGTTTTAGTCGTTGAGCTTGAAGACTCAGTCAAACACTCAACTGACGTTTCGTCTGTTATTAAGAATTCCTACATTCCGAATCCTGCTACCGTTATCACTTTCCAATTGCAGAGGACTCGTTTCAATATGTGGATGATAGAAGTTATCTATAACCTCTATGACTTCATTTAAAGTAGGCATTCATACATCTGGAATACACTTGATGCTTGGAAGAAATCTAATTCATTAATAACGATCATCTCTACTGCAGATCGCCGTTGTGGTGAAGCTTCTTCCCGATTTCAGAAAATTATAATACAAATATATTCTTCTGAGGTATTAACATTATCGTGGATACGCTTAACATCATTTCTGTTCAAGGTGGTTATCAGAACGATTCAGCCACTGCTCCCTCGTACAAGGTGCAATCTGTGTGTATGTTGCAGACTTATAAATACATAGAAGACTGTATAATCCGAAAAGTAACCACAATTACCATGTGAGAGAAATCTTTGTGTTCTCTCAGATTTCTTTCCATGTTCAAGCAGCAAGGCCAGCCACGGCTGTCGTTGTAACATACTACTCTGAGTTCCGTTGGAAATTACAGAAGTAAAACGATACTGATAGTCCTATTTGGAAAGGATCAATTAGAAATTCGATGAGTCTGAAAGATTACAAATAATAGGACATCATGTAGAATAAGGATAATTTCGCCCTTTATAGAACGGTATGTTCTATAAAGTATGACATGAAGTATGACAAACATGAAGTACGACAGTCATTTCGCCGATATAATGTTACCCGTCAGTGATATGAAGCTACGGATCCTGATTCAAATATGAGCACTCTTTTTCGAACGCATATAAAAATATCAATGCGACAGGTATATTGGGAACTCATTATGCACGAAGTCTCTAATGTTATAATACTCCGGTGCAGCTTTTTCTCATATTTTATTGACTCTGATTTTTGGGTGTATACTGGAAGAGAAACCAAGAAACTTATTTCGCCTTTCTACACGTATAGCGTATTCGATAACGTAATTTTTCTAATTTGCAGATATGATATTCAGGAAGGTACGCATTTTAATCCCTTTCTATATTGCAGTGCTTCATATTATGTAATGTAGTATAATTTTATACCGCGTTATGAATTGAAAAATTTATACGGATTAAATTCATTAGTGTCATTGGAGTCAGATATAAGTCAACAAATAATTTAGAATGAGCTGGTACGTCCGGATGTCCATCATACCGGAGTCCAGTGTTGCTTCATGGACTGATGATGAGGAGCATCAAGCATCAACCAAAATTTCCACTCCTGAAAAAAGCTGTAAAAAGTGTGTTCAGTCTCAAAGAATTTACTTGCTGTATAGTACTGTCTTAATACTTATTTTAATTTGATTAATATTTTAATATGTCTCATGTTACTTAAATAGTCTCATTATTTACACACAACGGAACATCCGATTGTCATTAGTAGCTTACTTAGGCAAATTTGGGATTCTAATAAAGTTTACTTCTCTACGTCTATATATTGTCGTGATTCCTCGTATTATCTGGTTCCGGTGTTATTTGACGCTTGTATATTAAACGGAACTCGAAGTAGCGGTAGAGACAGTGATATTATCGGCAGCAGAATTATCGAAGTCGGCAAGGGAATGCTAACATCGACTGCAAAGAGCGACTTTCTTAAATGTGTCTGAAGGCTGAATATTTTTATTGTAACAGTACTTTATTCTTTTGTTCAACTTTCTACTTTGGCTTCTTATGAACAAATTGGTTTATTATTTTTGCTATTCAAGATTCGTGTTTAGAACCACTACCTCAAATTTTCCAGTATATATCGCAATCTGTCTTTACGAGATTTAAACAGAAGCTAAAATCTGCACATTCATGGAAGAAAAGTATATACAGAAGTTTCAGAATAGTAATTAAGAGTCTTGCGTCATAGAAAAGTTTCAACATTTTTCATCCTAAAATACAAGAAAACGAGTACGTAAAATTTCTGAACAACATATTATTTTAAGGAGAATCATTTTCTCTTCATATTCTTCTGGTATTAGATTTCCAGCTGAGCGAAGTGACATTTGGCAGTGTAACCTATGATACGACTTCGAAAGTGTTCTTCAGGTATGATTTCTAGCAATTACCTGAAGAGCTCATTGAAATCAGAATCTAATTTCGAATATCTTTCTTTTTAATATGATTCATTCTTCTTATAAATCATTATATATTTCTTCCATACGTAACTTAAAATTTATTCGAACACTGTCTTTGTGTACTATTAGTATACTATTAGTAGTCTGACCAATGTCCCCCTCTTATTCTCTATAAACTAATTCGGTTGACTTTTATTAAAATGCTATCTCTGTTTATCTGTTATCTATGTTCATACTAATTTAATAAATTCATTAAAATTATGCATAAACAACTGAGATTTTTTTAACTTCTTCATTTTTCCTCCAATATTAAAATCTAAATTTCATCTCTGGTATGTTAGTTATTTTCAAAATTATATGCAAGTTTATCCTGTTCTTCCCTAAATGGAGATCATATCCTATATCAAATCGTAGATACTCCTCTATCCTTAACCAGCACAAAGATTTCCTTTGCTTCCTATTTTTTTGCATTTTCTCTGCGTGTAAAATTCTTTATTTGTTTATTTTGAAACTTAACGTTAGAAATTATCAGTCCATGTCCTGAAGCGAAATACATCATGTATTTACGATTATTATTCATCATTATCGTCGGAACATCCAAAAACATTATCGGATCATGACATCTTGTAGATGATATTTACATGATGATGTATACCTCGTTAATTTCATTTCATTTCATTTTTATATACCATCATTATCTTTAGATTATACATACAAAAAATACAGTTTGGTCTGCTAAACACCAAATTTCCGGGCTGCCTCCTTCAGTAGATACTTACAGACACCACACGACTGCTTAAAATACAAATTTATAATCGTTACTGAAAGAGTGAACAAAACGGAAGATTTCTTATTGCGAGATAGAAGAAAAAATCTTCCCATTGCAGTTTCTTTCATGGCTACTTCTGCATCAAGCATAAGTATTATTGTCGGATTTCCTTCAGAGGTTTACAGATTTGGTATTGACGTAATATACTTCTGTGTTTTTGTTTTTCTGTGTGCTGGTGTAGCTATAGCGGGAATTTGTATGTTATCAATCTACTTTCGGATCACAAAATTTACAATTAATGTTATTTAAAGTTTGAAAATTCATACGTACTGTTAACTATATATATCAGTACATCATCTATTAATGTAAAATGCCATGCGAAGAATCATTGATTTGAATACCAGTTTGATATTCTATATACTAGCATATATAGTAACACATATTAAATGATTAAGATGGACTGCGTGCGTCATCAAAACTCAAAAAACTCTGGGGAATAATAATGTGCAGAATAACATCTTGGCCTTAAAGCTCAGGTTCGTGGTAATAATTTAAAAATAAGCTTCTCTTGAGATGCAGTTTTAAAATGACTCCAATGTTGCAGCGGAATGAATTCTAGATAACATCTATGATAGCTAGAATTCTCACACAAACGCAGCCTGAGGAAAATAAGCATAGATTATTTGCGTTACATGCCTTTTATTGTTTATGACTAACGTTAAAATGCACATTTGAAGTGCATGCTCATAGTAAGAATGGCATTCTTTTTTTTTAATCTTCGTGGTGATGTAAACATCCAAAGGGAAACGTCGGTTCCTCGTAACTGCTGTGCTTCTGGTAAAGTGAGTTTTATCAATGGATTCAGTGAACAGGCCGGAATATGAGTGTACGTCCCAATTTTAATGCCAACAAATTCAATAAACAGCCCTTGGGTAAGGAGAATAAAGAGAATATATTATGCTTGACAAGAAAGTATGTTATTTTTTAAATCTTTTCCCAAATTGAAAGCTAAGAAAATTTGTGCATGAAGTACTTCACGGCTATCAAACTTTATTCGTATTTTAATACTTGCAAGTGTGTGCAAACAGGGTTTACGTATCTTTTTTCTTTTTTTTTTGTTATTGATCTTGTACATGACAGGACGAGAGACTGTAACCATATCATGTTTGTGAGGTGAATTTGAGGACTTAGAGAGAAATGTATTGATGACTATTTTTAAAAAACCAAACATTGTGGGTTTTTGAGAATATTTTCTGAAGAAGAACGTTTCAGAGGAAAGAGAGAGATGTAATAAAAGGGGAAGGGGAGAAACAGATGGGTTTGAGGTTGCATAATAAAGGGATGCTTGGCATCTGTTGCTCTTGAATTAACGGATGCAACAGAAAGTGGAGGATTGATGGTTGCCAATTTATTGGATCACTGATGATAGTATTGGTAGAATATATGGTACTGAAACAAATCGTCTGTGGGACAGCGGTGGAAGTGAATCTGTAAGAGAGAGAGATTACCGATGTTTTCCTCGTCCGATTGAGGTATAGCGTGTAGATAAATGTTCACTGCACTAGTGGTAGTTGAGATTATAGCCTGGCAAATGATAGTACTGCATTCTTTGTGCAATGAGCAGGACGAATGGAGAGTTCTATCGTCTCCAAAATTATGGATAGGATTGCGTCTTGTTATGAGTAGGTTATTTATGTACGGAAGAAAGAGAGTAAGTGAGAGGACAGAGCCTCGAGACACTCCATCACTGTTGGAGAAGCTCGAAGAGAGGGTGTGAATAAACGAATTCGTAGAAAATTAAACTTTTCTGCGAATCTTCCATGATCATTTCAGGCTACCTGTGGCTGTGTACTGCCCACTCATTCCGTAAACGTTATACCGGGCTAAAAAAGCTCAAACTTTATCCTGTTCCGGAATAAAAGGAGAGTTAGCTGATTTTTAAATAAATAACTATACGCGGTGTGGCTATTAAACAACAAGACTAGGTGCTCTGTAAATCGTGTACTCGTAGCAGTGGGATGCAATTGCGTCGAGAATGACCTTGAAGGTTTTAGAAGCAGATGAGATAAGCATTGTACGCTATAGCTCGTAGTTAGTCTGTAGTCAGTTATAAAAAAACACATATGAAGTCGTTTTGCTGGTATAATGTCTAACGTTAAACGTGTGCCGATTAAGCATTCGTATAATAGCAGACATGGTGCACAGTGAAAAGCAGACTATACGACAAATTTTGAATGAGCAATTGAAAATAAACAAAGGCTGCTTCAAATTGGTTCCGAAAAACTTGTGTCGAGAGCAGAAAAACGTCGGGAAAAGTAATTTGGCATCATGGAACAGCTGACAGCGCAGCTGGAATTCCAGAAAAAGATCATCAGATGTGATAAGACGTAGATTTTTCCAATAAGATTCAGAAACAAAGAGACAATCGATGCACTGGAAAACTCCCACATCACCAAGAAAGAAAATACCAAGAAAGAGCAATTCAAAACTAAAGGAAATGCTGATTGCTTTTTTTTTTATATCAATGGCTTGGTAATGGTTGAATGGGTACCAGAGGGTCATATAGTTAACCATCATTATTGCCTTGAGGTGATAGATGAGAGAATGGGTATATAAAAAGAGACCCGAGCTGTGGAAGAACATTGCTTGGATTCTCCATCAGGACAACGCTCCAGTCCACAGGACACTCACTGTCTGTAAAACATATGGCTGAATAGAATATTCCAGTGTTGGACCATCTACCTTATTCGTTGGATGTAGCTCTGTGCAATTTTGACCTTTCTCCAAAGTTGAAATCCGTACTGAAGGGCACCCATTTTTATTCAACGGATATGGTAAAGGAGAAAATGCAGCGCTACTGAAGCAGATAACACCTGATGACTTGCAGCACTGCTTCCAACAATGAAAATTCGTATGCAACGGTGCATAGATATAGGACGAGAGTTTGTTGACGGTGATAACAATTAAGTTGTACAGTTGTAAAAATAAACTATATTTTTACAACCAGTCTCGCCATTTAATAGCCACACCAGATATATGTAGCCCAAAATCATATCTAGAGACAAAACATGACCACTTTAAGCCATTTCAATCATCCAACATGGCAATCTGTAACATACAGTCGGCCATGAAGGTCAGCATTTAGTACTTAAAAGATATGTGAAAACATAATTTCAGAATTTTAGCAATGTGAAATTATTTCACCTTACAAAATTACAACAATCTTTTACACAAACAGCAATATAAAGATAACATGATTACTCTGCTTAACTTTTAATATATCGGTTTTTTTGTATTGCTTTTTCTCGCACAATGCCAGATGCTGCTCTTCACAAATGCCTATTTTGTATAATAAACTATAACACTTTTTATGAAGGTTAGTCAAGTGAGATTTAATTTTTCGTCTTACTAATATCACCGATTTTTGCAATCGGCATCTTCAGGGATACAATTGGTAAGCGATATGAAGGTAACAGACTAGGTTTTAACTGTCAGTTCTAATTCATACAAAACTAGTATTATGCGAGACTTAAAGCTGACAAAGGTAATAATACTGTTATCTTAAATACAAAAGATTTTGAGGAGAAAATTAAAAATCTATTATTAGACACGTCTGTCTATGACGTTCTCAGTACAGATCCTACGCAAAAAACCATAGCGACACCAAAGAACTATTACGTGGAATGACTAACTCTGGCCTATATATTTAATAAGAAACTAAAATCCATGCACCCGTTGACTCCCAGATTGTATGGCGTTCCTAAAATACATGAAGAAGGTATTCCATTACGTCTAATAGTTGATGGAATCTATTCTCCAACTAACCAGCTGCCTAAATATCGAGTCAAGATTTTACAACAACACGTTCTCAACTCGTATGCTTATATCAAAAATTCACAACATTTTATTGAAAAATTAAAAACATCCCTCTCTGAAGATTATATACTAGCAAGCCTTGACGTCATGTCTCTGTTTACAAACATTCCAGTTGTGGAAGTCATCAACATCTTAGACAATTTGTTCCAAAGAAAAATCACTATTTTATTCAATCATTGTTTAACTTCGAACTATTACGTTTGGAAAAAAACAGTCTACAAACAACTTATTGGATTAGCCATGGGTATCCCCTGTCTCCTTTTTGTGCAGACTTATTCATGCAAGACCTAGAGGATAAAATCTTCTTTTATCCTCTAGGTTTTTTTCGGTTTTTTTTTCCTCTTTTAAAAAGAAGAAAAAACTGAAATCTTGGTACATATATGTATATGACATCTTTATTATTTGGAATCGTACGAAAGAACTAAGGGATTATCTCAACCAATTCAATAGTTTCCACCATACCATGAAATTCACATCAGTAATTGAAAAAGATGAAAAACTTCCATTCCTAGACATCCTAATAAAGAAACAAACCAATAACAGTATCAAGCTGTCTCTGTATAGAAAACTTACGATTACTGGACGTTACTTCCATTTCAACTCCTCCCATCATAACATCAGAATCTTAGCATTATCCATATGCTTAAGAAAAGAGCTTTGCAATATCCAGAGAGCTATCCTTAAATGGTTATCTAAACGACTCTGCAACAAGATTCTCTTTTCTGATATACCACGAAGACCACGTGATTACACTCAATACATCAGTACTATAACTATTCCATTTGTCATCAGCCTTTCCAAAAAATTGACTTTCCTTCTAAAACCACACAATATTAGAGTAGCATTCATGCCAGTCAACACTATTCGGAAATTTTTAAGAACACCGAAAAACCCTCATCCTTTCTACAAGTTCTCTGGAGTATATAATATACCTTGCTCCTGTGGTGTTAGTTACGTTGGTCAGACTACTCGAAGGTTCAAAACGAGAAAGAAGGAGCACATAGGCTTTGTTAGAAGCGACAGACAAGATATTTCAGGCCTTTCTTCCCACTTTGCCTCTACCAACCATCTTATTGAGTGGGATAAGAGTCATATGCCCTACATAGAAGAGAACTACCATTCCAGAACCTTCAAGGAGGCTGCTATGGTCGCCCGTTCAACAGGAAACCTGAATAAGAATCAAGGTCTAATCCTATCGGAAATTTTGAAAACATAAATAAATCACTAAACATCAAAAAATGAACTTTCACGCCAATTTGATTATGTCTCGTAACAAATAAATCACATTCCCGATACACGCGCATTGTCTCGCACTATACTAATCTTGTATGAATTAGAACTGTCAGTTAAAACCTAGTTTGTTACCTTCATATCGCTTACCAATTATATCTCTGAAGATGCCGATAGCAAAAGTCGGTTCAACTAGTAGGAAGAAAAATTAAAACACTACACTAACATTCATAAAAAGTGTTATAGTTTATTATACAAGTACTCAAGAAAAGAAAATCACACCATTTTTTGTGTTTCTGAGATTTTCATAAGAATTATATACATGAAATTAATATTACGGTTATATTATGCTTATATAACCGTAATATGCATATAATTATATGAATATCTAATTATATATTTTCTGTTTTATTTTATAATTTAGTAATAATGGACATTTGAACTATGCATAACAGCAATGTGCTGATATACGAGTATTGTGTTTATTTTTGAGTAATGTGTAAAGAACAAAATACATAGTATAGAAACATCCAAAAATTCTGAACGGTAATGACGTATCTGCTACAGAAATATTGTGTTAATTGAACATTAACTCAATGGGATTTACGTCAAGAATGGTGCCATCATAAAAAAGAAATCGGGACTTTTTCTAGCCAGTATGTTGAATTATTTCTAATTCGATTTCTGATATTTTTAAATGTGTTAAATGATATGAAATGTTGCTGGAAAATAAATAGGGTAGAATTATTTAGGTATAATTATTTCCAAAGCATGCGTTTAATAAGTTAGTTATATTCTCTCTCCTGGAGAGATTTATTCATTGACGATATTTACATCTACTCAGTAGATGTAAATACTGAGTAGATATTTAAGCAATGGCGAAAACTTATACACTAATTCTACAAAATATTATTCATGGCTAAATTATATTTACTTTCTCTCAATGGAGAGAGATTTAGTTTTCATCACTTAAAGGATAGAATGAAGGAAGGAAATTATCACAGTTATTCAAGTATAATAGAAATGTTACTTTTTATATACGTTATGAAATCCACAGTTTGAAGTTTTAAGCTGTGTTTTTATTCAGTATTTTCAGAAACGGTTTGGTAACAGGATCAAGATATTATTCTTCTTTTTCTGATGAAAATGGTAAGTATATTTCCTAATAAAGAAATTTATGGAATGAAAATAAAAGAGAAAGCAAAATTATTTATTTTGTGAAATTTTAGATTTTCCAGTAAGTAACTCAACTGTCGGTGATTTTCACTGCAAATATTTTCTCTCTTTGCAGATTCTGTATTCAGGTATAATTTTGTATGCAGCATCAGTGAATTTGAACTGCGTTACAGGAATACCAAACTGCGTGTTGGTGTTGAGAATTGGGATTACCTGCACTTTCTATTCTACTATAGCAAGTATTTTTAATCTTTATAGAATGATCTTAAGACTGTGCAATATTAAAAATGATTGAATAAGTTACACTGACTGTCCTCTAATCAAACAAAACAAATAAACAAACTTCCCCTCTACACACACACACACACACACACACACACACACACACACACACACACACACATATGAGTTAAAACATTACAATTATCCAGCTATTTCCTGTACGTTACATGACCATTTCTTCTCCACCAAACCCACCTTGACGGCTACGACATATAGGAAATTGTTTTGGAACAAGCATTTCGCCATAGTAACAAAGTGACCCAATACATTTGTACTCTTCTATCAAGACAATGCGTGTGTTGGTCAAAAGGCTCGCATTAGCCATGTATTGAGTTGCTCAATGCGCATATGCAAGCATTCCCTCTTTTAGCCGTTGTCCCCTTAGTCACCTGAAATATCTTCTCAAATATTTCTGTAATCATGTAGCACGCAGCATCCCCATGCCTATAGAAGTATACCGCTAACTTTCGGTAAGTATTCTGTCCATTCAAAATACTTCAAGGCATCATTCCTGATAGACATTCATAAATTAAACTCTATCTTAGCCAGATATGGTAGTAATATGCCATAGAGCGAGGAATATTTATCTTTCAAAAAAAAAATCAGAAATGCTTTTGATATATTCTTCAATGTAATGCAGAAATTAACCCACTCACTCCCCCCCCCCCACACACACATCGCACGAAAGAAATAAATATGAAACAGCTAAATGCATAATTTGAAAATGCTGATTTTCTCATTTCACTATTTATGGTGGCAGAAATAGAAAAAATGCGACCCTCGTTAATCAGAATATATAAAACTGAAGTATAGTTATTCGATTGAATTATCAAACTGAATCCTCTTATAGCAGAGATATACACAAATATTTCTCAAATAAGTAAATACTCGAGGCAATGATCATCCTGGAAAATTGATTCAATCTGAAATTAGTCTGAGAAATTTCAGTCAACGAAAGTAACACGTTTTGTTTGTGTAAATATCAGAGCTCTTTGGAATAAGATAATGGGAATGTTCCAAAAAGTCATTTCAAAAAAACAAGAATTGCAATGAAAATTGCATACACAAAAGTCCCATTGCCTTTCCTTATCATAATAAAATTTTATTTTGGAATAAATACACTTCCGACATCCCTGTGGCCTTTGCTGCTCATATCCAATTTATGTATACATTGTTTGGCAAGACGTTAACAGATACAACCATGAACAAAGTGCATTGCATCATGTGACGAGCCACATAGTTGTAGTCCACATAAACTGGGGAATATGATATTCTCATTTCAACTGTGTCCGGGTGAAATGGCTGCGAGATGGGAACTTACGTATAGAGTTTGAAAGAAGCGTTGTAACAGGATACCATGTTCCAGGCCCTATTTTTTACCATTTCTTGATTAAATGGACTATTATAAGTCAACAATTAGTTATACCATACTGTGATGGAAGTGGGAGAAAGTGCTACTACCCGCAGTGGTTCATCCATCATATTCACCGAACGTGACTGCAGGGTGTTACGAAGTACCATATGTAAATACTGCCATGCTTGGGTGGGTACGTTGAATGCAAAGTTCTAATCATCGTCTGGAACAAGAATAATCTCAAAGCATTCAGAACCGAGCCTCACAACATGTGTTTCCGTGAGAGGAGTACAATGTACCAGCCCAACATTAACCAAATCAAAATGCGTCTTCATTAGTCGGGCGAAGAGAGTGAACATTGGGAATGGAGGTTTGGAAAACTGTGTTATGGGCCGCCACCGAATGACGCTACACCCTCCACCGAATAGATTGACGAGTGTGAGGGTCTTAATGTGGAATGTCTCTTACCAGAGTGCGAATTGTTAACTGCGAAAATTTGATGCCGTGGTTGAATGATATGGTTCCGTATTTTCTGGTTTGGCCGAGGACCTCTATTTGTGGTGTAACGAACAATGAATTCCTCTAGGGATTTAATCTTCATTGCACCACAAATCTGAACACGCTGGTCAATGTTTCCTACGTTGGGATGTTTCTACGGAACTATTTTGTTACTTTCAAGAAGACAATGCAATTTCACATAAACGTCACCACAACTGATTGACTTCCGCGGCGCACTGATCTCAACACCATTTAACATCTACTGCATGAAGTTGACCATCGTGTTAGGTTAAGGGAAGTTCGTACCAGGACAGTCCCAGACATGATCACATACCTACAGGAAGATTGGTCGAAAATTCCAATTGAACGCTTTCGTATACTGGTGGTAAGTCTGTCCCCTAGGTAGCTGCCATCATCTCAGTGATACGAGTTCCTACATATTAAGCTCGTCATTATAGCTGGTTGTTCCTGATGCTTTGTTGCCCATTCAGTTCTTTCCAAGCAGTGACATTCAAAAACGACCCATGAAAATTGTCGAAACATTTCAGATAATCCACGTATGTGGGCAATCTGAAATGTTCTCGGCCTAACAATGCTGATGAAATCCTGATAAAAGATGATTTTTGTCTTCCGCAAACAGGTGTTTTCACACGAATTTTTTCGTCTAGTCTTAAACGATGAATAATATTCTCCGGTTATCGTTTTTCCCTTTTCAAGATAATTAATAAAAAAATTCCTTTAACATCTCAAAACACCGATGCCATGACGTTTCCTGCTGATGGAACCGACTTTGTCATTTTTGGCGCTGAACATTCCGCTTCTATCCACAGTTTTGACTCCTGTTTGGATTCTGGTGTGTAATGGTGACTCCAAGTCTTATCCATAGTAATATATAGACGCATAAAATCAGGATTATTCTTCTTCGCTCCAACCACTGTTCAGAGATTTTCATGCGAGTGCGTTTTTGTGAAGTGCGGAACACATCATGTGCAAAGCTTTTTCATTTGCAATTCTTCATGAAAATCACATCCTACACGTTCTTTTGTAATGCCTATTGTCTCAGTAATTGCACGCACTTTTACTTCCCGGTCATCCACTACACATTTTAGACGTCCTCCACGTGGATCATCGTCAAGGCTGGTACGGCCACGTTTAAACTCGGCAGCCCATTTCTTAATTGTCTTAAACAAAGGTTAAGAGTGCCTATTAAATTTTACGAACTTCGAATGAATTTCGTTTGGTGTTAAACCTTCTTTTACAAAGAATTGTAAAACCGCATGATACTCAATTTTGTCCATTTGCAAAGATACAGACAACACTTTTGTTTGACACAGCTGTTTAAATCAAACTACATCATAGAATGACATGCAATTTCACATGAATGCTTATGAGAGAAGTACCAATTTAGAAAAAAAAAATCTTGCCGATTGTGTGCCATCTATATGGCTTGAACTTTTCAGACCACCCAAGTATGGCAATCACCTGTATTATTCAATATTATTTGCATTAAATTCGAGGTACTTTCAATTTTTATTTTTGATGTATAAAACTATATGATTTATGTTATTGTATTACAAAACTTAATAAACTAAACTAAAATAAACTAAAAAAAAAGGAGAAGAACTCCAATCCGAAATTAGGGACGACAAAAGTCATCATATTGAACACTATAAAAGTATATGTATTTTAATTGATTTCATATTAGTTAAAGTTATATCGTACAGAATAACAATAAACGGATTTGATTTATTATAAATCACAGATTTTATCTTGTTTTATCACAGAATCTAGTTTTGGTAATTAAACCTTTTGTTGAAATTACACAATAAAATGTGTACTTCATATATAATCATTAATCACATAATACTTCATTCGTATTGTCAGATAAATGAACGAAGTAACTTTCAGGGCGGGATGAAAGCTGTGATTTGGGCTGATGGTTATCAAGATGCTTTAAGGTTCATCGCTGTATTCCTGATGATAGGCCAAGGATCAGATAATGTTGGTGGTTTCTCTCAAGTAATCGATACTGGATATAAAGGAGGGAGATTACCTTTATCGAAGTATGTACTAAAAGGATAACATTTACTAATATTTGCTGATTCATATTAACTTCATTTTACACTGTGTATATTAATAATATATAAATCAATCAATCAATAAATAACAATAGTTAGATATTTTTATATATTACTATAAATAATAATAGTAAGTTAATCCTTAAATAAAGAATAATAGTTAGATACTTTTCTTTATCTGTACTTCATGTTTATAAAAGTAGAATGATTTTACAAAATTCTTCAGCGCTAAAAGTACTACCCGAATTATCCTTCAACATTACTGGTCTGTTGGAAGGAAGAGTTGTCATGAATAGTTATCTCCAAAGTCATGTGAATTAAGATTAGAATTTATTATTTTGTTTGAAATAATAACACGAAAAATTCAATTAAAATGTCCAACTTGTGCTTCTTCAAATTCCCAAATTCTTCATGTTCTTTATTTGATTTAAATTATTTCGTACTTGAAAATTAAAAACAAATTTTACATTGGTCATGTATCTTTCAGTTGTTGTCCGCACTATCTGGTACTGATTTAAAGTAAATGAAACTAATTAAATTAAACGTAATTTACGATGTACTTCCAAGAATTTCAATCAGTGTGATGTTTGAATATACTTGACATCAATTTTCACGGTAGAAATATTTTAGCGAAACGGAACAAATAGGAAAACATTAGTGGTGTCATTTACTCAAGAGTACGGTATGGATAAAGAATGGTTAATCGTATGTATGATAATAACTAAAGCAACGTTTTCCTGAACCTGCTAGGATAAGTTGAATAGTAAATCTAAGAATATTAAAGCATATTACAAAAATATAGAAACATACTCTAATATTCGAAAAATCAAAATTTAAATAATTAATAAGAAGCCAGTCATAAAGTAATCAATAAAAACTCTAAAAATTAACATGCAAATAATATAATGAAATGAAATGAAATGGAAAATATAACATTCTATTAATAATAATAATAACGTTTACTATTTAGAAATAAGCGTTTACCGTGTTATTTGTTGTACTCTCACTGTAAATCTTCAAATTATTTGCGTCAGAAAAACTCTTCTTAGATTGAAGATGAGGTATAAGATTTATTTGTTTCCGTTAATTATATATATTTCTATCTGAAAACCGGATGAAATAATTCATTACAAACGTATCGTATTTTCTTTTGTACACTTGCAGGTTAGACTTTTATATGACTGCTCGATACAACTTTTGGAACATGATGATTTCCCATACGCTGTTGGTCATTTACGGGGTAGGAACAAACCAGCTTTATGTACAAAGACTTCTTGCACCAAAGTCATATACTCATGCAAAATGGTAAAAAATCATAACAATATAAAAATAAACCATTTCTCAATATTTAAGAAATTCTTCAATAAATATTTGAAATAAGTTTAGAAGAAATGATATGAATCTGTATTCTTTAAAAGTGATACACTTCTAGATATAATTACTATATTGTTCGTGCATATTTCATTCTTGAAAATCTCCAAAGTCATTCCGAAGGCGAATGTTGAAGGCAAAGTTGTGAAAAAAAAAGTGAAAATATCACTTTTTTTCACGTTTTTGCGTTATCCACATCAAAACTATCTTCAGGATAGCAACTGATCATCATTTATGTGATTCCTTCATAAGTCGGTCGATGGATGAGTGGAAGATCTCACCTAGTATCACCTCTATACTATTAGTGCTGTTTCAGTTTCTTGAAGTGGTGTTCAAGGTCGCTTGAGGAATACGTTAATCAAAGCTAACAGTTATCGTTCTAAAACAACTAGACTGATCCTATGGCGTTCTGACACCATCTATCTCTTGAAATTGCTGTGGGCACAGTGGGACTATTTCAAACGAAACTGTGTTAAGATGGTTCGAATCAAATGGATTCTACTGAAAGAAGATTGGGTTTGTAATCCATTCACCACAAACCATACAGAGATCGTTGAAATTGGTGCCATGATGACATGATCCTAATAAACGGAATACCATTATCTTCTCAACCAAATTGTTGTGCGATCCGAAGAGAATGATGTATGCGATATTATCCTTTCAAAATCGGACGAAGGACTTCATATTCAAAATCGCACGGGACACCAGTGCCTATACCACAGTTGTCCTGTACAGCAGCAAAATGACAAAGCCCAAATCTCATTATATTTCATATGCATACTGTATAGGGTCTTCGAAGGTGCCGTTAGGCCATACAGATGTGCTCTTAGCAAAGATTTCGTTTTTAGGAAATGACTCTCTATACAGTAATGTGATGTCTTATGGTACAGTTTTATGATAGATGCAGAGAGAAAAGAATTCAAAAGTTCTTGTCGAGTAGGGCATAGTCTCCGTAGCTTAGTCGGTATAGAAGAAGCCATTTGGTCGGAAAGACATGGCTTTTATTCCCGTCCATGACGTGAGGAACATTTATCTGGTCTCTTTCGATTAAAGGTGAGTTAGCCCGTCTCATAGTAGAGGGTTTTTACTCCAGGAAACCGCCTCGTGAACACAGGCTGCTAGATTCGAAAATACACATACATATTTAATCCCTCGCTAGGAGGGGTCAACCAGTCCAAAGGGGCAGTTGAGAGACGAGGCGAACCCTACACGGATAAAATAAATAAATGATGTGTGTGTGTGTGTGAGAGAGAGAGAGAGAGAGAGAGAGAGAGAGAACAATTTAATGCTAATCATAGCATGAGAATTATATGTTCTAATATGTATGTTCTAAAAATGTCAACAGTCATGTAGCATTTTTTTTACAAGCACATTAACAGTTATAGTATTTATAGTTTTAACAGTGTGCACTTATCAATGTTATGAGATTTTCCATTTTCATGTATTGTTCATAATATATATTTAATTTTATACCACTATCGTCATGCTTAATTAATTAATTAATATATTTATTTATTAAATATTTACTCATAGAAAACAATAATATTTTTTCGCACTGTAAGTGATATTGTTCAAATCATTGTGAATACAGCAACAACGTATATTAAAACTAAATATATATTATGCACAATGCATGAAAATGGAAACTCTCATAACATTGATAACTGGAAGTAAATATATCATATTATGGTATATTTACTTCCATTATTATATTACCATATTATTAAAATTATTTTAATAAGGATTATAATATGTATATTATCATTATCATTTTAAATTCATAATTAAATTTGTGATGTATGAATGATTTCTCTATTAGTTAATCGTACTAGATAAATGATGGACAGTCATCTTGTGGAGCTGTTATTTCTGTCACATACGGATTGTCCATCTCTGATTTCATTTCATTTTCTTAAGCATTTGTAGCTGAATATTTCTTCAACGAAACAATTTCTAAATGCCTTAATATCATTTAGCTAACTTTACAGAAAATAAGACTTCCATTTGGAAAGTCTTATCGTTTTTAATCTGAGGTAAAAAGATTTAACTGAAGATTTCGGTTATGTTATTATTATTTCTAAGAAAGAAGACAGTTTCTAAGAAAGGTAGTACAACACCTATTTTAAGAGGATTTAAATGTCAATGGTGCAATTAATTCACAGTACGTTCTGTAAATTAAGTAGTCAGTAATTCACATTACGCTTGAAGTTTCGGCATTTAATCGAAAACCAAATAACGTGAATCTGTTAGAACCACTCATACTGCTAGAATTTAGTAGTAAGGGTATTGTTGTGAAGAAAACTTGTTCGGGTGTTATGAAAGGCCTAACCTATATGATTGTGGGCGACATTGCGATGTAGGAAGATTAAAAAAGGCTGTATATGAAACTAATTAGTTGCTGATGCTAGTGATCAGTTAGGTTGATTATCAATCCTGAAAAAGCAAAGCATGTAATAAATTTGAGTCATCTTATTGTAAAGAATGTGATATAAAGAACTTCACTGTTTGGATTACTTTGGAAACTGTGAGCTGATATTAGTGAAGTGATGAACGAAGCGTGTAGAAAATTATTGATGTCTTCAAACATTGCGCAAATATTATGAAAAATTTATAAAAATATCATGATATCAATAAAAAAAAATTTATAATAGTCTGGTTTTCGTTTTGTGTAATGGAGTTGATACTGAGGATTATCGCAATAATGGAAACAACTACACATTTTTGGATAATGTTTTATTAATACAATGTAGCACACTTCTGGCTTCTAAAATATCATAAATTGGAAGTGCCATAGACAATCCATGTACACAGGATAATGGAATTTAGAACCATTCGTGCTGCAAATTATGTTCCAACTGTGCGGATGATATTGCAGGCGAAAAGTGCGATCAAACCTTGAATAAACTGAAGATAACAGCTTGCTCATTTCTATACCTTGTCAGAATCTTCGATACCGTGGCTCGTTTGATTAGGTCAGCTCATGAGAAACATAGATGGAGTCGGAAGATATCCAATCTGGTCAAACTGACTTGATGGTTGGTTGCTTAAGTAACATGAATATATTTGATACTTATTTTTTCATTTTACTCTAGGCATATCATTAAATATATATTTCCCTGTGAAGAAAACAAGCACTTTATGGAGAGTATCCTTGCATGCAAGCTGTGCATGAAATCTTTATGCTTCATTGTGAACAGCCACTTCATTGTGAACTTGCTAATTAACAGATAATATCATCCTTTCTCTATTACTGAGAGTGTATGTTGGACTGTATGTGATTCTTGTATATCGTTATTTCAAAATTATTATGCCAATGACCGACTAAGATTTAAATCTATTGATTTTGGCTGCTTTTATACTCTTATATTTGCAGTCTTTGATTATGAGGATTACGTGTAGATGAATGAGACAGATTAATCCCACCTACATCGAAGCTTGGGTTAGCTTTTATGAAGAGAGTGGGATTAGCCTTCACTATTTATATTGTTTTTACTGTTTATGGATGGGATGTAGACATTGGATGCTGGTGATTTGTGATGTGTATATTAGTGTTAATGGTATATTAACTTTGTTGGTATATTTTCCCGAGTTCGTGTTTTAATGTTCTGTAGTTTTCTATGTGTTTTAAATTTCTTGGTAAGTGTTGAGTAGCGTGGGTATCTGATGTGATCTCAAAAAAGAACCGTATGAGTTGTTGAAGGGTGTAGGGATGTAGAGAGTTGTTGTAGGTCGATATGTGTCTCTGTTGTTTCGATAGGTGATGTTGAAGTAATTTTGTATTAATGTTATGTAGTGTTTCAGATTTTTAATGCTCAGGATTCTGTATATCGCCATGTGCTGGTCGGATATTGGTTGTTACGTATAAGGTGTCCAAATCACTGTTGACACAATTTTCCTATGTAATATTTCTAATTTTGTTAGGTGGCTGTTTGATGTGTTTGCATAGACTGTTATACCGTACCTGAGTAGAGATTCGCAGATACCGTGATATAGGATTTTTTTTTTTTATGTTAGATGGAATGATGTATTTTACTTGGAAGAGTTTTGCTGCGATGATCCGGAGATTGGCATGTAGTTATTCTATATATTTTGTCCATTTAAGGTGGCAATCTATGTAGACACCAAGGTATTTTGCATGTGTTACAGGTTTGATGTCTGGAGATTGGCAGGTATTTGTGTTGCGGTATGTGTGACAATGTATCGATAGTAGTGTTGCCAAATGGAAATTACTAAAACTGCTAAATCTCAAAAAGAAGTGGATAAAAAGAGCAAAAACGGAGTTAAAATACAAATTTGAAGCTAAAATTTTAAACGTAGCAGCTAATACTTTTAAGTTCCTTACTTTATTCAAGTTGAAGTGATACTTGCAAATTATGGTTAAATACATTTTCCATGTCGTCGTCTGCGCTTAATTCACCTATGTTTTCACTTAGATTTTCAGCTTTATTAAATGTGGCCATCGTTCCAATATTACTCAGTCTAGATGATGGTAAATCATAGACTGTACCGCATTTGTCGTTATGCCTGAGGACATACTGGACTGACAAAATAGTTGTAAGCATTGGCAATACCATCTTGTTTCTTAATTTAGTTTTAACTACATTCATGGAACTAAAAATTCGTCCAATTTCCCCATTAGAATTTGGCAGTATTAATAAATTTATTGTACACTGAGCAATTTCTTTAATTAGATCCATTGCAGATGCATCTTTATATTCTCTTACTTCAGTTCACAATAGCTCAGTGTTTTCTATATTTATTTAAGTCAATTTATTTAAGTGAATACTATTGTACTAATATTTAGAAGCAGCAACATCTTTTTATGTTTTCAGCATTATTTCTAAGATGGGAATAACAAGTTCTTTTATATGTTTTAGGGTATTGTCAAAAGAAAAAAAGACATTATTATTAAAATATTCAAGTTTTCCAGACTAAGAAGAAAATGTCTTTCTCTACTTCTAATATTTCGGTCATCATTTTGCATTATTTTCATTTGTATCATCAACTCTGAAATTTTTCTTTCAATTCTCTAAACAAGATTTGGATTGGAATCCAAATAGTCATCAATTCTCTCACTCTACAGGGTCGACAGTGGATGATGGTAGCACTAACATATTAGCAATCGAGCTAATCAAACGAGAAAGGTCTTCAAATAATCTCATCTTATCCGCACTTTAAGATTCGAAAAGTTTGTTAACTTGCTGAACTTGAACTAGAATAGGATTCAAAAATCTTTGTACATCTTTGTACATCTCAAACAAAATGTGAGCTATGTAACATTTCTCAGTCATACTCACGACTTTGAAGTGAGGTTTTAATTACATCCACTGGCTGACAATTCTGTCTACTGCAGGTTACAGCAGGCAACTAAAAATTCTAATTTTCTTGGGAGAGATTCTGCACAAGTGTGAGACATTGCCAGTTGTAATGAACGGCATACACATTCAATTAAAATTAAGAAGGGAATATATGCCTCCTTAATTGTAATTGAGGAGTCATATATTCCCTTTTCAGTTGTTCATAAACGTCATTAGCCATTATTGACACCAAACATAATACTGGCGTTGTTTGTACCAATTGCAATGAGATTTTTAATGTCCAGTTTCTTGGTCAAGAGCTCTTTTTTCAGTGCAGCCACAACACCACTAGCGTCACACTTTTCTAGAACCACCATGCTCAGAAATGTATGCATAATGTTGTTGAATTTCTTGCTATAATAAATGATAGCCATTCCTAAAATCTTATTCACTGTAATATTATTCGATTCGTCTATTATCAAGTGACATTTTGAAAAAGGTCTAATTGCGGACATTGGAGATGAAATTTTCATCTCCAATGTCCGCAATTAGACCTTTTTCAAAATGCTCACTTGGAATATTCTTTACTATTGCAGAGC
Organism: Typopeltis vanoorti; assembly: GCF_054136105.1. Taxonomy (NCBI): domain Eukaryota; kingdom Metazoa; phylum Arthropoda; class Arachnida; order Uropygi; family Thelyphonidae; genus Typopeltis; species Typopeltis vanoorti. The sequence continues at coordinate 79,435,389 of NC_143554.1, read as the reverse complement.
ATTTAGTTCGGTGCATTTTTACCTTTCGCATTTGACTGGGATGATATTTTTGCAAAGATATACTAGATGATCGTAACTGTTGAATGATGAGTGACAACAAAGAAATAATGATAACTACCTTCAAAGTTCGCTGTCTCATCAGACTTTTTCACAAGTATATTTCTAATAGGAACAGCCTTATATGGAATTACAGCAAGATATTTGTTAGTTTCGCTATGCTTTACAAGCTGACAATATGTAGCAGCTATAACACATCTGCAAAACTTACAGTGGCGTATTGTAGCGTCACCAGGAAGTTCATACAACCATTTACTAAACATTCTCATTTGCAACCACTCCCTTCTAAATTTTTGCGTGTCAGCTTTATTTTTCTCTTTGCTCATTTTTGAAGGAGGCTATACATTCTTTACTGCAACGAATTACGATCAGTTTTTGAAAACTTCCCACTCGCTATCGGGTGCTGTCAACTTTAAGGCGACAAAATGGCAGACTGTTGGCCCACGTGACTGAATGACGTCATCATGCGTTTGAAACGTGTACAATTCTCGCGCCAAACGTACAATCCAATCCCCTATCAAATGCTACCATCTGGAAAACTTTCAAAACAGTTTCTTTAACAGTAAGTTATAAAACAACTAAAAATAGCTGAAACTTGTTCTGAAGGAGCTAGATTTGTAGCTAGGTGCTAGATTAAACATTTGGAGCTAGGGAAGAAAAAAAAGATATATCTAGCTCCAAAAGAGCTAAATTGGCAACACTTATCGATAGTTGTGCGGGGTGCATGATTCTTGGGCTGTGTATTATCAGCATCTGTGTTTTGGTGCCGTTGATTATAATTGTGTTTTGATAGAACTATGTTGTGATTTCATTTAGGTCCTGTTGTGCTTTCGAGAGAGCCGTGTTGATGGCTGTGTGGATTTCTAGTAGTAGTAGTAATTTGACATCTGATGGCCATGTTATAAACATCGTTAATGTTTAATAGAGTGGGTGATAATATGGTGCCTTGAAGGACATCGTGTTTTATTTGTATACTCCCCCCGGCTGTGACATGTACCTATTTTTGTTATTTGTGTTCTGTTAAAGAGGTAGTTCCTGAACCATGTATGCAGTGTTCCTCTTATACCTACTGAGTATATTTGGTGAGTAGAATGTCATGTACAAGTGTAACAAATGCTGGTTAAGTCAAGCAGTATAAAGACGGCGTACTTCTTTTTGTCGAGAGCTTTGTTGATTGCGTCGGCGATGACTTCTAATACTGTGACGGTGCTTTTTGTTTTCTGAAAGCCGTTTTGGTTTTGTAAGATGATGCTGTACTTCTGTAAATAGTTTTGTAGTCTGGTGTGTGTGTTATTTTTTCTAGAATTTTTGAAATGACTGTTAGGTAGCTATTGGACTGTAGTTCCGAGTATCATTTCTTTTATCATATTTGTAAACTGGTGTAATTATTGCAGTTTTAGTTGTTGTGGAATAATGCCAGTTTCGAATTTTATGTTCACAAGTCTCACAATTATTGGATTTATTTGTTCAGAATGTGTTATAAGGTCTGTGAGTCTTATTTTGTCTGTTCCTGGAGGGGGTTTAGTTGTAAGAGTGCTTCTTTCAGTTCCTGTTTTGTTACGGGTGGAAAATACATAATTTCTTGGTGACTTTTTTGTCGGTAGGTTTTTGTTGATCTTTGGTAGTTTCTTAGTAAACAACTTTTACTCTTAGTAAAAGTTGTTTACTAAGAGTAAACAACTTTTACTGTTACGTTATATTCGGCAACAGATTTTGTTTTTATTTACAGACTTTAGTATGTCATGCACAGTACATTATCTGTAGGGTACGGGTATGTGAGAGAGAGAGAGAGAGAGAGAGAGAGAGAGATCGGATTTAAAAATGTATGATATAAATGTTATACATATAATTGGAAAAAGTTATGTATAGCTATATATAAGATTGAAGTTTATCCAGAACTCCCGAATCAAAGCAAAATAATGCTTTTCACATAAAAGTGAATTTAACTTCAAATGGCGTTTATAATGAATTTGAAAGGCCATTCGAAGTTGAACTGACTGAAAATTCATGGAATCACAAATACATTTCAGTTTAAGTAGCGTGTGAAACTTTTAGCAAATTAGTTTCTATGAAGAATACAGAATACCACATCAGAATCTTTAAGATGGATCGTAAAGTAATAGGGTTGTTATAAGATAAGTTAAGTGGATCATCGTTGACTTCAGAATATTATCTTCTGTGTCCAAGCAACTGCATAATCAGACAGACATCAACTAAGTGTGTTTGAAAACTTCAAGTAGTACGTTTTTCTACATAACGATATCAGTGCGTTTATATTCATTTAAATTTGTATTCAAATATTCTCTGGAAAACAATCAGAACAGATATTAAAAATTCTGTTCACTATTTATGAAGCCTCTTGTGCATGCCTCCTGTTTGCATAAAGTAGTGGAATATAAGGAAATAAAATATTTTCCATTAAAATATATCGACCTGGTTGGTCCAGTGGATAGCGCATCCGCTCTCCACCTAAAAGGCTGCAGGTTGGAATCCCACCGTGGGAATGGATGTTTGAGATTGTCTGCGGAATGTATCAGTGGTGGGCCGCGGTAGATGGAGTTGGTGTAGTTACGGTTATTGAATTATGGAGATGGAGTTGTAGAGCAGGTGTCCTCCCTCAATGAGTCCTTGCACTCCCTGGAGGTGTCAAATAATAATTAAAAAATGAACATATACGGGTATTTTTCTAGTCAGGAGATTTAAAGCCATGCTGGAATCTGGAGGAGAATCTCCGACTTCTCTTGCGTTATACATAATATTTTTTCGTCTTTCATTCACTGTATAAATAGATGTATGAGATCTAGCATCCGTTCTATATGAAAATAATTTTTGATTAATGAATAGAATTACTCATAATTTGTCAATCCGAGGATGAATCATTGTAGAATGACAGTTTTGGATACTAATAGAGCCAAACATTACAACGTCTAACATGTTCTTACACAAATACCACTATAAAGATTAAAAACAATGACTTCATAAAAATCTGCCTTTTAATAAATCCTCTTTATAGGCAATACGTATGTGCAACTGAGTTGTTCCGAGAACCTCAAGACACAGATATGATTTCTGATTAGTCATGTACAGTACTTCAACGTCATTAAACAAGTTTATATTTCTGGCCACGAAATATTTAAAAGATGTGAGAACCTTCCGAGAATACAACATCGGAAACGAACAGGTGAGCAGTTCTTGTTTCATTAATCGAATTATATAATTATTCTTACAGTTGACTTTGTTAAATCTAATACATGTCGGATTTTTTAAAGAATTGGTTGTTATTTTTGTAAAGTTAACGAAATTATTTACTTAACAACTCTCCAAAGGAGATGTTATATATTCCACATCGCTTTCAGCAAAGTAACTATGATTTGACTACAATGACATAGGTCGTTGAGATATATTAATTTTTATATATTACTTTTTAATTGTATTAATGGCTGAATATTTTTATTTGTAAGATAGCTTATAATCACTCATTTTGTTTCAGTTAATTTTAGTAATGAGTAAGTACTTTGATATAACAAAACATTGTTTATTACTTTTCCCGTGTCGTTTTCTTTCTGCTCCCTCCTTCGACTTTTCAGTTCGAGTCGATCGATATAACGTGTACATTAACATGACATGAATTTTTTTATTTAGAGTTATTTTAATATTAGCATATAAAACTTATTTATGTAACGAAATGAAGTTCCATCCTTAAAAAAAATAAAACGTTGCATCTAATGGTTCTGAGCAACATGCCTTTTTGTGAAGAATTATTTTATCTTCAAACTTAATTAGTATTTAGAAACGAACGAACTTCCTTCAGAGCAAAACACCATGAGCCATGAGCAGGTATGATTTCCAAAGAAAAAATATGAACAACACATTAGAAATTTTTATTCTATCTGTTCTTCAGCGAATTGCTAGAAACATAATTTACATATCAATGGAAAAAAAGATTACTTCTGATAACTATTTCGGTTAGTGCATTTTATATTTCATTGTTATAAACTTATTGTAATATGATGTACCAATTTATATGAAAAATAATATACTGTTCATCACTGTATAGGTGTATAAACGAGGAGAATACTGTATAGTGTTAGATGATTACGTTTTCGTTATTCTTAATCCAATAAAAACAGTTTTGCTCCCCATTAGATGCGACAATATTCGAGTCAGTATTTTTTTTTTAAAAGAGAAAAAATATTTGCGGGGCGGTATCTGGAAGATTTATTTATGTATTACGCGATCTAATTAGGGCACATTTTGCAGATAATTTTAAGTGTGTTTGGATGGCTTGGAAGACTAAATGATATTCCTCGCTCGCTTTCTTCTGGGAGATGCACTTGTGAATTTCAAATATCACTGTTCCTCATCAGCCTAAATATATCCTGAGAGATGCCTGCCAATATAAGTAAAACGGATGATATTTTCTACGTTTACCTCCAACCAACAGAATAGCTGGACTTTTGTACTCAACGATTGGCCTTCTTGGCCTTTAATCTTCCGATATATTGTGAGCCGTAGGTGATATGAAGCTAGTGATCTTGATTCGAACATAAGTACTCTTTTTATATCGCATATATGAAAATATAAATGTTACAGATGTATTAGGAATGCATTAAGTCCTAATAAGTCTTCCAAAACGTAAAGTTTGCCTGAGTTATAATGCCCAGGAGTAGTTTTTTTTTCTGATATTTTATTAACTGTAACTTTTGAATGTAATCCTGGAAAAACGAAATGTAATTTGGCATTCCACGTGTATAGCATTTTTGATAACGCAATGTCTTGAAACTATTACGAAAGAGATGCCTCTTTCTCACTTTCTATATTACATATTATATAATGTAAGTGCTAGTGTGCTATGGAGTGAAAAAGAATATCTGGACTTACTTCATTAGCCTCACATTTCAGTCAAATAAAATAATTTAGAAACGAACTTGTACCTCGGCTCCCTTGCACACCAGGGTGTTCAATGTTGCTTCATGGATTGGTGATGTGAGACAGGAAGAATGGACCAAACTTTCCACTCCTAAAACAAATTATACAAAATGTGATCAGGAGCAAATACTTCACTATGCTATATAGTACCATCCCAGTACTTATTTCAATATGGTTAATGTTTTAATGTGTTGTGCATTAGTGAAATAATTTCAGAATTTAAATACAACGCAACATCCGCTTTTCATAATTCGCTTACTTCAGGATTCTTGTATAGTTTACTTCTTTTCATCTATACGATATCATACTTCTTATTAGCTGGTTCCAGTATTACCTGACGCTTGTATATTAGAAGTAAACTGAAGTAATGGTAGAGACCTTGGTAGATCCGTATTAGCATTATTACATTTTGTAAGCGAATGCTAACATTGACTACAATGTGCTTTTTAACTGTTTCTGAAGGCTGGATATTTTTTATTTGTAACAGTACTTTATTCTTTCTTTCAGCTTTCTACTTTGACTCCTTATAAACAAAATGATTTCGTATTTTTACTAGTCAATCTCAGTAATTAGAACCGCCATCTCAAATATTCTGACGTTTACGGAACTAAAATAAAATTGGAAATCTGCGCATTCATGGAAGAAAAGTATATACGTAAGTGACGATAAAATAGTAATTATGCGTCTTGCGTCATTGCAATTTGTCAACATATTTCATCCTAAAATACAATAAAACGCGTACGTAAAAGTTCTGACCAGCATATTATTTTAAGTAGAATCATTTTCTCTTCATATTCTTCTAGTATTAGATTTCCAGCTGAGAGAAGTGACATTAGGCAGCGTAACCTAATATACGTCTTCGAAAGAGTTCTTCAGGTATGATTTCTAGCAATTATCTGGCGACTTCATTGAAATTATATTATAATCTAATTTCTAATATCTTTATATTTAATATGATTCATTCTTCCTATACGTCATCACACCTTTCGCATCCATAACTTAAGATTTCGTCTTATATTACTAATTTTAGTCGATTGACCAAGTTCTCTCTTATTCCCTATAAATGAATTCTGTTCATTTATAGAGAACAAGAGAGAAAGCTTCTCACGATACTACCTGAGTTTATTTTCTTATCTATTTTAACAATACCTTTACTACAATTATGCATAAATAACTAAGATGGGTAACTTTTTCTAGTAATTTGCCTACAGGTTTAAAATAAACCTGAGGCTTTCTATTTTCCTTCCTATCCTCATCGTATAGATTTTTTTTTCTTTTCCATTTCAAACCATATTTATTACAATATTGTTTAATTTACTAAAGGAATCCTGCTAACTACATTTTAAGTGTGTAATATCATCTGCACAAAGATTAGTTCTGTGATTAACATCGCCAATCGTGATATGAGGTTTAAAACTTTCATCATAACGTGAAGCTAATAAACATTTTCAACAGAGTCCAGAACATTTTATCCTTAAATGTATAATTTATATTCTTACGAAAGTTTTACCGAGATATGTTTTTATGTTTAAATATTGATAGGCTTTCTTTCTTTTTCTATGCATTTTCTCAATTAATATTCCGTCTTGGGTGCTAGGAACTCACAGCATGATTTCTTCCTTTCCATGAATAGTCTGTAATGTTTGATCCACCAGGGAATTTCAATTTTTCTATCATTGTATTAAATCTCACCAAATGCTTCTCTTCCTGATTATCACTTTTTTCTATGGATTTCTGTCATAATTCTCAAAAATTTGATTTTGTTTTAACTTCATTTTTTCCACCAATAGTATTTATATATTTAAATCTGCATTTTATCTCTGTTATGGTTGTTATTTTCAATATGGTTTTCAATATACATCTGAACAGTGCTTGAAGGGTTTTAACCAGAATGAAAGTGATTTTGTGCGTAGATTTATTACTATGAATAAAACTTCGATTCACCCTTTCCCACCAGACATTGGACAGCGCCAAAGAGACAAAGTTGGTTTCATCAGGATTCTGCTCTAAACTAAACGTGGATAATTTCGTATATGAAATACTATATACTTCTTTGTCCTTTACCCTATATCCCGAAGATATCCTCAATAACGTGGTCAATGAAATAACACCTTTCCTTTTTTTTCTCTTCATTTAATGTTGTATACATCTATATATTGAAACATAACGTTAATGATTATGAGTGCATGTCCTGAAGTGAAATCCACTGTGTACTTACTGTTATTACGTATAATCATTGTCTGAAGAAGGCATATCAACGATTGATCAAAACATCTTGTAGAGGATATTTAGAAGACAACATTCGCCTTGTTTCTTTCAGTAATATAATGATATCCATTTGACACTTCTCTAATTCTTCCGCCAGATCCCCACGTTTTCGATGACAACATTTATGTTTATGGTATATTTCGAATCTTGAATATCTGTGCGTAATACCATTTTCATTTTCAAAGCATCAAAGATGACATATCTTCGCTTTAATCTTGAATATCCATTGCAGGATAACAGAGGAAATTTAAAAAGGAATCAACATATTTTGCAAATTAAGTAATCGACCTGAATCCTCCACAATATCTAGTAGAACAGCCCTTGTTTAACAAGGAGACGTCTCAGCCAGCCTGACTTTTCTTCTTGTTGTACCATCATTCTCTTTAAATTTAAGCAAACAAATAATGAATGATTGTCTACTTGCTAGGCCATCATCCTTCATTCACTATCCAGGTAAATATATTGTAATGGGTGCACAATATCCACTGCTTATAATGCACATTTATGATTATGAATTTAAGCACTATTTTATTAGGTTTTATGTTTCTTGAATACAATTAGAATGTTTTATATATTTGTTGAAAATAATTTTTATTTACAAACATTTGTCACCAAGATTACTTGGTCACAAATGCTTGTGAATAGAAATTTCGAAGTTGAACTTTCTTTTTACCATATATATATATCATTATTTTCGTACAGGTCATTGAACTGGAGAAATCTCATGCAAACGTCCGAAGATATGTCTTCGAATTATCAACTGGGAATTGCTGATTATATAATAATTGTCATTGCCTTGTTTATATCTGCTGCTATCGGAATTGGTATCAGATTCGCAAAAGGAAGATTGAACACAACGGAAGAGTACTTATTGGGAGATAGAAAAACAGGAATTCTTCCCATTGCAGTTTCTTTCATGGCTACTTCTGTATCAAGCATAGGCATTGTGGGATTTACTTCAGAGCTTTACAGATTTGGTATTGACATAATCTATTTTACTATTTTTCTGTGTGCTGGTGTAGCTATAGTCGGAATTTTTATGTTACCAATCTACTTTCGGATCACAAAATTTACAATTAATGAGGTATCTAATCTTTGAAAATTGATACTTACTTTAACTATATGTTAGGATACCTATCATTTCAAATGTCATGGGAAGAACGATTGATTTGTATTTCAGTTTAATTACTATATATATATATATATATATATATATATATATACATCTTATATATACATCTTGTATATATATATATATATATATAGTAACAGCATATTAAATGATTTAAATAGACTGTAATTGTGTTATAAAAATCATGCGCTAATTCAGAAAATTCTTGGGTACAATAATTTCCATAAGAATTCCTTGACATTATATCTCGGTTTGTCGGTAACAATTAAAAACCCATCTCTTAAATTGAGTTTTGCAATAACTCCAGGTAGCTACTGTAATGAAGTCTATACTATCCTATATGTATAATAATCACAGACAAACCCACCCTGAGAAACACAAGCATTTGAAATTAGCGTTACGATGCACATCACATACAAAGTAGGAAAGAAATTCATTTTTTTTACCGTACATGTTGAAGTAAACAACCAATTCGGTTTGTCGTAATTGCAGCTCTTCCTGTAGAGTTAATTTTATTAATGGATTCAGTGAGAAGTCCAGAATATGAATGTGAGTTCCAATTTCAGTTCTTCAATTGCTCTTCAGTATTTTGAGAAAAATTAACAAATATAAGAAAATATTATATTTTTAAATCTTTTCCAAGTGAAAGCAAATGAAATTTTCACATGAAATAATTTTCGGCTACCTTACTTGTATATAAAGATTGGTTACTTCTCATCACTTGCACTGATTTAATCGAAGTGTCTACCTAGGTCTAGTTCCCACTGATGAGACCTCAATACTGGTCGAAACCGTCCTTGGTATTGATTCTGTCCATTGTGCCTAGAAATATACATATCCGAAATGAAGTGCGTTTTGCATTATGGATACGAAGACAATTTATGTGAAGTTAGCAGCAAGCATAATATAAATTGCGGCAGAAGAAACGACAAATATTCTAAGTGAGGATACTCATCTGATAGTCGAATTTTAGAAAAATAACTCTGGATACATCAGTTAGACACGCGCAGGAGTCTTACATCTCAGAGGACGTTTTGCACATCGTTATAAAGTGGATTATGCTAAATAAAATGCATTCTTATTTTGACGCTTACACAAGGGTGTGTGTGTGTGTGTGTGTGTGTGTGTGTGTGTGTGTGTGTGTGTGTGTGTGTGTGTGTGTGTGTGTGTGTGTGTGTGTGTGTTTTGTTATTGATCCCATACCTGACAAGTCGAGAGTCCTGTAAGCATATTACTGTCCGTGAGGTGAAGTTGACGACTTAGATAGAAATATATTGAAGTTTATATTTAAAAAGCTGAGATTTGCGGTTTTCTGGGAATACTTTATCAGGAAAAATGATTCACAGCAAACAGACAGATGGAATAAAAGAGGAAGAGGAGAAGCAGGTGTGTTTTTGGTTGCAGTAAACGGATGCTTGGCATCTGCTCTTAAATTATCGGATGCAATAGAAAGTGAAGGATGGTTGGCAATTCACTGGATAACTGATGATAGTATTCATTGAACAGACGGTGCTAATACACTGCTCTTCTGACATAACGGTGGAAGTGAATCTGTGAGGGAGAGATAATCAATATGCCTAATTGATAGCTTCTGGAGAGCATCAAGGATTTTATATGAAAATGCGAAACTGTGTTTTGGTTGGCATTAGTAGTGACGAGGTTGACCTCGTAAAATCGCTAGTTGTAGATGCAATTATAGCCTGCAAGTGAGATTACTGCATGGTTTGTCAAATGAGCAGAATACGTCGGGAGTGCTATCGTCTCTAAAGTTCGGGATAGGATTACTCGTTTTTGAATAGGTTATTCATGTACGGAAGCAAGAGACAGAACAGAGCCTCGAGGCACTCCATCACCGATGGTGAAGCTCGAAGGGACAGAGCGAATCTATGAATTCGCAGAAAATTAAAACTTTCTGTGAACCTACAATGATTCATTCCAGCTACCTGTGGAGACTGAAATGACAAGTCATTCTGCAAAACTTCTACAGGGATAAAATGTCTTCGTGTTCTTCCTGTAGTGGAATAAATGGACTTAGATGATTTTCAAATAAATAAATATATATATCAATATAGTTCAAAGTCCTACTCTACAGAACACATATGGACCTTTTTAAGCTACTTCAGTCATCCAATAAGGCAATCCAAGACATCCATTCGGTCATGCATGTCATCACTTATCACCTATAGCAAACATTAATTCAGAATCTTAACAATGTGAAGTTAAATTGTTTCCTTAATAATTACAAACGTCTTTTACAGAAACAGAATATAAAGATAACTTTTTTACTGTGGTTGCCGTTTAATCTGTCAGTTCTTTAAACTGATTTATTTCGCATAATAAGATCTTAAAATTCGATGTTTATTATGGATCCAGCATATTTTCTTTTCTATTTTTTTCTTCTGTTACTTAGTAGCAACTGCTGTTGGGAGGCACGACTTACTTTCAAACCACAAAAGGCAGATCTTAGCTCAAAGTGCGCGTATTATTAAAAATGAAAAGAACTGTGTTGCCCTTCTGAAATGTCTGATATAATTATAAGATTTTTGTTATATTTCTCAGTTTTTTTTAATTAGAATTAAATACACTAAATTGATATTAGGTTATATTATGATTATATGCATATTTTATTATATATTTTCTATTTTATTTCATTTTTTTATAATCAGCAATGGGGTGATATATGGTGTTTATTTTTTGTTTCAATTTTAACAATAATGGGAAAAGAAAACAACGCATATTGGAGAAATATGTAAGAAATCCAAACTGTAATGATGTATCTGCAAGAGAAATAATGTGTTGATCATACATTATCTCAATAGCATTTATAGCTAGAATGGGGCCACCATGAAAAGGAAATCGGATACTTTTTATAGCCAATTTTTTGAATTATTTTCTAACTCGATTTCTGATATTGTTAAATATGTTAAATCATAAGAGATGTTGTTGAAAATAAACAGGATCGAATGGCGAAAACCTGCTCTGATTCTGCAAATCGTTATATTTGGCTAAATGATATTTACCTACTCTCATTTTAGATAAAGTCATTTTTCAGCACTTCAACGATTGAATGAATCTCATTTATCGATATTTTCAACCAATACAATGTAATATTATAGTAATAATTATCACATTTATTCAAATATAATGAAAATGTTATGCTTCGTATATATTATAAAACAGTTTGAATTTTGAAACTGTGTTCAGAGATTGTCTTTATTCAGTATTTTCAGAAACGGTTTGGTAACAGGATCAGGATATTATGCTCCCTTTTATTTCTGATGAACATGGTAAGTATATTTCGTAATAAGCAAACTTATGGAATGAAAATAAAAGAGAGTGCAAAATTATTTATTTTGTGAAATTTTAGATTTTCCAGTAAGTAACTGAACAGTCGGTGATTTTCACTGCAAATAATTTCTCTCTTTGCAGATTCTGTATTCAGGTATAATTTTGTATGCAGCATCAGTGAGTTTGAACTGCGTTACTGGAATACCAAACTGGGTGTTGGTGTTGATAATTGGGATTACCTGCACTTTCTATTCTTCTATAGCAAGTATTTTATTCTGTATACAATGATCTTAAGACTGTGCCATATTAAAAATGATTGAATAAGTTACACTTACAGTGCCTTAATCAAACAAATAAACAAACTCCCCCTCTACACACACACACACACACACACACACACACACACACACACACACACACACACACACACACACACACACACACACACACACACACACACACACACACACACACACACACACACACACACACACACGATAAAACAATACATTTATCCAGCTGGTCCTGTACATCACATGAACTTTTCTTCTCCACCGAACACACCTTGACGGCTACGACATATAGGAGATTGTTTCGCCATAGTGGCCCAAATGTATTTGTACTCTTCTATCAAGACAATGCCTGTGTGGTCAATAGGCTCGCATTAGACATGTATTGAGTTGCTCAATGCGTATATCCAAGCATTCCCTCTTTGTGTCATTCGTCATCTTATTCACCTGAAATATCTTCTCAAATATTTCTGTAATCATGTAGCACGCAGCATCCCAATGCTTATAGCAGTATACCGCTAACCTTCGGTAAGTTATTCTGTCCACTAGCTGGATCAAAATACAGGGCACCACTTGTGATCTTAGCGAGTTACGGTATAAGGCACTAGTATCCCATAGAGTGAGGAATATTTATCTTTAAAAAAAAAATCAGAAATTCCTTCGATATATATTCACTTTAACGCAGAAATTCATCTACTCATTCCCCCTCCACACACACACACACACACACACACACACACACACACACACACACACACACACACACACACACACACACACACACACACACACACACACACACACACACACACACACACACACACACACCGCACGAAAGCAATAAATATGAAACAACTATATGTATAAATGTGGAGTGAAAGTGTGCAAAAAGTAATATAGAATGTGAGGATTTAAAGAGTGTTTCCGGTCATGTGAGTAATATCGTTGTCGAAAGTTAGGAACTAGATAACAGCGATATTCGAGGTATGAATGATGATATTTGCGAGGTAGTACCTGCTCGCTGTGAGAGTGGCGTTGAAAGAGAGAATCATCGGAGAACAAAAATGATGACACTGACGCAATTGAGTGAAATAGCACTATTACACGGAGCGATAGATAGAGTAAATCAGCAGCTGGAGCGTTGGCAAAAATCTTTAACAAGCGTACTGACTAGTAATCGGCAAAAGTATGATAATAAGGGTATGAAATGAGTGTAAACAAAATGAAAGAGCGTGTGTTGTATGGGGAATCCTTAGTAAGAGGTGTGTTAGTTGAGAGTGTAACAAAATCGTACCAACCCGGTACGAACGTAAAGAATGTAAGCGCGTCAATTAGAATGCAAAAACAGCGGGTGAAGCAATTGATAGTTGTAGCAGGTAAAATGATTTGAAAGGAAACAAAAAGGCTATGAATGAGGATGTGAAAGAATTGCTTGAGGTAACAAAAGAAAAGAATGAGAGAGTTAGGATGGTGAGTCTGTTTTCGCGGTATGACAGTGAAGAGTATAGAAGGAGGGCCACAATTATCAATGACTTTATGCGTGAATCATATTTGATGAGTGGGGTGGAATTTGTGGATGTGTGGATGAGTTCGATAGGCGAAAGGGCTTATATAATATGGATGATTTAACATTCGAATGGATTTGGTGTACGGATACTTGAAAAGGTGTTGTCGAATGTAGTGGAAGTAAATGTACAGAACCAGGGAAACTAGAGTTATTAAGGGGGGGAGTGAATATGCAGATTTTAGGTAGATAGTTGAGTGAATGTGTGTAATATGCCCGAGCGAGTAGGAAAGACCACGAATCAGAATGAGAATGGGACAGTTAGTATAGATTTGTATAGAAATGCCAGAAGTATTAGGAACAAGAGGGAAGAATTTTTGGTCTTGGTTGGCACTTCCAGACCACAGGTTATTGGCATTAGTGAAACATGGCTAACAGAAAATGACACAGCTAGTGGGATTGAATGTGAGGGGTATGGTGTGTTGAGGAGTGATAGGGAGAATAAAATGGGGGGGAATGTTATTGATGATAGCCGATGAGCTACAGCCAAGGAAAATAGAAGTGGAACTGCAGGACAGAGAAAAGAGCACATTTGAGGCTATTTGGTGTGAGATTGAAACTAGCAGAATATAATATATAGTTGGGTGCTGCTATAGTCCAGGTAATGGAATAGATGATGAAGATAGTATACATAAGCAAATAGAAGAAATGAGTGGAAGGATGGTAATTATTATGGGAGATTTCAACTATGATAACATTGATTGGAAGGAGGAGAGGTCACATGGGAGGAAGGAATTAGATTTTATGCGGTTATTAAGGGATAACTATCTGCGACACTATGTAAAGAAAATACTAGTGGTTAGAGAGTGCTTGACCTGGTAATTGCATCTGAGAAATTGGCTGTAACGAATATGACCACGTTGCCACCAATTGGTGAGAGTGATCATGGGATCTTGAGTTGGGAGGTGGCTAAAAGTGGGGAATTTACAAATAAGACAGGGTACATGTGGACTTCTCGGGCTGGTAAGTATGACAAGCTTAGGAGATTGATTGGTACAGTGCCATGGCATGTACAACTGCAAGGGCTAGAAGTTGACAATGCATGGGAGGCGGTAAAAATTGTTTGCATGAAGCAATGGCTGATTGTATACCTAGAGTCCGAATAATAAATCAAATAGGAGTTAAATGTGTGAATAACACCATTAAGCTTGAGCTGCAAAAAAAGAAACAACTATGGAGGGAATTTAAGCAGAAAGGTAACCGTCAGGCACATGAACAGTATAAAGCCCAGGCCAGAAGGGTAACGAGTGTGATAAGAAATGCAAAAAATGATTACCAAAGAACATTGGCCATGCAGGCTAGAGAGAATTCGAAACAGTTTTTTCGATTTGTTGCAAGTAAAAGAAAAAATGGATATGGTAGAATAATGTTAAAGAATCCCGATGGTAGGGAGGTAACCGAATCAGGTAATATAGTTGATTTACTGAGCGAGGACTTTGCAAGAGTATATCATCCAGGTGGTGACACTGCAGAAATGAATGAACCAATAGATTATACGGCAATTGTGGTGAATGAAGTGGAGGTGAGTAGTCTATTGCAAAACCTCAATGTCGATACATCTGTGTGGTTGGATGGTATACCAGCTCGTGTCGATAGTAAAGCGGCTAAAGAATTTTCAGTACCCTTGACCATTTTGTTTAATCTGAGTCTCGGGTCTGGGTTAGTTCCGAGGGAGTGGAAAGAGTGGAAAACAGGTCCACTGCATAAAGGAGTTTCGAAGACTACTGTTGTAAATGACCGACCGATTAGCATATCAGGAATTGTTATCAAGGTCTTGGAGAAACTAGTCAAGCGAAGAATACAGGATTGGATACATGCTAATGGAATACTATATGATGAGGCAACATGGTTTTGTGAAGGGTAGATCATGCCTCAGTAAGTTGCTCACGTTGTATAATACAGTGACAGCTGAACTGGTTAAGGTTAATGGGTTTACATTGATTCTACTGGACCTTGCCAAGGCCTTTGAGAGGATACCACATGGAAGTCTAATCAGTAAACTGGAGCAGATGGAAATGGATATAGGGTTGGTGAGATGGATATGAGGTGGTTGACGGAGAGATACCAGAGAGTGGTTTATTCAGGAGTGGAGTCCAAAAGACGGCTTACGATTAGTGGTGTGCCGCAGGGTTCTGTTCTTGGAACAATACTTTTCAATTTGTTCATTAACGATATAGGAAAAGATCTGAAAGGAAGTGTTCTCTTGTTTCCTGATGATGCAATGTTGGGAAGAGCAATTGTGAGTGCAGAGGATGTCAAAATTTTGGAGGATGATTTGGATTGCTTGGAAGACTGGACTAGGGAAAAATGCATGTCAATTTAATGTGGCAAAGTGCAAGGTTATGCATTTTGGAGTGAAAAGATTAGCAACAGTATATCACTTTGGTGGAACCGTACTCTAGGAGATTGATGAGGCCAGGTAATTGGGAGTGTTGCTAAATAGGGAGTTGAAGTTTAGGTGGGGGTGGCACATTGCAATAGTGGCTGAATCAGCTCATCAAATCACTTGGTTACTGAAAAATACTATTTACTTGGAGTGTGGTAAATGAGTGGAATAAGCTGCCAGAGTCTGTTGTGGGTGCTATGACCGTGAATGAGTTCAAGGCGAGGTATGATAGATACTGTGTGAATATGGAATAGTTGTTCTTGACATAATGTTAGGGCCTCCCTCGATGAGTCTGTCGACTCCTTGGAGTTGCCCGAAATAATAATAATAATAATAATAATAATAATAATAATAATAATAATAATAATAATAATAATAATAATAATAATAATAATAATAATAATAATTTTTTATTTTTTTTTATTTTTTATTTTTTTACATTTTATTGTCTCAGTATAAGTTACATACAATAAAAATATTTATAGTATTTACAATAAGGATTATACAGAATTTTTTTTTTTTTTTTTTATGTCACAGATGAATTGCATACATAGTTGCTGTAGTAATTATACAGTATGTATATAATATTGTAACGCATTACAAGTGTGTATAACAGATACTTGCAAGTTAGTAATTTTCTTCCTCAAAGCTTAGCAGAGCTTATCTGAGGAAGATAATAGATGACAGAGGGTGGTGGTTTCATGGTTGTGTTCCTATGGTGGTCACAAGCCAGGTGTTGATTTTACTGTTTGTTGGTACGTGTTTGAAGGACTTTGACTGCTATTACAGTTTAACTTTTTTTTTTTTTGTGCAAATAGGGTTGGATTTAGACATGGTGTGTTTGTTTCTTTGTGTTCTTGTAGTGGTAGTTTTTTGAGAGGGGGGGTTGTAGTGGTTTGTGTGTGTGTGTGTATGTGTGGTGGGGAAGAGAGAAACAGGAATTGCTCTAATTTTCATTCTCGCTATAATATTTATATAGTGCCTGTTTCAGCTCTCTGTATGTTCCTAGGTTTCTGTTGTCGAACGGCAGTTTGTTTATCATGTCAGGTACGTAGAAGTTTCGGGTGGCTTTGCCGTTGTGATTGTTGTACTTATATGTTATGTAGTTTGTTGACTGTGGTCTTGTTATTTGATATGTTGTTCTGGTTACTCTATATGTTGGGCTGTAGTAGTGTTTTAACATGACTGTGTAGTGGCGTACGTGTTTCACCTTAAATATTTTGTGTTTTGTCCATGCTTCCTGCATAAGAGTGGGTTGTTCCCAGAATATCAGTTTTATCATTTTATCTTGCAACCATTGTAGCCTGCTAAGTCTGTAGTCTGCGCAGAATGCGTATGATGTGATTGCATATCTTAAAATGTTTTCACATAATGCTTTATAGATTAGTATTTTTATGTGGGTTGGGGCAGTGTCTTTTAATCTGTATAGTTTGCTTGCTATTATCCTAAGCTTGGTATGTAGGTAGTTTGTATGGCTATTCCAACTTTGATCTGCATCGAAGTGAAGTCCAAGATAGCGTGTTGTTTTCACCTGTGTGATGGTTGTGATTTTAGGTTCTGCCCTTTGTGTATAGGAGGATGAATGTTTGATAGTGAGATATTTAGTTTCTATGCGCAGGGTTTGGGGGTTTTTGAATATCATTAGCTTTGTTTTTCCAGGGTTTATATATATGCCGTTTTCGGTTAACCAGTTAGTGATTTGATTGATGTCTTGTTGCATATTTGTGTAAGCGATATTTGCATTGTTGTGAATAGATATTATGGCCGTGTCATCTGCATACTGGAAGATTTTACTTTTTAGGGGGAGTTGGCTTATGTCGTGTGTGTATATGTTAAATAGAATGGGAGATAGGACAGCTCCTTGCGGTACTCCACAGGTTACATGTACCTCTTTGCTGTGTGCTGATCCTATACGTGTGATGTGCTTTCTGTTTTTCGTGTATGCTTTAAACCATTGGAGTAGACGACCTCCAATTCCGATATGGGTAAGTTTCGTTAACAAGCTTTTATGTGTTAGTGTGTCAAATGCTTTTGTTAGGTCAATGAATACCACTAATGTTATTCTGTTTTTATCCAATGCTGCGTTTATTAGATCTGTGAAGTCTTCCAGGAGTGTTGCTGTTCCTTTATTTTTTTGAAAGCCATATGTGTCCAGTTTCGAAGATTTTATTTAACAGTTTTTGTATAACTGGAAGTAGGTCGGTTGAGTGTTTCTTGATGTCTTTTGGTCTGATTCCGTCTATCCCCGGTCCTTTGTTAGGATTAATTTGTTGAATTGCCAGTGATAGTTCTTCTTTTGTTACTGTGGGGAACCACATCGACTGGGTTGCTCGTGGACCTAGTGGAGAATGTTCGTATGTGTGAGGAAAGGTTGTTTCTTGTAGCTTTTGGACAGAGTTCACGAAGTGCTGATTAAAGTTGTTTGCCAACTGTTTAAGGGATTTGGGGTCGCAGGCAAAGCTGTGTTTTATTGTTTCTGTGGCAGTCGTTCTGTGTATATTGTCCAGCATTTCATTAATCAGGTGCCAGGTTTCCTTTATGTCATTCTGTGCTTTTGTTAATTTGTTGCTGTAATAGTTTCTTTTTGCCGTTCGAATCTGGGTTGTTAGGAGATTCCGTTTTCTTTTGTATTCAGCTTTTAAAGCGATATTGTTCGGTGACTTCTTAAGTTGTTTCCATAGGGCATCTTTTCTTTGTATGTCTGTTAGTATGATGTCTGTTATCCATGGATTTTGTTTCGTTTGGGGGCGTATTTTTATTTTTGTTAATGCTTTGTTATATATTTTGTTAAATGCAAGTTTAAGATTATTATATACAGCTTCAGCAGAGTCTAAAGATGCTATCTGCATCCAGTCTGTTTTTCTGATTTCATCGTTCACTATTGCTTCGTTTACAATGCTATGATACTGTTTTGTAGTCTCAGTGATTTTTATGGGTTCTGGTTCAGTGTGTAACTGCAATGCTGTGAAATAATGGTCTACTAGTTTGCATGTTATGACGGCTGCTGTGTGGCTGTTTGGAGGGGCCCTTATATTTATATGATCAATGCAGGTTGAGGTTGTTGTGTTTCCGATTATCTCTTCTCGTGTATACAACTGTATGGATGGGGTTATGTTATATGCCGATAATAGGTCTAGGTATTGTTCTGTGTTGTTATTTATGTTCCTAATGTTTATATTAATGTCTCCTATTATTATCAAGTATTTTGAGGTGCCTACTTTCGTGGCTGAAAGCCATCTGTTTAGTTCTTCTTGGAATTTTGTGGTGCTTAAGTTGGGTGGTCTGTATATTGTGTTTAATATCAGGGAGTTTTCTTGTTTGATGTTTTTAATTTCGATGCATATGTTTTCTGCGTATTCTAATTTATAGTTTATTTCTGTTACTTCTAGTTTATGTTTGGTAAATATTATTATACCACCGCCTCGTTTTGTTTGTCTGCAGTGTTTGTGTTGTTGGAAGTGTGGCATTTGGTAGGAGGATGCCTCTACGTTTGTCGTAGATACTTCAGTCAGTATTAAAATGTCTATTTCGTCTATATCTTCCTTCAGATAAGCTTGCAGGGTCAGCCAGTATTTTTGAATGCTTCTGATGTTGATGTAGAGAATAGATAGTCCTTTTTTAGGGATTGTCAGTTGTTTCCATTCTGATATTGATTTCAGAATGTGGCAATTATCATGTTCCGGGGTGATTACGTCTGCTTGATGGTGTGCATTCATGTTGGTTGGGGTGCTGGTCCTTCTTTACGAGTTGTCAATATTCCTTTCAATGTGACAGCCTGTTGAGGTCATCTACGGATTTTATTTCGATTGGTTTTGAGTCTTGTGTCTTTCTAAGGAATATTTTGCTGTCTCTTATCCATATAAACTGGTAATTGTTTTCTGTTTTTACTTTCCTTGCTTGGTAGAATATTTTCTGATAGTGTGGAGTAAGGTATTCAGACAAGTATATTGGGGTGTTGTCGTGGTCTCCTTTTAGATCCTATATATATATATATATATATATATATATGATAATAATAATAATAATAATAATAATAATAATAATAATAATAATAATAATAATAATAATAATAATAATAATAATAATCTGAAAATGATGATTTTCTGAGATCCCTATTTATGGTGGCAGAAAAAGATAAAATGCGACACTCGTTAATCAGAATATATTAAACCTTGGTATATTTATTTGATTGCATTATCAAAATAAATCCTCTCATAGCAGATATATAAACAAATATTTCTCAAATTAGTAAATACAAGCCGCAATGATCATCCTGGAAAATTGACTAAATCTGAAATTTATCTGTGAAATTTCAGCCAAAGAAATTTACCCGTTTTTATTGAGTAAGTGTCAGAGCTCTTTCGAATAAGATAACGAGAACTTCCAAAAAGTCATTGAAAAAACAACAACCAAGAATTGCAATGAATGGAAAAAGAATGGAACTTTTGTGTATGCTAATACGCAAACGTTCCATTCTCTTTCCTTATCATAATAAAATTTTATTTTAGAATAAATACACTTCCGACATCCCTGTCGCCTTTGCTGCTCATATGCAATTTATGTATACATTGTTTGGCAAGACGTCAACAGACACAACCATGAATAAAGTGCATTGTACCATGTGACGAGACATGTAGTTGTAGTCGATATAAACTGAAGAATATGATATTCTCATTTCAACTGTGTCCGGTTGAAGTGACTGCGAGAAGGAAACTGACGGGAGTTTGAAAGAATCGTTGTAACAGGATATGATGTCAAAGGCCCTTTTGGCAATGGAAAAATAATGGGAATTTTTTCGCCTAGTGTTAAACGATGGAATAATATTCCCCAGTTATTGTTTTACCCGTTTTCACGATAGTTAATAAACAAAATTATTTTGCAATCCAAAACACCGATGTCATGACTTTTCCTGCTGACGGAACCGAATTTTTTTCCTTTGGCGATGAACAACCGGCTTCTGTCCACTGTTTTGATTGCTGTTTAGATTCCGGTGTGTAATGGTGACTCTAAGTCTCATCGATAGTAATAAATCGACACACAAAATCAGTTTTTATTCTTCTTAAAATGCTGCATCCACTGTTCAGAGATTGTCATGGGAGTGCGTTTTGTGCGAGTGCGGCACCCATCTTCTGCGAAGGTTTTTCATTTGCAATTCTTCATGCAAAATATATTCGACATGTTCTATTGAAATCCCTGTACTCTTAGAAATTTCACACACTTTGACTCACCGGTCATCAAGTACCACTTGATCAAAGATTTCTGGTGTTGTTACACAGTTTGGACGTCCTTCACGAGAATCATGTTCAAGGCTGGTATAGTCACGTTTAAACTCAGCAGCCCATTTCTTAATTGTCAAAAACGAAGGTGTAGTGTGCCCATAAAGTGTAATGAACTTCGAATGAATTTCTTTTGGCATTAAACATTCTTTTACAAAGAATTTTATAAACTCCCGATACTCACTTTTATCCATTTCAAGGGATACAGACACTATAAAAGAGACACTGTTAAACACTATAAAAGTATTTCAATTGATTTTATATTAGTTGAAGTCATTACGTGCAGAATAACGATAAACGGATTTGCATTATTATAAATCACAGATTTTATCTTGTTTTATCACGGAATCTAGTTTTAGTAATTAAACCTTTGTTTAAATTACACAATAAAATTTATAATTTTATACATAATGATTAATAACATAATACTTCAGTAGTATTGTCAGATAAATGAACGAAGTATCTTTCAGGGCGGGATGAAAGCTGTGATTTGGGCTGATGTCTATCAAGCTGCCTTGATGTTCATCGCTGTGTTCCTGATGATAGGCCAAGGATCAGTTAATGTTGGTGGTTTTTCTCAAGTAATCAATACTGGATATAAAGGAGGGAGATTAACTTTCTCGAAGTATGTACTAAAACGATAACATTTATTAATATTTGCTGATTCATATTAACTTCATTTTAACATTTTACATACATGACTTTGGATATACACTGTGTATATTAATCATATATAAATAATTAAATTTTTCATTAATTAAACAATAATAGTTCAGATATTTTTCTCTATCTTTACTTCATATTTATAAAAGTAGAATGGTTTTACAAAATTCTTCAGCGCTAAAAGTATTACCTGAATTATTCTTCAACATTACTGCTCTATTGAAAGGGAAAATTATCATGATTATTTATCTACAAAGTGATCTGAATAGATTAGAATTTATTATTTTTTTTTTGAAATAATAACACGAAAAATTCAATTACAATGTCCAACTTGTGCTTCTTAAAATTCCCAAATTCTGCATGTTCTTTATTTCATTGAAATTGTTTCGTACTTGAAAATTAAAAAAAGAATTTTACATTGGTCATGTATCTTTCAGTTGTTGTCCGCACCATCTGGTAGTGATTTACAGTAAATGAAACTAATTAAATTAAATATAATTTACGATACTTCCAAGAATTTCAAACAGTGTGCTGTTTGAATATACTTGAGTCAATCATCACAGTACAAGCATTTTAGCGAAACAGAATAAAATCACCAATGGTGTCATTTACTCAAGAGTAAGGTATGGATAAAGAATGGTGAATCGTATGTATGATAATAACTAAAGCAACGTTTTTCTGAACCTGCTAGGATAAGTAGAATATTAAATCTAAGAATATTAAAGCATATTACAAAAATCTAGAAATAAGCGAAGAAAAATCAAAATCTAAATAATTTATAATATAAGAAACCGTTCATCAAGTAATCAATAAACACCCCAAGAATTAACATGCAAATAATATGATGAAATGAAATGAAAAAACATTCAATTAATAATAATAATAATAATAATAATGGTTACAGTTTAGGAAAAAGCGTTAACGGTATTATTCGTTGTACTCTCACTGTAAATCTTCAAATTATTTGAGGCGGAAAACTTCCACTCAGATTGAAGATGAGGTATAAGACTTATTTGCTTCCGATAATTATATGTATTTCTATCTGAAAACCAGATGAAATAATTCATTAAAAACGAATCGTATTTTCTTTGTACATTTGCAGATTAGACTTTGATATGACTGCTCGATACAACTTTTGGACCATGATGATTTCCCATACGCTATCGATCGTTTTCGGGATAGGAGCAAACCAACTTTATGTACAAAGACTTCTTGCGGCAAAGTCATATACTCATGCAAAATGGTAAAAAAAAAAAATAGCAATATAAAAATGAAATTTTTATCAATATTTAAGAAATTCGGCATTAAATATTTGAGATAAGTTTAGAAGAAATTATGTGAATTTGAATTCTTTCAATAATACTCTGCTCCATACAATTAAGATAATATATTGTTCTTCGTGAATATTTCATTTTCTCAATTCTCCGAAGTGATTCCGAAGGCGAATGTTGAAGACAAAATTGTAAAAGAAAGTGACACTATCGCTTTTTTCACGTTTTTCGGCTTGCTTATTGAGTTATCCACATCAGCACTATCTTCAGGATGGCAAGTGATCATCATTTATGTGATTCCTTGATAAGTTGATAAGTCGGTCGATGGATGAGTGGAAGATCTCACAAAGTATCACCTCCATATTATTAGTGCTGCTTCAGTTTCTTGAAGAGATGTTCAAGGTCGCTTGAGGAATACGTCAACCATACAACAGCTATTTAGCTAAAATAACTAGACTGATCATATGGCGTTCTGATGCCATCTGTCTCTTTAAGTTGCTGTGGACACATGTGGGACTATTTGCAACTAAACCGTGTTAAGTAGGTTCGGATCAAGTGGATTCTACTGAAAGAAGAATGGGTTTGTAATCCATTAACCACAAACCACACAGAGCTCTTTGAAATTGGTGCCATGATGACATGGCTCTATCAAACGGGATATAATTATCTTCTCAATCAAACTGTTGTTCGATCCGAAGAGAACGATATATGTGATATTATCCTTTCGAAATTGGACGAAGGACTTCATATTCAAATCGCACATGACACCAGTGCCTACACTGTAAGTGTAAGCGGTGTTGTCCTATACGGAGGAATAATGACAACGGCCACATCTCATCATATTTTATATACATACGGTAACTGTACAGGGCTATCGATGGTGCTGTCAGCCAAGATTTCTTTTTTAGGCATGGCGCTCTATACAGTAATGTGATGTCTTATTGAACAGTTTTATCATACATGCAGAGAGGGAAGAATTCAAAAGTTCTTATCGAGTAGGACAGAGCCTCCGTAGCTTAGTCGGTACAGATGAAGGCCGTTTGGTCGGAAAAACCTATGTTCGACTCCCGTCCATGACGTGAGGAACATTTATCTCGATTAAAGTTGAGATAGGTTAGGTTACCATCTACTTCCCGTCTCATACGGAAGTAGAGGGTTTTTTCTCCGGGAAATCGTTTTTTTTTTTTTTTTTTTTTACCTCAGAACAAGCACATCGCTCTGTGAACACATGCTGCTACGGTCAAAAATTACACACACATATTTAATCTCTCGTTAAGCGGGTTCAACCAGTCCTAAAGGGCAGTCGAGATACGGAGCAAACCTTGTACGGTTAAATTAAATAAATGTGTGTGTGTGTGTGTGTGTGTGTGTGTGTGTGTGTGTGTGTGTGTGTGTGTGTGTGTGTGTGTGTGTGTGACAGAGAGAGAGAGAGAGAGAGAGATAACGATTTAATACCAATCATAACATTCGAATTATATATGAGTCATTCACAAGCCAGATCGATTAACTCCACTTTTTGAATTTTTTTTAATTTTACTGTCAAAGCACTTGATTGACTTCCAACTTTTTATATTCATAATAAATTTCCCTAATGATAAAGATTAACACCACTAAATGACAAAATGTTTGTTGGCCAGCGAATAATAAATAATTTCTTTCAGAAGCCAATCTAATTAACTGGTGCTTAAGGGTCAAAGCTGTATAACTGAGAGGAGACCTCCACATAGCCTTTAAAGGAATGCGGAGAACCGACCAGGGCTTCTGACCTAATGTTCAATCCTCACCTTCTCGTGGTGCACCCTGTTGGGTATCTTCCTGGATACTGAACGAACGAGGATGGGCTTGCAATTTGGGATTTAGCCGAGCAAATTATATTCATATTGGTTAAACCAAAATAAAAAATGATGGCTCGACATGACAAAATTTCATGCCGGCTGGGGCGTCGCCCGGTTAAACAAGGCCCCAGTTGTTTTCGCCAGGGAACCAGGACGAACAGCGAAAAGTCAGCTACTGGAACAATTCTGAAAACAAACCTCAACTCATCATCTCCAGAGTTAAAGATCGGTACTATCAACATAAGAAGCCTGAATGGCAAATAAATGGAGATAGCTGAGGAATTAGATAAGTACCAGATCGACATAATAGGGGTGACTGAAACAAAAAAGACAAAACCTGGTGTGATCTTTCTGACCAATAAATACGCAATGTTATATTCTCGCAATGACAATCAAGGAAAAGAAGGAGTAGCCATAGCATTCAACATAAAATACGAGGCTAATCTTCTTGAATGGCAATCAGTCTCAAGTAGAGTAATGTGGGCAAATATGACAATGGGGAACTGGACAATGACACTTATTTGTGCCTATGGTCCCACAGAAGGTTCTACTAAGGTAGAAGTGGAGGAATCTTTTGAGGCTTTAGAAAAAGCAACTGACACAATGATAAAGGAAATGTTGGTCTTTGTTGGGGATCTAAATAGCAGAGTAGGAAATGATTGTGAGACATACAAAAATATTTTGGGAAAATTTGGAGAAAAGAGCAAAGCTAATAATAATGGCAAATATCTGTAGGATTTCTGCTCAAGATATGGATTGGTTATTACTAACACCATGTTCCAACATGAAAATGTGCACAAATTCACATGGAAAGAAGAGGCAAGAATTAAGAAATGTCTCATTGACTATGTTATTGTTGATAGTGATGTTTTTCCACTGGTGCAGGACACCAGAGTGTACAGAGGATTTGAAATTGGAAGTGATCACTATTTATTCATGAGCAGGATAAAATTGAATTTCATATTGAAAAGAATGACATGTAACAAAGTTTTAAAGCGAATAAAAGTTGAGCAGCTCTCAGATGTGAACTGAAGACTAAAATACACGAAGATTATTGAAGAAAAAATGAAAGAGTTTGAGAACAGCAACCAAACCTTGGAGAATCCGTGGCAAGCCTTGAAGGAAACACTGATTGATTCAGCCAGAGAGGCAGGTTGTGAGGTTGTCTGCAAGGATAGAAAAATTAGAACTCCATGGTGAACACAGGAAGTTAAAGAGGCAGTGAAAGAAAAGAAGAAGAAGAAAGCATATCAAAAGTTCCTGGCAAATAAGTCAGTTTGTGCTCTTAGAGAATACAGCGACAAATGCAAGAATGCTAAATACTGTGTAAAACTAGCTAAACAAAAGTCATGGGAGTACTTTGGCAAGGATATACTATGATATGTTAATGGATAATGGAAAGGATATGTTAATGATATCAAAATTGGAGATGTAAAAGAGTGATGTAAAAGGAGTTAGAGATGATAAAGGTGACATGAAAATGGGAGAAAAAGATATCCTTGAAGTATGGAGTAATTACTTTGAAAAACTGCTAAATGAAACAAGCAGTGATGACAGCACAATGGTAACAAACACTGACCAGGCATGCAGTCAGGAATACATATCCACACTTGAAGTAGAAAAAGCCATCAAAAGCTGGAAATGTGGAAGGGCAGCAGGAGTAGATGATATTCGACCAGAAATGCTGAAGTATGGTGGTATAAGAGTCTTACAGTGGCTACACTGCATAGTTCAGAAAGCCTGGACAGAGGGACGAATTCCCGATGATTGGAGTAGAGCTCTCGTAGTACCCATATATAAAAAGGGAAATAAAACTGAATCTGAGAATTACAGAGGTATTTCCCTACTGGGTGTTCCTGGCAAGATCTATGCAAGTATACTTGAGAAACGGCTGAGAGGAATTGTGGAAGAAAAGTTTGGTGAAGAACAAGCTGGATTCAGGCCAAATAGAGGCTGTCAGGATCAGATTTTCATTTTACGACAAATAGTCGAGAAATTAGTGGAATATAACAGAGATCTGTATTTATGTTTTGTCGATTTGGAAAAGGCATATGACAATGTGCCAAAAGAGAAGATATTCAATACACTACAGTTATATGGTGTCAATGGGGCATTATATCAAGCAATACGTAGTCTTTATTTGAGTTGTAAGTCAGTAGTTAGAATTGAAGGAAGTACAGGAAGATGGTTTAATGTTAATCTGGTGTGAGACAATGATGTATATTATCTGTTATTCATTATCTGTATGGATCACATTATGAAGGAAAGTGGTATTAAACATGCTATCAAAATTGGAGATGTTAATGTAAGCTCTTTGCTTTATGCGGATGATGTTATACTTCTAAATAAATCCGCTACAAGTCTGCAAGATTCTCTCACAAAATTGAATAGCTGTTGTAATAGATATCGTATGAAGGTCAGCAGATAAAAGACAAAGACAATGAAAATAGGCAGAATCATTGAAAATGTCAACTGTGTTGTGAATGGAGAACCTGTGGAACAAGTAAGACATTCTAGCTACTTAGGCACGATTTTTACTGAAGATGGTAAATTAAATATAGAAATAGACAACAGAATCAGCAAAGACTGGTATGGTAGGAATTCAATTGAATAAATTCATATGGAATAAGAGAGAAATTAGTCGGAACACTAAATTAGCTGTATACAAGACAGTGTTCAAACCAGTTTTAACTTATGGATCTGAGAGCTGGGTCAGAAGTAAAACACTTGACCAAAGACTAGAGACCGCAGATATGAGAGTCCTGAGAAAGATTAGAGGCGTGAACAGATGGCATCAATGGCAATATCATATTAACAACGAGGATATTTGGAAAGAACTTGACATATCCAGGAATGCGTTAGCAGAGCTAATCTAAGGTGGCATGGTCACTTAAACAGAATGGGCGAAGAAAGATTAGCAAAACAAGTGTTCTCTGCCAGGTTGGCAGCAAAACGACCCAGAGGAAGACCAAGATATAGGTGGATTGATACGTTACAAAGTGCCTTAGATGATAGAAATATAAGATCTGATAATGTTGAAGCCTTGACAAGTAACAGACTGATTTTGAGACAATTGTAGATAGGGAGTTAGTAATGATGTAATTTTTTTCATGTAGTACAATCATATCCTGTACACCCCTCGAGGGTACTTGGCAGGAATTTGATGATGATGATGATGATCTAATTAACTCCATGCTGTAATATAAATCGTTGCGATAATGAAATTCAAACGCAGAACCAAGTATTTAATGATAACGGTAAATTGTTTAGTGCTGTCTCATCACCAAAAAAAGTAAAATAATTAATTAGTTACAATCTATCTGCCGCAGAAGTAACTAATTGTGAATTTTAGTGTCAGCTGTTTTTAGAAAAAAGAAAAATTATACCGTTTATCAAGATGGATGAGAATAATAATAATTATTTGGATGTGGAAAATGATGAATCTGATGGTTCTTCAATACCATTTTTTAGCAGAAAGCTCTGCTCAAGAAAACGTTTATGTATTTCTTCGGATTCTCATTTGAGTGTAGCAGTGAAAATTACAACAAATAATTCGATTGGGCGGAAATGAAGTTGTAATCCTGATAACAGGATTACATTTGGACTGGAAATGTCCAAAAGCATAGAAGAATAAAATGTTTCGAATTCAGAAATAGAAGAGGAAATTGAATACCTGCAAAAACATTTGTAGATGTAATATGTCGATGTCGTCAGAAGTGCAATGAAAAAGTTACTTCGGATGAACGAGAAACTGCCATGGACGAATTTTATAATTTAGACTGTCAACTTGAGCAAAATATTTTTTTAAGAGGTTATATTAAAGTTACCGAATAAAAAGAAGGCGCCCGAAGGATAACAGTAAAATGCCAAGATCACATTCTGTTGCATATTATTTTCGAAATAGCGGAAAAAATTATACTTATATTTGCAAACAATATTTTAAGGATACTTATCAGATAAGTGACGGACGAATATACGCGTTTTTTGTTGTAAAGAACAAGTTTCGTCATTGATTGATCGTCACGGTCACCATGTTCCAAGCAATAAAATCGATGACACACTTTATAAAACATATAAACTCATTTCCCGCCTACACTAGTCACTACACACAGCTCACAATCCAAGACGAAAAGATTTAAATCCAGACCTAAATATTAAGAAAATGTACGAACTGTATATTATTATTACTAAAAATATTACTGCAAGGTATTCTCCACTGAATTTAATTTACATTTCAAGCAACCCTCTAAAGATACATGCCAAACTTGTGATTCATTGCAAATAAAAATTCAGTCTTCGGATAGTGAAGGAATACGGATGGCAAAACTTCAAAAGGACGCTCACTTACAAGAGGCTGAACAGACTCGTAGTCATATGGCTGCAGATGGAATGGCAGCATCCAAAGAAAGTTTTGTATTTTCTTTCTACTTTGAAAAAGCTTTAGCCTTTTCTAAACTTACTACATCGGTAGCTTATTATAAGCGAAGTTAATATGTTTATAATTTCGGTTGCGACAATTTTAATAAAAATATAAGCCACATGTTCGTTTGGCCAGAAACTGAAGGATCTCGCGGGTCTCAGGAAATGTCATCATGTCGAATAAAGTATATAAAGACTTATGCTAAAAATTATCAAAAAATAATAGCCTATCCAGATTCGTGTACCGGACAAAATAAAAATATCAAAACTGTCTTAAATTTACGAAATTGGTTCAAAGTACAGAAATAACAACTGAATCAATTGAAATGAAATTTTTGGTAAGTGGACATAGTTATTTATCTAATGATTCAAATTTTGCCATTACGGAGTCACATGCGAAAAAACAAATTCAAGACATTTTTTCATCAAATGATTGGTACAATATAATCAAAACCAGTAAAAAAACACCATTTAATGTGGGTTAAATGACTCTCAGGATTTTTTCTCAG
Source organism: Typopeltis vanoorti (assembly GCF_054136105.1). Classification (NCBI taxonomy): domain Eukaryota; kingdom Metazoa; phylum Arthropoda; class Arachnida; order Uropygi; family Thelyphonidae; genus Typopeltis; species Typopeltis vanoorti. Next base: position 79,405,502 of record NC_143554.1, on the reverse strand, counting down.
CAAATCCGTTAGAAAATTCTATCATTAACAGAAAAGTAACAACTACAGGTTTACCAGCAAATTGGCTTAAAATGCAATGGATAAAATTTGAAAGGTCGAAACCCCACGTCATCAATTCAAATATGACTTTAACGAAGATTCATAATTTAATGTCATTAATATAAGAAAATCTATAGCAGGTAGACCACTAGGACTGAAAAATGCAGACCAGCCTTTGTTATATCCTACAGGTAGAACTGTGACAAGAGAAAAAAGGAAAGATATGATGGACCTGTTGAAATTCATTCCTCCTATTAAACATGATTATTATATTACTTAAAATATAAAGAGCCAACAGGCTTTAATTTAGGCGATGCAAACATTATTTAAATTAAGGGAATATTAAATCCCACATTGTTTTAAAACCGAATAAGAAACTGAAAGATTGGAATCAGAGAGTTTCATGCCGAATATAATATAGTAACTATAAAAGTATCGGCGGCTACTAGCGTCAGCTAAAACACGTAATGCAAGTACGTAGTACAAACTAGGGCAACTCGTAGCAGAGGTGGTGAAAGTTCGGATCGCTATTCTTAGTATTTTCCATAATGTAAAACCCATCTCCTAGGAGATGTGTGATGTTATACATTATGGCAGGAGGTCACTACCCAGACCGGTTTCGATCTTTGAATAAGTGAAACGGGCTCTAAAAATAAGACGTTCCCGAAAGATTGGGCAACTCCGTGTTGTTCCACTCAATGACAGGCTCACCTCGCCACCGAGAAGAACTTCTCAGCATTGGCTCTACCCAGTGGCAGGCTCACCACACCACCATGCAGAGCTATAATCTCAGCGGTGACCCCACTCAGAGACAGGCAAAAACCTATCCCCAAGCAGAGCCTCTCAGAGCCAGCCCTCTACCGGTTTCAATCTTCATTGAGATCTCATTAGTGAGTAGCTAGACCAAATAATACTAAGGAACTTTGAACTTAATTGGTTGATGGACTGCGTCCTTGACTCTTTATCCCTTCATCTGGATTTTAGATTGTGGGTGATGGGATTATTGTGGGTAATTTACTTGCTCATTGTGAGCATTAAGGATGTATCAGCTTTCTCTTGCGATGGAGGATTTCGGTGGTTTATGTTTGAAACGATCTGAGGGTTTGTAGTCAGCTGCCTGTCTAACTAGCTGATTTGATTATCCGTGATTGTGAAGAATTTCTCTGCAATGCCTGTCATGTAGGTCTTAATATCTGGAAGATTGGCTTCTTGATGTAACTGGATGTTTCTGACGAACAATGGGGCATTTAATACTATTCTTAGGCATTTATTCTGTATTATCTGAAGTCTGTTGATGTTGCTTTTAGTAATGTCACCCCAGGTTGGAGAGGCGTAAGTTAGTTGCGGTGTGATTACCGATTTGATAGGAGGATTTTGTTGCTTATGCTTAGGAAGCTGTTCCTATTCAAAAGTGGATATAGCTGTGCTTTGGTCTGATTTGCAAATAATAGTAAGGGTATAGCGAAAAGAACTTATATATTCTGCCATACGAGTTGTCAGAAAGGTGCACCCATAAAATTATTTAAAATATAAAGCGCCAATGGGCTTCATTTCGGTGATGTCATCAGCAAGTCATCATTTATGTTGCTGATGAATCAATTTAAACAAACTAATAATAATAATTGTAACAGTAAGAAAATAGCTATTATTGATTTTTGCGAAATTCTTTACTAAAAATGTATGATAAAGAAGTTTTCCTGTAATAAAAAAATAATTTGAAGACTGAATTTGATGTTATTACTTTTTTTCACTTGCCAAATCCATTTAACTCCCTTAGTCACGCAAAAATTGTAATAATAATGATGATTTCTGCAAGGATATTCCAAAATATACCTTTTATATGTCGTTAGATAAAAGCTACATTTGCAATAATACATTCTACAATGTTTATTTGAATTTATATTTTAAAAGGAATTTTAAAATACAATGGATATTATTTTAACACTTTTCTCCACTTTTTGTTTTATGGAGTTAATCGATTTGGCAAGTGAGCGGCTCATATGTATGTTTTAAAATGTCAACAGTCATTCAGCATTTTGTTACAAGCGCATTAACAGTAATCGTAACTATAGTCTTAACACAGTGCAGTTATCAATATTATGAGATTTTCCATTTTCATGCATTGTGCATTATATATATATATATAATTTTATAATACCATCGTTATGCTTATTTTATTTATTTATTAAGTATTTCTTAATCGAAAACAATAATATTTTTTCGCAATGTAAGTAATATTGTTCAAATCATTGTGAATACTGCAACAACGTATATTAAATCTATATATTATTTCTTTACTTCCATTATTATATTACAATATTATTAAAATTATTTTAATAACTATTATAATATGTATATTATCATTATAATTTTAACTTCATAATTAAATTTGTGATGTATGAATGATTTCTCCATTAGTTAATCGTACTAGATAAATGATGGAAAGTCATCTTCTGGAGTTGTTATTTCTTCACATACGGATTGTCCATCTCTGATTTCATTCCATTTTCTAATACTTTTGCAGTTTAATATTTTTGAAGAAAGGTATTTCTAAATACCTCAATATTATTTCTATAACTTTACAGAACGATAAAGACTTTCATTCCGATAGTCTGTCGTAAAATATCTCACATTCGTGTTGGGAATTTGCATGGTCGTTGTGACTATGAACGGTTTGGGATTCTGTTTGTGACTATGAACGGTTCAAAATCAACGCTGTGATTATGAACGGATTGGGATTGTCTTTTATTAAAATTTTATCTTTCGCAAAATGTTTAAATATATTTTGTAATCGATTTAGTTTTCATTTGTTAACCAAATATTTCCCAATAGGCACTGTAGAAGAATATTTCAGTTCTGAAACACTCTGGTATAGAAAACTAAAAGTAATGCATCAATAGCTTTCTTACAAACTTTTGAAATCGATCAAAGGTATTCTGTTTAGTTTAGAGCTGAAGACCTTTATGATATAAATACAATGCATATCTATGTATGAAGGAGATAGAGAGAATACGAGTAAAGGTGAATGACGGAATGATGAATAATATATTTTATATTCCAACAATGACAGAAAGGAAATGCATCAAAACAGATATTCACTTCCTTAGCATATAAGTAACACGCTAGAGAGAGAGAGAGAGCCGCGTTTTTCGAGAGATACATAAGTTATTTTATGATAAAAACAATCCCGGAGTTATATGGGGAAAATCTGAATTACGTACATCACTTACAAGTTCCTTCCTAATACCGTCTTTTCTTCCTTTTTAGGATTTTTTCAATAGGAACCAGTCTAACATGCCTTTTCCATCTTAGCTGCATGACTCTCGGTCTCGTGATTTTCGCTAATTTTTATGCCTATAATCCACTGCAAGATCCGGAAAGCGGTGTGTCATCCCCAGCCCAAGTAAGTAGAGCATAAAATGTTCTTAATCTGAGGTAAAACGACTTAACTGAAGATTTCGCTTGTGCTATTATTATTTTTAAGAAAGAAGACGGATTTAAGTGGATTTGAATGTCAATACTACACTTATTTCAAAGTGAAATCTGTGCATGAAGTAATCAATAATTCATATTACTCTTGCCGTTTCGGCATTTAATCGAAAGCCAAATACCGTGAAGCAGTTAGAACCACTCATACTGCTAGAATTTAGTAGTAAGGGTATTGCTGTGAAGAAATCTTGTTCAGGTGTTATGAAAGGCATAACCTACATGATTGTGAGGGAGACATTGCGGTGTAGGAAGATTCAAAAAGGCTGTATATGAAAGTAATTAGTTGCTGATGCTAGTGATCAGCTTGGTTGATTATCAATCCTGAAAAAGCGAAGCATATAATAAATTTGAGTCATCGTTATATATATATATATATATATATATATATATATATATATATATATATATATATATATATTTCCTTGTGCAGAAAACATGCACTTTAAAGAGTGTCCTTGCAATCAATGCATAAAATATGCTTCATTGTCAACAGCCACCACTAATTGTCATATATGTTTTACTAATTAACAGATAATATCATCCTTTCTCTATTACTGGCAGTGTATGTTGAACTGTATGTGATTCCCGTAGATCATTATTTCAGAATTATTATGCCAATGAACGACTAAGATTTTAATCTATTGATTTTGGCTGCTCTTATACTGTTTTGAACATTTAAACATAAGAATGTTTAAAAGTTCAAAACTGAATTGACTTAGTTTTGTCATTTGGAAAAGACACCAAGCAATTAGTAACCATTGTACTTTATTTGGACTATTAAAAATGCAGACATAAGTATATCCATTAAGTATTTGTTGAATCTTCTTGCAATTTGTCCATAACTAAGTTTCAATCTCTCTCTCTCTCTCTCTCTCTCTCTCTCTCTCTCTCTCTCTCTCTCTCTCTCTCTCTCTCTCTCTCTCTCTCTCTCTCTCTCCCCTTTCTTACTGAGTAAATCAATATCCTTCAGGAAATGAAATTTTACTAGTTACTGTAAATGATCTATATTGAAACTGAGTTCAAGGAAGGAATCCTTCGGAATTTTGATTTTCATATGATTACTTCCGTTGCATGCGTCTGCTACTTCAGTTATCATAACTGCTTCTCAGGTAGATTTGGAAGCAGTCAGTTTAATAAGAATACGGAATCATGTGCATTTCCAGAAAGTATTGAATGGTTGACTGCGTCGAAGTTTTTTTGTTTGTTTGTCTTTTAAGGTTTACGAATAGTACGCATGATTTGTTTCCAGTATTGATGTTTATTTTATGTCTTCACAAATTCCTACCCTATCGTATCCCTGCCTCACTTTTAATTGAATAGCCACCTTTCTCTTTGGTCGTACTATGCGAATCATTCGCCATTGAATGGTGGATGACTCAATCCCTCTCTTCGAGCTCTGTTATCAATGATGAACGGCCTAGAGGCTGTGTCCTATCAGTTGATCTTTTTATTCGGTGCCTAAATAATCTATTTGTCACTACTCCTCTGCACAAATTTTCGGACTATCGTAATATCCACCCGTCGTATTCATTTGAGAATCCATGTATAATTCTGATATCAAGGCTACAAGATCATACAAACAATGGCTTAAACATTGATCTACGTACTATCCTTTAATGAGACGAGGACGACCTTGTCACTTTCAATGCCACCAAAACACAGTTTTGAATTTTTTCTTGCAAAACAGTTCTTACCTTTACCTTCAGTAATAGACAAATTAGCAGAGAACATCGGATCTTACTGCTTGAATTAACGTTTACCTGCCGTCTTTTCTGGGATAAACACTTCACATGAATAGCCGCCTCGTCATCTCAGAAACTAGGCCTTCTCTGTCATCCAAGAGGCTATTTCTACACCCAATCCACTAAAAAATATATACAAGTTCCATCGGCACCTATGTTTAGAATCCTGTTCATATGTTTCGGGTGGTGCACGTAACACTTCACTTAGAATTGTTGATGCTGACAAGGGGCGAGCAATTAAGCACATGTATGATCCCTCTTTCACAGCTCAACTTCATTCTCTATCGCTCAGATCAACTGATTCAGCACGGGGTTTATTCTATATTTACTTCCATGATCACTGTTCCAGTGAATTGGCAACCATCATTCCTCCAATTTTTGTTGCAACTGTTAATTCAAGAGCAGCAACTGGCCAGCATTCTCTTCACTATACGACTGTGCCAGTGTTTCTGAACCCTTTTGGTTCAGAAACACTTGCGTAGTAGGTAGATGAGGCAAGCAAGGACATCTGTTCAGTGGTAGGTGAGGCAAGCAAGGACATCTGCTGTGGATCTCGAATGGCAGAATCCGTTCTCCTAGTCGCTACTTAATTGGCGTATCTCACACTCTTCTCCTCTCCTTCATTATTCCTTCTACATGTGTCCTCTGGAAAATCCTTCATTGTGAAGTAGTGCCAAACAACCGAACCTACAGCACTTTAAAAAATAAACATAAATGAACTTTTGTCTCAGTTCCATGTGGACCATTTGGCATTGACTTGATTAATGGACTCTTGCCCCATCGTGTGTAATATCGATATGTATAAAAACGTTTTCACCTGTTATGTTTAGAAATTTATATTCTCTTTTCCGTAAAGGTTGTTTTTTTTTTACTTTTATATCTTTTATAAAATAACTTATAAACGGATACTGCATCTGAATTTAATAAAAAAAATGAAATGGGTGCACTTCACCATCCACAGCAAAGAGACGAATTGTTTGCACCGAATCATAAAAACAAGGGAGTCCATCTATATCAATCAAACACTGAGAGACAATCCTATATTTTTTTAAATAAATTAAAAAAGTAGGCCGAAACAAAACCAAAAACAGTGAACAGTTAAATTAAGGAAGAATGAATTAGTATATTAAACAAAAAGGCTGTTGTTGTAAAACATAAAGATTGCATACTGTTTCGAGTAAGAGTTTGATTCGAGAGAATTAATTAATTGATACCGGAATTAGCGCTAACGCACCAAATTTAGAATTCAGGAAGGTTGCATCATTAGCGCATCACCCTATCTACAATTATAGTAAGTGGGTGGTGCCAGAGACTCCTTAGCTCAGTCAGTATATACGAAGCCCCGTTGGTGGGAAATACCTGTTCATTTTTTTTTCATTTTCATTTTTTTTTCTTTTTTTTTCTTTATCATTTTCATTTTTATTTTTCTATTAATTTCTGTAAAAGACATGCTTTCCAACCTAAGAGAGAAAAATTAGCTTCGTAAATATATATTTTAAGAGCCTGCGTGGTTCAGTCAGTATAGTCGGAGCTCTTTGGTCGGGAAGATCTGATTTCGATACACGTCAGCGACGTGAGGGAACTTTACTGGTCTCATTGGACAAAAGGTGAGTGAGCCGGTTTCATATGGAGTCGGTTTTTTTTTCATCCAGAAACTCGGGTTTTTCGTCCCCCCAGAACAGGCGAACTGGTCCCGTGAACTCACATGGATTACAGCCATGATTACGTCCAAGCCATATGCCGGTTCCGAGGGGCGGATGTTGTCCTTCAAAACTGTTTTCAAATGAACACATGCAGAAATTCAAGATAGAAGAAAAACCATTAACAAATACCCTCCCCTCTCTCTCTCTCTCTCTCTCTCTCTCTCTCTCTCTCTCTCTCTCTCTCTCTCTCTCTCTCTCTCTCAAGAAGCATGTATAGACCAAATTCATCCATAAGTAGCACGTGTTGCACTTGAGTTTTTTTTCCTGCAAGAAATTTTTCAATGCTCAGGAAGTATCGAAAAAGGTTGATAACCAATTATTTGCATACGGATGTAGCAGGCTTTTTCCTTGTGTGTAACCCGAGAGGAGAAAAACGACGTTTTCCGTGTTGAAGAACAGACAACCACACCAAAACCCAGAAAATACGTGTACATAAACAGCCCTAATAGCTTTCGTTGCTTCGTCTGTAACTCAAAGCAATTCACTTGTTCTAAATTAATATACATGGATTGAATGGCTTGTGAAGAAATGGCTTATAATCTGTTATTATAAAATATGTAAAAAAATTAAATGGCTTGTACTTTGCAAAATACTATACTGGTATACTACTGTACTTTGAAAAATCTCCGTTAACGCTTTCCTTTTCACACAGCGAATAAGCTATGTCTTGTTAATCCTTTCTAACTTGTCAATCTGCACCGTTAGCCAATCAGAAATAAAGGCTAATAACAATAACTAATTTTATACCGGAGCCAATGTAGAGAAGATGGAAGGCAAGTGCCTCCATCTAGTGGTTCCAAACGCAATATATTATTATGTGTGTTTTCCGGCCGACATTCATGAATTTTTACTGGAGGAGAAATCCAAGTTACAGCAACGAAAACCAGTTAATCAGTAGTAGTGATCAAATTCGGGAACTGGTCAAAGAGTGTGTTGTTAAAAGTTCCTCCAGTAAGATACTAGAAATAAGAAATAAGCTTTCCGGAACGATCCATGATAGGCTACACGAACTTCGTGTAGCCTATCAATATCGATGCAAAATTCCCAAATCCTGAAAAACTTGTATCACACATGTAAGTACTTTTATTTCTTAAAGAATACTTATATCAAACACTTTTTGATATAAGGGGAAGAATAACACTTCTGAAGAGCGGTTCCCTAATCTTATTCTACTTACTTCATTTATCTGTGTTCTGTCAGTATCTTTTTATCTATTTCATAAAATTTCTTTCAGCTTTATTCGTAATTTTCTGGGACCTTGTTCTCCCGATTTCCAGGACTTCCGGGCGTTTGTGTTTGTGGACTCATGAGCGGCGCTCTGAGTACTCTTTCTTCAGCAGTCAACTCTTTGACCACGGTGACCCTGAAAGATATTACAAGGAATTACTCATGGTTTAAATGCATTTCACAGAACGAAGTCGTGTTAGCCAGATTTTTCTGTAAAACTTCTATCACTGCTTTTTCTAATAACATAAATGTTGCATTTTATTAATATATTTCTAATATAAGCAAGATTAAGGAAATTATATTGCACAATACAATAGCCTACTCTTCTACAATTCTCTGCAGTACAAAATGTGAGTCAATATTTCTTACATTTTTGATGAATACTTAAACCATGAGAGTTCACTTACACTGGTATTTGCATCTCAGTGTGTGACGACAGTATCTTTCTTTGGGAAGTCTCTTGTGTTTCGTTTCGAATGCAAAGAACCTTTTAACAGGCCATTTTCCAATCAAATATCTCTAGTTTTTATTATATGAATATATACAAACCAGTCCAACAATAAACGCAATTAAGAAATACCACGATTCTCTAACGTAGCAGTTATTGCTTTGCTCAATATCGACTTCAAATGAAGAAAGAAAAAAACAACAACAACAACAACAACTGAACTTGAATCGGAAATTAAGCGAAATACATTATTATTATTATTATTATTATTATTATTATTATTATTATTATTATTATTATTATTATTATTATTATTATTGTACTGGCACCTACATGCAGTCCGAAGAATGCGTGCGCGAGACCGAAACTATTCGCATGCCTCTGAATGAATCCATATTAACAGACAAGGAACTCATAACTGACTCTGGCAATCCAACCACCTTAATCACAAATATCCAAGAAAAATATCTAGTCCTCTCATCCCTCTTTACAACACCCTTATTCAACTTCCAAGGGTGACCATGTAATCTGCTGATCCCTCTAATCAAGTGCTGAAACATTTCCCGTGCACCAATTATAAAATCCTTTAAGTAACATTCCACAGACCAATCATCGTCTTGTTTGCTCACCTCTGAATCTTCTCCACTGTCTCCTGTTCCACCAAGAAACCCAGAATTACTCCGCTCAGGTCTGAGCGGAGTAATACAGATGCCAACTTATGCATGTCTTATAAAGTGTAATAATAACTTCCTTCTTCAATATTCAAGTAATCCTATGAGCATCTTTACCATTATGTCCTCTTAACATTAACTGTCTGTCTCCAACCCTGAATCTCTAGCTTCACCTATTTCCTTGAATAGAGATCCATCAATGTTGAAAGGTGTCGGTAATTTATTTTTCTGAAAATTCATAACTTTACATTATTCCACATTTAACTGAATTCCATTATCTTTTGCCCATATTGAGAGCCTATTTAGATCACACTTAAAGCTGTCCGCGCCTGAATTAACTACGAGCCTGAATTAGCGTATTACTCTACCTAATTTTATCATCAGGAAACAACTGAATATTTCCTTCCAGGAATTTCTTACATCATATATGTATAAATTCAATAGCAGTGCTCCCAGCACTAAATCTTTGGTTTTTGCTTTGATTTTTATCCCTCTATATATCAGTTTTGAGATCTATCCAGCAGATACCCTCTTATCCACATAACCACCGTCATATCCATTCCCATTTGTTGTGATATCCATCAGAGAGTTCCGTTTGGTATTGCTTTGAAAAATTAGTACACTCATCGTGTGTACAACTCACTGCTTTCATACAATCTACCTTATAATAGAGAATTATTTTGCCCCATTTGCACTTCCTTGGAACGCTAGAAGAGCATAGGCACAGCTCTATTTACATTGAGATTCTGCAATATCCTTCTCCTCGAACTGATCCACCTCTGTTCCCACATCAGCCACTGTCACATATGTTAGGCAAACCAACCTCGTGCACACACTTCTACAGAGGTAGGACACCTCCAGGAATAAAGAGTAACCAATCTATTCCGTATGATTTCTCCTCCGAATTCCTCCGGTAAAAAAGTGTAGGTATGCGTACATTAGGACAGCATCGGATAGGATAGGCTAATAGAGCATAGTTGCACTTACGAGTGCGTGTATGAAGAAAAGAGATAAACATGAGATAGGAAACATAGCTAAAAATATATTATTATTATTATTATTATTATTATTATTATTATTATTATTATTATTATTATTATTATTATTATTATTCCATCTCTCCTCTTTTACCCTGCTGTGTCGAGGATTTCCTATTCACTTAACCGCTACGCAGTGAGGATAAGGTGGTTATCCCTATTTTTTTTTATATGTCTTATGTCTGCAGATGATGTGGTCACCACAAGGCGGGTTGCCTGTTCTGAGGGAAGTAACACCCTATAGTTTCCCGGTGGGAAAAAAAAAACTAACCTCCATATGAAACCGGCCAACTCACCTTTAGTCGAAAGAGTCAAAGATAAATTCCTCACGTTATTGACTGCTATCGAAACCAGGACTTCCCGACGAAAAAGCTCTGCCTATTATGATTGAACCACGCAGACTCTTAAAATATATATATATACGAAGCTAATGTTTTCCTCTTAAGTTTCAAAACATGTTTTTACAGAAATGAATATAAAAATGAAAATGAACAAAATTGAGAATATCATGTGTTTCAGAAATTCATTAAAAATATTTATAATGAAAAAGTTAAATATCTTAAAGTATTAAACAACATATTAAAGAAGGAAGACGAGGAAAAAGTCAGGCGTGAAGTTACCAGCCAAATTTACCTGGGTGATAAAAATCATTATACCTTTCTGTTGTATACAATGGTGAGTACTCGGCAGATTCTTACACACATTACGACCTTACGCAAATTATTCAAAAGCAGATCAGAATAACCACTCCCCAAATACCCTACATCTCTTCCATGCCAATGACCCCTTCAAATATCCAGTGAATGTAGTGAGCCTCCCTGAGTAATTCTGACCATGACTTATTGCTATCTCCTACCCCATGAAACAACGCTTACACAGTCACTCACACACAAGAGTAGTTTGGCATTATAACAGTGCCCAATGGGACAGCCTCCGATACTACTATGCTTCATTTCCATGGTTGGAATACTGTTTTCGGTCTTCCAGTCCCAACATATGCAGCGAATGTATCACCAAAGTAATCCTCGCTTGTATTAAAACATACATTCCACACAATAATCTGAACTGCCGCTCCATTTCCCCCCCCCCCCATCTAAATTCTAGTTCTGCAAAAGACGTGCCAAGGCTGTTCAAATGAAAAATCAGACATAGCTCAACTGGCTCAAATCAAGAACCCCACCCTCCTTCAATACCTATACTGCAGCCCGAAAGAGATGCAAGAAAATTATCAATGCTTCTAAAACAGAATTTGAACTGGCAAAAAACCAGGAAACGTGCAGCCTGTTCAAATGGCAGCCAGGACTTTTGGTCTCTTGCCAAAGCAATTGGTCGTAACTTTTCCTCTACATGATTCTCACCCCCCATCACGCCGAGAAGGACCAATTGCAACATCACCACAAAGAAAAAAGCTATCCTCCTGACTTCACACTTTGCCTCCAATGCACACATAACCTGCAGTCGCAAATGCCCTCCAGCTATTCCAACTGACCAACATACAATGCTCCTGTATCCTTTTGCCAAAACGATATCATAAATCTGTTGTCTAAATTAGATACAAAAAAGGCATTTGGCCCCGATGGCATTCTTCTAATTGTCCTGAAAGTCTCTGCACCAGAACTGACTCTTACGCTTTGCCGTCTGTACATACTCTATTACTCCACTGGTATATATATATATATATATATCCCAAAGCCTGGAAACTGGCCTATATTCAATCCATTCCTGAAATGGGTGAAAAATCACTGTCATCTATACCGCCATATCTCACTCACCTCAGTCCTATCTAAAGTGATGGAGGAAACCATCAACTCTCAACTCCTCCTTTACCTTAAAGGTAGTCAGGAATTAATAACCACCAGTATAGATTCCGTCGATGCAGTTAAATAGGAGATCTGCTCTCATACATCACCCATCGCTGGACAAATTCCATGGAGAAATTCTTGATTCCCAAGGAGTTGCACTTGATATATCTCTAAACCTTTGACAGGGTGTGGCACACAGGCTTACTGAGAAACTTTCCATCATTTGGACTGTCTCAGGACTTCTGCAGATGGATTGCCAACTTTCTATCTGGATGCACACTATATGTGATGGTGGTAGACGGCTCCTACACAACACACTTGAAGCCACAGAAGATCAATCCCAACTTCCCTTAATTTTGACATCCAAGCCATCCTCCCATGGGGCTCAGATAACATCGTGTACTTCAACGTCACTAAAACCGAATTCTGTCTTATTTCTCACAAAAAAGAACCATCTCCCCCCCCCCCAGCATTATATTTATAACACACAAATTTCCAGACAATATGAAATTTCTCGTCTCGGAATTACCCTGACATCATCAAGCCTCACCGCAAAAACACATCACAACCACTGCATCCTCAGCTGCCTGAGAACTAGGTTTTCTCTTTCGCTGAAGACGATTTTTCACTTCTGAACAGATGTTAACCTTATAGAAATAACAAAATCGCCCAGCTTTCGAATACTGCTCCCACATTTGGAAGGGGGGGTTCCTAAAAACTCCCTCAAAATGCTTGACTCAATACAGAGGAGAACAATTAGACTGATATTTACCCATCTCTTACTCACGCGCTCCTCTCACTTTCACATAGATCTTGGTCTCTGCAATTTGGATATTCTATAAACATTTCCATGGGAATGTGCATCTGAAACAACATCAATAATTCCCAGACTCTGTACTAGGCCCATTGGAACACGTACAGCTGCCGTCCAACATCCTTTCAGAGTACACCTTGAAACCCACAGAACAAGTTTCTTTTCCTCCTCCTTCATCCCTTCTACTGCGGTGCTGTGGAACAGTCTTCCTCCTGACGTATTTCCCAAGGAATACAACATACAGACTTTTAATCAAATGTAAACAAGTTTCTCCTTTCCCCAACGTGTTGTAGGTTGAGGAGCCAACCTCTCGTATATGGGTTCAACATAAAAAAAAATGTTTCTCTCGCACTTGTGGTTTAAACCTGCATTGTGAAGATTAGACATGGGATTAGTTATTAAACTACACAAAACAAAGTACATGATTATATCAAAAGGAAAAAATTAATAAGAAACTAAACATAACTGTTAACAGAAAGAAAATTGAACAGGTTCAAACTTTTATATATTTGAGACAAATGCTTACAGAGGGAGGAAATTCCCTTAAAGAAATAAAATGAAGAATAGCAAGACAATGCCTTTATTGATATGAAAAATATTTTAATATCTAGAGATATTTACATAGACACACACACAAAAACAAAATGAATAGAACTCTATATCTGGTCTAGCCTTCCCTACAACAGTGAAATTTGCACTCTAAATAAAGAAGCAGAGAAACGTTAGAAGCTTTCGAATCGTGGTTTATCAGAAGAATGTTGCAAATACCATGGACAGATAAAATTAACAACGATGTTTTAAAGAAAGCAAAAATGAAAAGAACATTAAAGAAGAATTAAAGAATGAAAACATAAATATTTAAGTTTTCATTCTTTAATAAAGAAGGTATTCATTAATTAACATTCGAAGGGAAATTGGATGTAAAAAGAGGGAAAGGTAGATTCAGGGGTCTGCGATTTGATATTAAGGATTGGACTGGCTTGAATTACCATAAATGTTCCAGAGCAGCAAAAGAAATAAAATCTTTCCCCGACAAGAATGGTAACCTCTTTCTAGGAAATGCACTTGAAGAAGAAATAGTGTTAGCTGATTTAGGCAAAAGTTTCAAAATAATTGGCGACGGTTGGTTTTCTTCTATGTTCATAGCCGCTTTCCACTTCATAAAAATAAAATGCACAGGATTATAATTTTTAGTATTTATATAATGTCGAATTATATATATGAACCTGAATAACAGTAAAATCCATCTCGATTTTATTGCCACAAAAATTAAATCATCTTCCTGAACGCCGATAATTTTATGAACAAAATATTAGATTGATTGGTTTCAATCATCATTGGAAACACTGAAAAGTGTTTCCTATTTTGCAAAGTAAAACTTTGTATTAATAATAGGTTTAGAAATGTAGGAATTTTTATGTATTCAAGAAAAAACCCAAACTCCAACAAATAAATATTCTTTATTAAATTATAATAATTTCATTGTATTTTAAAATGCACTATGTAGATTGTATTCCCTTTGACCTTCGACTGTCTTTTTGCGGTGTATTTATTTTTAATTAATTTTATAGGAATCTGGGTTGCAGATCATAATAGAGAATTGACCTAATCTTCTAATTTAATTCTTCGGCTAAATAAATATGTAGAATTTAAGAGACAAAACTGTCTCCTCTTTCATTACGACGCAATATCATAGCTTTTTCTTTTTCTTTTTTATTTTTTTGATTCAGCGTTGTTCTTCGGAATGTTTTGCACCGCTATGGCGTTTGCAGTTGAATCATTTGACGGTGTTCTTCAAGCATATTTCTTTGTCACTGGAATAACAAATGGCCCTCTGTTAGGGGTTTTTATCCTCGGCACGTTCACTATCAGAACAAATCAAAAGGTAATTATTATTAACAGTGTTCACTGTCCAAAATTTAAACTCTCAATATATATATATATATTAAAAGTTGTTTTAATCAGAAAATATAGCCTTTACTATAACTGATGCATGAAAATGCTCTTCAAGCTGGAATAAGAAATAACATTCTTTTTTTATTATTTCGAGTTTAAAAAAAATTAAAAGAAAATCTTTACATAGTAACTTGCTTTAACTTGAAATTGGCTCCTTAATAAAATAAATTAACATTGAAAAATTCAAATTTTCATTAATATATAAATTAATTTCTTCATATTTTTTTGTTTGTTTCAAGGGTGCACTTGTAGGTCTGATTTCAGGAAGCGCATTTGCAGCATGGATTGGAATCGGAATTTTATCTGTGAAAAATAAATCGCCAGGAGTTTTACCACTATATACCGATTCGTGGAATTATACAGTCAGTAACACCTCGATTACTGGTAATATACTAATAAACAACACGTGGACGAATTCAACCCACATAACCACAGGAATAGTAGAGGAAGAAGAGTATGTTATGAAATTTCAAATTAATTACTTATATATAGATATAGATTTCAAATTTCGTTTGAAACATTATACAGAATCCCATGATTTCCATCATTAATACAGCTTACAAAGTGTTACTGTACTAAGACCGCAAATAATTATCTTTTGAAGAAATCACGTAATGAATTATATTCATACCTATCTGTTCAAAATTTAAGAACATTTTCACTCATATTATAACAATATTTTTAAACTGAATAACATTCCTTTTTATTTAGGTATATCTTTCCTCTCTATAAAGTTTCAGCTGTATGGATCACTACTTTCGGGTTCTTGGTATCATTTCTAGTTGGATATCTGACAAGTTTCATAACAGGTGCGATTCATTCAATTAAAAAAAGACTTCACTCACTTTATCCATAAATTTGTCTTGAATTCTGTACTGTTATTTAAATGGATTATTCATGTTTATCTTACTTATATATTTTAAATTTTAAATAATCGCTTAGATATGATTATATTTGTCATTTCGCGCAAAATATCCTGTTTTGTATCAAGCGAAGCATAAAAAACAGAAGTATTTCTTTTTTATTTTTAATTATGCATCCTTTTGGAGTCTTCATTGTTTAGTGGATTTGCACAAAGTCCTTCGATCGAAAGACCTGGGTTCAAATTCCGTCTTTACAGCGAGGAACCTTTATCATGGCTTTTCAGTCAGTGATAGCTTAGCTTGTATCAATCAGGGTGGAGGTTTTCTTTTTTCTCTTGAAAACCCGATTTTTATTAGTCCTCAAAACTGGCAAACAGTCCAAATTAACACACATGTCTACAGACAAGGATGATAACTGCCAGAAAGAAGAGATTAGAGCCTCACTATCTGAGATCGAGATCCTAAACAGTCAACCTTCTGGATTGAGCTGACATGTTCCGAAAATGCATTCGCTTGCAAATACCAAAACACTTAGAATCATGCTGTAAGTAAACTTCCGATTTCCTCACTAATACCGGAGTTTCTCAGGGTTGTGTTATTTCAACCACACCCCGTACGTGTATTATATAACTGCTCTGTTCTCACAAAATTTCAATTCCATCCAGTGTTTTGACGATAAAAAATACACTCCATTTCTCCATTTCTCTCGACAAAACGTGTACTCAAGATATAGAATCCCCAGGATCCATCATTATTAATGACCTGAACATCGATCTCGTAGCTATAATCCAATGAGGTAATCACAACCATGTACACTTCAGTTCCACCAAAACTTAGTTCTGTCTGCAATCTTAAAATAAACAGCTCTCAGTCATTCCCTAAATAATCGATATCCAATCCAAACACGATCGCGTTTCTGTTCGTGGACTACCCTATACCTCAAACTTTTCCTAGCACAAACTCATTTCAACTACAGCTTCTGCATATGCCTAAACTCTATGTTATTTTTAGCGCAAAGCAAACTATATATAAATCCCATATCCACTCAACAACCATAGAATATGTTCCATATTTGGACCATAATTCTCTTTAGCTTTTGCTCGATTCAATTCAGAATTGGGTAATATGGTTGATTAATGATCTCTCACTCAATGACGTTCAGTTTCTGACTGTTGCCTCATGTCCAGATAATCTCATGGACAGAGCGCTGCTGAATTAGCCACTATTATTCTTCTACTTTCTTCCAAAATGATTAGAACAAGAGCCATTCTATGCAGTCTATCTCTAAACTCACAGACAAACTGTTTTTGGAAATGCATTTATTTCTTCGTCACTACTAACCGATCTACTGCTTGTTTAACAACAGCACACCATGCGTTTGATCATGATACACTTTATCTCACTCCCGAGGGCTTCACAACTCACTGCTACTTATAAAATTGTTGTTAGTGTTGCAATCATAGATCTCAATTCTAATTGGATTCAAATCATCAAGTATCATTACCAGTACACCCCCTCTACTCATATCCATAGTAAAATACCCTGCACCTTTTATACTCGATACCAGTTAATGCCTATAATATGAGGTACCAACCCATTCAATGAGGCAACAAACGCTATTCCTTTCTTTTTTTCTTATACTACTAGTATTATTATACGGAAATAATAAATTACCTGCGCGCATTTTGCAATCTCTTCTCTGTAATATGTGTAACCCAGTTTGACAACTTACAATCTGTTCTTATCTAGTAATTTGCTTAGGCAGTAATTATTATATTTGTTTGTGAATTCCAAAACGGAAGAACACAAATCGTTCTCTCCTCATAACCATTTCCATTCTTTCCTTCACCATTATTATCATATGATTATTTAAAACTGCTACTATTAGGGACAGATTCTCACAATTCTTATCATGATAATTAGTTTTCATAAATCTTTGTGGTAGGATTCATATCAATTAATAATTTCTGAAGACTCCTAATGCCAAATGAATTCAAGTGGAGGCCTTACATTTGATACAAATACATTCTTCCCCTATACTCACTCCACATATCCGAAAACTTCCATCCACTACTTCGAAAGACTCCACATCGAATCATTTGTCATCATGGGACTTTTTCCTAATTCATTTGTTTCATATCTAGATGATATACTTATGATAATCACTTTCTTATTCTTCACTCTCACTTCCTCCAAGAAGCATTTCATATACACTATCATACTGAACTTATTACTAATTAAGTCCTTAGCCCGAACTAGAATTAGGATTTGTTTGTTTTTTGTTTTGTTTTCTGAATTTCAATTGCGTGTGACGATTATAAGTTTAAGTTAACTTTTAACAAAAATTAAAAATATCACACGCAAAAAAAAAAAAAAAAAAATCCTAATTATAGTTCGGTCTAAGGACTTAAGTTGCCATAAGATCAGTATGATAGTGTATATGAAATCCTCCAATCATCAAAACATGGTGTTAATAGTGTCATCCTTCCAAATAATGCTATTGGTTTTGACAATCGACTTTACTTGAACTTGTAACTTCAAAAATTCCGTGTTTGGTGTTTAGTGCAGCAATTCTGAATTGTTCCGATTTTCGTTACTCAACAACTTACGTGATTCCATTCTTTGTCATTTTTTTATTGTGCTTTCCTATTTTCGTTTTAAACACGATCAACTTTCTGTAATTGTTGCTTAAGCTGTCTAGTAATCCGTACTAACGTTGCGTTTCGAAGGTTAAGTCATTTCTATAACTTCATGTTTGTCTTTATCGGAGAAACTCTTCATGGTTTGGATATTGCTATGCCTTTGGAGCACCATTTAATAGCTCTATTTAGTGTTGAAATATCTCAAAAATGTGTTATAAAAACAGTATATCTGTAAACTGATGCACATAATCTGGATTCGGTCGGTTATCATCTGGTTGATGGCAGAAGCATCGATATAACAGAACCCAATTTTACCTAAAATCATGGAGTAATTGATAAAATATACATTAGCAAAAATAGATATTACAGAAATGTTAAGCATACCTAACAGAATAATATTGTCCTTGAGAGTTTTATTTCCGAGATCTAATTTTGCTGTAGTATAGACAGCAGAAAATGTTTTATATTTAATTTCAAGATAATTTGTGTTTGAGTTTTTTTCTAAATTAATTCCAATGTATTCAAGATGCAACAGGAAGGATATAATATTAATTATTTATATATTAATTTACTAATCTGTTAATTAACTAGGTACCAGCAAAGAAGTCCAACCAGAGCTTGTGAGTTCGTTTTTAAGAAAAGGTTTAAACCGTTACGAAGAGCAGAAAATGGAGTAAGTATCCTTCGTTTCTCATGAAATAAAAGTACGTACAAAGATTTTCGTAATGTGATTTTAAATATCTGGAACACATTATTACAGCAAAACGACGAATCAAATATTATCCTTAGAAAATCAAGTGTATAATTCAAATTTAAGGTTCCAAAAATATTTCTCAACAGTTGTACTCATGTCGTTATGCGTCGTACACGAACCATAGTTTGAATAGTCAGTTTAAAGATTTTGATTATCAATTCATTTGGACATATAGATGAAGGAGAAAGGTTCAGTGATATTTTCCACTTTGCTTCAATTCTAAATCATAAGTGTAATTAAGTATTCAAATAGTTTATATTAAATTTTCTTAAAAGGTGCATTTAAGCATGAAAATATGAGTTGGATTGTCAATTAAATAGGAATTATGAACGCGAATTTATGTAGCAATATATATATATAACATATGCAACCTTTCTGCAGAAGTTTTTTTGGGGTCTGGTTATTATATTATACTCCTGAATTTCGATTGAATCCAAGTTCAAATTTAGAGAAGTAGTTTATATTTGTACATGAATGACCATGACAGCCACGATGTGTGTGTGTGTGTGTGTTGAGGGGGTGGGAGAAATGGATGGGGATTGGATTCATGTTAAGTGCAGAAGTATCAAAATTATGGAAAAAAATTGCTACATTAGTTAGTCCTACCAGTTACATAAATGGAGTCAACTTCTCTGTATGATGTTACTCGAACTTATATCAATTTACGTGAAGGAATGTAAAATATGAGTGATCATCGCATCTCGCATACATAATACACATCTGACAACATCTATATATTTCTACTTATTTAGACGTCTGAAGGATTCCCCCTAATTGAGGGGGAGTGAATCATTTCAGAGCTGTTCCTAAATTATTTGCACATCGGAGTAAAGAATTTCGTCGGTCAGCACAGATCATGGCACTCAGTGATGGCCACAATATAATGAATATAAATGGAAATAATATGGTGAATATCGGAGAGGTTGAAAATAATAGGACGCTCGCGATGGATGGATGGATGATCGATTTCTATTAAAAATAAATTTTGGCATTAATTATATCGCAAGCATCCATTCTTATCGCACCTTTAGATGAATTGGCACCTTCTTCTGGAGTATAATCGCTAAATCTTGCAATATTAGGTTACTGGAATTTAAGCATAAATTTCAATTTATTTTCAACCATGCAAATTTAGATATATCTTCCATACTTGAGTACGAACAAATCTAAACTACAGTATGCTTGCAAACAGAGATGTATGCAGAAATTACTAGCCGTAATGCTTGCTGTTTATTTTAGTTGTTTTCAGAGATTCCCCAGAAGCTCTGTGTGATCTCCACGTGAGAGCAGATTACTTACATTCACTGTTATACTAACCGACGTTTCTTCCCCTCGTAGATAAAATACGAACACAAGACTTTCAAAATAATGGATACAATTGATAGGATGAATTGCGAATGTTCAATCTAAAATGGCTTTAAAACTGTTCGTAAAATGTAAAAGGAAATGAGCACATTTTGGTAATATTTGTTCTTTGGGTTTTTACTTTGAAGTTTATATTTCCTTCAGGTGTCTCTCGCTCAAAGATCAGAAAACGAGTCCGTTTGGTGTTCCTGTATTCTGTCTTTTTAAATTATAACTGCACTGAATTTTAATAAAATCGTGATAACTTATCTGGAAAAATATTAGTTCTCCTTCTGATAACACGAACATTCGATAATACCATTTCTCTCGACTTACGGTTGCATAATGAATTTGAGGTGCTTCATTCATCTATTTTTTTATTCCATTGTCCTTTCAGAGATTCTTTTAAGAAGTCACTAACATTTATTCTGCATTTTTAATTTTATTTTGGTGTCTAATTTTTCTTCTTCAGTATTAATATATTCTAATATATTAAATAAATTAAACTAATATAATCATTTAAATAATATATTTATTCACTAATATATATATATATATATATATATATATATATATATATATATATATATATATATATATATATATATATATATATATATATATATATATATATATATATATATATATATATATATATATATATATATATATATATATATATATATATATATATATATATATATATTATTTTATTGTATTATTTTATACAAGTTATTTTATAAACTTGGTATTTTTCCTAATCCCAAGTATGCAAACAATTAAGTTTGCGCCTGAAACAAATTTCAAGTCTAAAGATGGCACAACACCAGGACAACTCATTGTAAAGGTGGGTAAAGCTCTGATCACTATTCTTAGTATTTTCCCATAATGTAAAGCACGTCTCACTAGAAGATGTATACTGCAATGCATTATGGGTGGGGTCACTACCCAGACCGGTTTCAACCTTTTTTGAGATCTCCTCAGTGAGTAGCTAGACCCTAAATACCAAGGTTATAGTAATACGGAGCCTTATCAACTTTATCTATAGAAGTTGCAACAAGGTGTTTTTATGTTTAATAAAATCTCTGGAGGAGATATAGATGTAATAAATTTTTTAATAAAAATTTTAATAAAAAATATAGTCTGGGTAGTACCCCACCCATAATGCATTGCAGTATACATCTTCGTGAGATGTGCTTTACATTATGGGAAAATATTAAGAATAGTGATCAAAGCTTTACCCACCTTTACAGTGGGTTGCCCTGGTGTTGTATGATCTTTAAACTTGAACTTTGTTTCAGCCGCAAACCGAATTGTTTGCATACTTGGGATTATGAGTTAAAATAACCAAGTTTATAAAATAACTTGGTTATCCTAATATACAATATCCCCAAGTTAAAAATTTATTATATATATATATTTTTTTTTTTCTTTTATTATATAAATTTTAATATATAAGTTTTTATTTTTCAGTGACTTGAGTGATGCTACTGTTCCTCTTCAGTCGAATTAAAGGCAACTTCATCTGAAAGAATCACACCGGATTTTTGTCTTTATAGTGATGAAATTTGATGTTTGCTATTTTTTATTACCTGCCACGTAATAACGGCGAAAAGTGTTAGCTAGTTATGTGTTAATTTGTTAAAACATTTTCTTAAGCTACTTGTGAATGAAATTTATTAAATGGTAGTTGATCTACTGAACTATGACTGCCGCAAATCCTTTCGCAGAGTTTACCTTTCCTCGATCTCTGAGAGGGTAATAATTGTCAAAGTTCTTTCCTAAACACGCAAAGTTCATTCTTGGATAAAATACTCAAGGTCTCCTGTGAATTTCTTCAGCTATTTGTTGGACAGTCGAGTGAGGGTAGTTTGTTCCTGATCTCATCTGTCTCATGTCAGAAGACAATAAAGGATTTTAAACAGCATGAATTAGTGTTAGTATACGTCCTTCCATTATGTAACATTTCACTGGTCACATTCCTTAAAATTTCGTTCCTTTTTTTTTATTTTACTTTTGCTACTCTTCTGGATATTAAAGAAAAAATGTGAATATTACATTTCTGTTTTTTTTCTATTTTTGAATATAAATAGGAACTTCTCAAGAAGCCAAATATAATGATTGCCTTCTACTCATATTTTGGTACAATATATAAATGGGGTTCTAATACATATCGGCATATATACTTTAGAAATAAACTTGCTCATATGCTATGATAATTACTCATTGTGAAGTATACATGCATATAATACTAATGGCTCGTAGATAATAGCATAAGCACTTCGAAAACATATTGTTATATTATATCAAATGTTTAGCATATTTGTAGGACTGCATTATCCACAAAGCAATAATACACTTTTGGATGAATATATGAAACTTGGGGAAGGAGCTCTAAAGGTATATGCAGTAGTATGTATTCCACCTCAAGGGCTTAGATACTGTAGCAAATGCATTGACTAAAAAATGTTCATTTTCGTCCTTTGTCGATTTTAAGGATATTTTTCCAAGACAAAATATGGCCTTTTAAAATTCATTGAACACCATATCTTCTCATTAGAATAGAAACATCCATTACACATGATTTTGTTTTAAATCTATGCAGCCTTTATATATATATATATTCTTTGTCATGCAAATTGCAGATGACATAATTTTCAGGAGTGGCATGTTGAACGTCCTTTAAAAGTATGTGCTTAGATGAAATCTCTCTCTCTCTCTCTTTTCATCAAAACGTTTCTCTCTAAGAGGATTTCACAAGTTCCTGAAAGTTCCACTCTCTCTTTCAATGGTATTTCCCAACAGGAATAAGCCCACAATAGTCAGTTTGAAACGGAACAGTATTTAAATTCCATCGAATTCCTTATACTGTTGGTAATGTCCTCTGCATGTATAATTTCCTGCCTTTTTGCCATTCCTGCAATTGGTCGGTCAGAGAAAGGCAGCTGCTGTAAGCCGTTGACCATATTTCATCAGAAACCAGAACTTGGCTGAAATCAGCAGTGCAACACAATAACAGTAAATTACATAATAACGAGTACAAACCATGATTCATTCAAAATACAGCTCTTCAGCACTCGACTAATATTAAAGATTTCGTTCCGAATGGAATAGGAATTATTTACTAAGTATATGGTACGACTCAGAGTGCAAATATAGAAACCTACTGTGTAATCAGAACTTGCTGTTCTACAAAAACAAAGAGACGTTTCTTAAAAAGACTGATCGATTTGTTTTCACTATCGATTAGCATTTTGGTTCAGAAGACATGCGTTGGAAACCGCTATACGACCTGATATCTTTATGGATTTTGAAGCTGAAACTGTTAGCCATTCTTTCAGAGCAAAACAGCTAACCTGTCCAGAAAGAAACTCGCACTTTACAGTACAAAACGGAATAATGACCTCACGATCAAAGTTGTTTTGGTTGGAATTCCGAAGCACAACCTCCAACACAAACTCCTGCAATGTTAATAGAAATTATAGAACATCATCTTAAAGGCAACCGTCTGAAATCGATGTGTCAATTTCGTGACAAATCTGATAGACCAATAACACATGTTATTTCGGAACTTATTTCAGCTGAGGATTCTAAGAAGTATTCAAAATATGCATTAGATGTGCGGAGTCCATCAGTATGAATTATTACGAAGAATATAAAAATAGACACTTAGGAGCAATTTTGTTTATTATTTATGTGAATGACTTCTGCATTCTTAAACTGAATGGTAAAATAAACGCTTTCGCAGATGGTACCGTCCTCATTACTCTACGGTGGCAGCCGAACAAATGTACACTATAGCGATTACCAATCTTTTAATAGTAACAAGTCGAATCAGGTCAAATTAACTCAGTCTGTAGGTCTGAAAAACTAAATATGTAAATGTTCATTTGCGAAATAAGATTAGTAAAATGAACTTCATTGCACAATTTGTTTGCATGATTGGAATTACAGGACTAATTAAAATTGCTACAGCGGAAATGGAAAAAGCCAATGTAATAACTAACTTGGAATTAAAATTTCATAGTAAATTAATAGTAAAATGTCGAAAATAAACTAAGGATTAAGTTAAATAGACTATGCTACCTAAATAGATTCTTAAATTTAAATATGTTAAACATATTATAATTCGCATAGATTCAAAGCACACTACAAATGGTATTTTAAGTCGGGAGGATTGTGTCGCCCTCCACTGAAACCCATAGTTTGGACACAGAACAAAGTACATCAAATTTTAACTAGAAACAAATACAAGTATATTGGAATGTGGAATAAACACACCATACTAAACTTAATATCCATTAGAAAATTATAGGCTCATAGGGTACTATTAAAAAAAAAAAACGGTAAGAATTACTTAAATATCAAGCAAGATGCTTTCCTAAGGAGGTCATAAAATGTATAGTTTCTGAAGCAAATAAAGAAGCAATACACAAACATTCTACTTATTTATCACTACAAATCTTCAACACACTACTGTTAACAATAAGAAATGAAAGTATCCCAAACAAATACAAAACTGTACTGTAATTAAAGAATATTTATTTTCCCACAGAAATGAGGAAGTTCTGTTCAAAATATTTATATAAACGATTGTTGTGTTATCATATTTGTATTCAAAGATCGAGTATCATATGTAAAATATAAAAATTGAAATGTAAAATAACAAACTACTGTTTTATTTGGTTCCAAAACTAGTTAATATAGTTAATGTTATGCAACTTTTTATGTACATATCAGCATGTCTCCTGTAATTTTATTATGTGACTGTATTATAATGATATATAATATGTACATTATACGAATGTACATATGTGTATATAAGGATAATGCATTACGTAACCTTTTGTAACTTTATGCATATCGTAACCTGGACGAGCGATTGCTGTTAGGTTACACATATGATTACCCAAAATGTTGTAACATAATATAAAGCTTAGAATAAAGATTGTAGTTCTAATAAAATTTCTTTACGTATATATTTGTAGTTGCTTAAAAATCTTTTGAAACATAAAATCTAATACAGTTTTCAAAAGTAAAAAGCATATCATCATCATCAACAACAACAACCATGGATCTAGTGCCCGTAGGTGTCCGATGCCATCTTGACATGATTCCTAAAAAGCATAACCTTGATAAAAGGCATTCTCGTTACACTAAACAAAGTACTTGAAACAAGCCTTGAATTATAAAATATTGCTAACCAGTCTTACTCACTTGGGTGAGAAAATTGTCACGTTTCTTGTTTAGGAATTATCTGTATGCTAGAAACTCCTTCACAAAAATAGGTACAAATCATATATACAACATAGGTACTCTATGTTGATATGTAACGAAGTGTACAGATCAACATAGTGTACCTGAACGAGCAGGAATATCACTTGCTTTGTTAAACATACGCATAAACGGCAGTGAGAAACTGGCGACACTTATTGAATATGTAAGTGATATCGCACGAAATGTGTCAGATGTTTTTCGAACATTCGAACAAAACATTATCCGCAAGTACATTGCCAGCCGAAAAGCACATGTTACGTAAATGTCTTAGCCTTTATATATGCTGCTGCATTAAATCAGGGTACATATTCATCCTGTTTTCAAAGAACAGTAATTCCCCCCCCCCAAAAAAAAAAATGGTCTGTCTACAGACGTGATATCAGGACGCGATTATGTCTGTTTGTCATATCTGATTTTTAAGATAAAATGCTTTAATAAAACAAACAACATTGGAGAAATTAAGACTGTTATTATCAAATACTGATAATTACAGATTTGTAACATGTAAATTAATTCCAATGGTAATTGTTATATTTTAAAAATGCAAAATGACGTATTTCGCTATATACACAAGAATGGAGATACTATCGAGTATATAGCCGAATGCACCGTGCAGTATCGTCGGATATATATACTCCACAGCATCATCACTATTCCTCGCAGGCGCTCTTACATTGTCAAACCGAAATACTCAAACTTTGTTTTATTGATTTTGTGATATGATTATAGATATTATTTTAGTTTACGTTTCAGTTGAGGGATCTCCATTTGTTTCGCTTTTCAGGAGAAAGTATAAAATTACAAAGATTGCAGTCAATATAGCAAAATATTCCCATAAATTCATGCAAGATAAGTCATCGACTAAAGTTCATTTTACAACGATTATTTCGTTAACAAACGAACTGTATTTAAACCTATAAAAATCGATTAAATTCATAAGTAATGGGATAATATAAAATTTAAGAATGAAGAAATTGCAAACACCTTAAGGGTGCGAAGATCTTTCTTTAGAAGGCAATAATCACACTTTTCGATCGCTTCGCCATGGCACACAGCTATGCTCTGATGAATCGTATGTATCATTTTGGGATACACTGTTCTGGATACAATTCGGCGTTCCAGTTCACGCCAAATGGGTTCCTTTCACTTCATATTTCCTGTTAAGTTTATTCCGATTATTTCCTTCGAACTATATCTCAGAGGCACTTATTCTATAATATGGGGGGGGGGGGTGGGGGGGGGGGGGGGTGGGGGGGGGGGGGGGTGGGGGGGGGGGGGGGTGGGGGGGGGGGGGGGTGGGGGGGGGGGGGGGTGGGGGGGGGGGGGGGTGGGGGGGGGGGGGGGTGGGGGGGGGGGGGGGTGGGGGGGGGGGGGGGTGGGGGGGGGGGGGGGTGGGGGGGGGGGGGGGTGGGGGGGGGGGGGGGTGGGGGGGGGGGGGGGTGGGGGGGGGGGGGGGTGGGGGGGGGGGGGGGTGGGGGGGGGGGGGGGTGGGGGGGGGGGGGGGTGGGGGGGGGGGGGGGTGGGGGGGGGGGGGGGTGGGGGGGGGGGGGGGTGGGGGGGGGGGGGGGTGGGGGGGGGGGGGGGTGGGGGGGGGGGGGGGTGGGGGGGGGGGGGGGTGGGGGGGGGGGGGGGTGGGGGGGGGGGGGGGTGGGGGGGGGGGGGGGTGGGGGGGGGGGGGGGTGGGGGGGGGGGGGGGTGGGGGGGGGGGGGGGTGGGGGGAGACTTTTCGAAAACATTATTTCCTGTGATGTTGTTGTTGTTGTCGATGATATTGACTCCTTCTCTTATTCCACGTATGATATGAAACTCATCGCAACCGAAATGGATATTATTAAATCCCCCCGGAAGATTAATTTCGGTAAGTGCAACTTCCCATTTACATTTAAGTCTGATCTCGTGTTGTAATTCCACTTGAAATTTCGTTTGTATTTAGTAGGAAACATTTTCATACTGGCGTTACTGGGAAGGGTTAAGTAAAACATTTTCGCTATGAACCCAAGAATTATATGAGGAGGGATAACCGGGCCACTTAACAAAATACTGAAGCTATCGTTTCTGCTTGGCTGCTTAAGTACTCGTTTGATCAGATTCAGGAAGTTCATGGTATATCAGTCTTTTGCAGTTGGGGTTCATAGAAAGTTCCTTCCGCTATCTCTCCGTCCCGATCGCGAACTCTGTATACTACAGGGTTCCTATTAATAACCTGTGCAATAGTGAATAGTTCTCGTGTCCAGTTACCCCAATACTATTTTCTAAATTTGTGGGTATAATCGCTTAAAAACACACTATTGCTTAAGTGAAATTTTGGTTTGGTAGCCTCCTCTTGAGTTCCGTATAAATATTTGCAAACACTATCCTCTTTGTGAACGTTCACTTCCGAAGGAGTCATACCGATCGTACAGTGTGACGTGAGGTTATAAATATGTACCAGGGTTGGCAATACTTTCGTATAACTTTTACTTTTAGTATACATCATTCATTTCTAGGTCTATTTTTTCAATGTTCTGATAATTCTTTCCTCAATGGGTGCTTTCATTTCGCTCCTGGTCGTGCAGAGATGAATATTATGTTCCTTAAGTTATGTTAACTCTTTCCTTGATCTGTGTTTATGTAACATGGTACTTCTTTAAAAATAGACTAGAAAGCATTATCAACAGCGTCTGCTGATTTCTTCTTTAGTGTTCGAACCTGCGCCAATAGGGAAAAACAATCAATGCATACAAGAAGGAAACACACGCCCCCATTCTCTTTTGCATGGGATGACATATCTACCAATTCACATTGAAAAGTTTTTAAAAGCGTCGGGACTTTTATTTGATTGCGTTTAAACTTTCTTTTAATGGGTTTATGTCTCACATAAGCAGGCTTTGTTGCTAACTAATTTTTCACGGTTTGATATGTCAGTTTGTATTTTTCTGTAAAGCTTTGATACTTATACTTCCA
This sequence comes from Typopeltis vanoorti, assembly GCF_054136105.1. Lineage (NCBI taxonomy): Eukaryota > Metazoa > Arthropoda > Arachnida > Uropygi > Thelyphonidae > Typopeltis > Typopeltis vanoorti. The sequence goes on along the minus strand of NC_143554.1, from coordinate 79,376,751 downwards.
AAACTACCTACTGTATTAGGATTATAGTAATCTGTTAACTTTTCCATCACAAACAATAAGATTTGTTTTCTTTGCAGGTGAAAATCTAGAACCATTGCTAAGCAAAAAAGCATCAGCTGATTGCTTTTATATTAATGCTGCTTATGTTTCTGTGTTGTGAAATTTGTATTCTCGTATGGGGAAGCAGTATCAAAAACAGCCAATCAGACATGTCTCATCAGTGAAATGTTACGACAAGAAAAACACCACCGGCAATAGTGATGCCCGAAAAACCCTACTTCTGTATGTTAGATTCAGAAAATACAATATTGTAAATAATAATATTTTAGTTAAATAAAATGTGTAAACGTCAATGAACAAACTGGTGTCCTTGATGTGTTATGCAAATTTAATTAAGACCACATATATATATATATATTTTTTTTTTTTTGAAGTCACATTGAATTAACCACAATTTATTTATTTATTTATTTATTTATTTATTCAGTTATTCTGCTTAGAATTTTTAATAAAATTAACATTTAATTATAAAAGTAATGAGCTTTAAGATCTTAAAATTTTAGACAAATTAAAATTTTTTTTGATGAGTTATATATATCGAAAAAACAGTGTTTGACGGGGGTGTAGAAAATGTCTAAATGCTGACCCCAGATCTTGACTCTAAACTGAAAGTTCCCACAGGTAAAATTAGGAATGAAATCCCACACACTTATATTGGAAAATTCGTGCTGCCACCTATATCCAAATATTCTATAGTTCCACAATCGAGTCAAAGACTCCAACACTTGACCAAATATCCTCCCAGAATTCCAATCTCTAATCATTACCCATAATCCCACACTCGAACAAAAAACCTCTATCTCATGTCAATGACAAACACACCCACATCCCAGAATTCCATTCGAACCAAAACACGTAACGTAACGTCACTGACAGATGGTCACACACATGACACTGACGTTCCCATTTACCGTACCCCTATTTGGTTTAAAGTCTCAGACTAATCCCGGCACGAACTTGATCTGGTTCGTAGGGTCCGACCAAAAACGTCAAGGTTTCTGCGTCACGTCCCCCAACGTTTCCCTATCCCTATTTGGTTCATAGTGTCCGAACAGTGAGGTCATGAGTATGGAATGTTTGAAATTTCTCGGGGGACACAGCTGATAGTGAGGTCACCCTTTCCGGTGTCATTTCCCCCCATTTACCCTACCCCTATTTGGTCATTAGTGACTCCCCTACTAAAGGACTTAATGATTCCAAGATAGATCATGATTATGTAATTATTATAGTCGTCAAATTGCATATGCTGTTCATTTAGTAAACACATTTTTCTGGGATGGGATTGAAGAGAGAGAGAGAGAGGGTGATTAGAGCATTCTACTTTTTTTCATCAGTTGTGTGTACAACTGGTAAGCAACGAACTAGATCGAAGAACTGGTTGTGTTTGTTATAACATTCAGTATTTTTTTTTATAATCACATGCAACAAATAAGTGTCCTCTGTCTAATACAGTTTTCTTGTTTTTAAAAAAAAGTCATAGTTCTAATTTGCCATTAAGAACAACACTCGCTATCATCAGATTCGTGACATATACCCTCAGGGTGTGTATATATATCTTATAACAGTAATGCATGAAAACTTACGCATTACTAACTTCGTATCGATAATTTCCCTCCAGGGTAGCCTGTTATTTGTCAACATTCTAATATAATCAGAGCTTATATTTCTGTCTTCTAATTCACATACATCTTGGTCTTCCTCCGGATCTTTTTTTCCCTGTCATCCTGGTCAAAAACATTTGTTTAGCTACTCTTTCAGCTCCCATTCTGTTTAGGCTATACCATCTGAGATTAACTCTGTGAATACACTCCTGATTCTAAGAATGTCAAGTTCTTTTATAATCTCCTCATTTTTACTATGATATTGCCATTGATTCCATCTATTCACTCATAATCTTGCTCAGTACTCTCATATCTGTGGTCTCTAGTCTTTGGCCAAGTTTTATTTCTAAAGAAGCTCTCAGATCCGTAAATTAAAACTGATTTGAACACTGTCTTGTGTACAGCAAATTTAGGGTCTGGACTAATTTCTTTCTTATTCCATATACATTTGATCAGTTGACTTCCTACCATACCGGCTTTGCTAATTCTGCTGTCTGTTTCCATATTTAGTTTCCCATCTTTACCGAAAAATGTGCCTTAGTAGCTGTAGTGCTTTAAATGTTCTATAGGCTCTCCATCCAGGATGCATTACATATTTTCAACGTTCTGCCTATTTTCGTTGTATTTTTGTGTTTTCTGTGCTGTGTTTTATAGAAAATTATTTCATACCTTCAGAATTGTACTTGATATTTTTAGATATAAAGTAAAGATCTGTGACCAACATCTGCAATCCTGATAGCAGGATTAATACCGCTTTCGTGATAATGTGATTCCATATACATGATGAATAATAGCGCAGAAAATATACACCATTGCGGGACACAAAACTTAACTTCAAATCATCTTCCTATACTTCTTCTAACTGCTGATTTATAGCTTAAATACATACTGTTTTCATTCATATAATATTTCATTTACACCATATAACTGGAGCATTTTGAACTGCTTTCGTCCTTGGACTTCGCCTATGCCTCTTCCAGATCTACAAAACAATACAGAGCTTTGTTATTATTATTCTCATGACTTCTCAACTATTTTTCATGAGGTGAAAATCTCATCATGTTAACCTATGTAAGGCTTCTTCTGCTTCTTTACCTTCCTGAGTTCACCATGGAGTTCAGAATTGTGTATTCTTGTAGATTATCTCACTACATGCCTCTCTACCTTAAATCAAAATTTTCTTTAGGCTTTTGATCCCCTAAAAACAACACTTACTTCTAAAATTACATTTGTATGCTAGAAAAAATAAAATGTTTTACAACCATGATTTTATGTGATAATAAATCAGAAGATGCGAGAATTAGATATGAGAATAAGAATTAGAAGATCTGAGATCCTCAGTTCTTCTAATGCTTATTAAATACTTGTTTATTTAATATAAGTATAATAAATAATAAATAAATATAAACAACAAATGTTCATTATATTTTCTAAAGTAAACCTTCAATAAATTACTTTTTGTGTTACACTAATCAATTTTGATAAATACCTTTTCATTTGTTCTGTTAGTGAATATTCCAAGTACAAATATTCCTAATGTTGGGCCACCTATGATGCTAAAGGCAACCATAGTTGCCTGAAAAACACCATCATATAAGACAATCAAAAACGTCACAGCAACACATAACGTCCCATAGAATAAAGCTGGAGAGGAAAAAACAAAAGATAATAACACTACTGTATTTGTGAATTAATATATAATATTGCCTAAGTAAATTATATTGCTTGTCTGACTCACTGAAATAACAAATAATGTAATACATTTACTGGTATTAATAAGCATGTAAATTTAAAGACTAGGTATCGGTACCAACACAGCTTGTATTCTGGGCTAGCATTAATAGCGAAAAATCATGTTTCACGAAGATAAAAAGGGACCCACTGAACAGATTTGTAGAAACAAAGGATATCAGAATATTAGCAAAATTGTTATAAATTCTGACATTTACAATCATAAGAACGTCTTCTTCTTTTTCTTCAACCTCCTTTTGATTCTGTCCACTGCTGGACGAAAGTCTACCCCAATGATTTTCCAGACCACTCGGTTTTCTGCCTTTCCCATCCATCTCACTCCTGCAGTTTGTTACACTTCATCCCTCCATCTTCTTCTCGGTCTTCCTGTTTGTCGTGTTCCATCCAATGGTCTCCACTCTGTTGTTTTTATAGTCCATCTCCCGTCACTGCATCTTACAATATCGCCAACAAATCTCCACTTAGCCTGTTTAATATAGTTTCCAATATCGATGACACCTGTTTGAGATCTTATCCAGGTATTTGTCTTCCTATTTCTTAATGTTACTTTTAGCATATACTTCTCTCCATGAGATTTGTGTTGTTCTCAGCTTTTTGTTTAGGGCTTCTGTTAAAGTACATGTTTCTCCACCGTATGTTAGGACAGGAAGTATGCGCTGGTCGAAAGCTTTCCTTTTTAGACTCATAGGGATGTTGCTTCTGAATATGTCTCTCATTTTCCCATAAGCCATCCATCCAAGGTGAATTCTTCGTTCAATCTCTTTTCTTTGGCACTCCTCAACGGATAATAATTGGCCCAAATATACATATGAACTAACTTGTTCTGTTTCATGGTTTTCAACTTTGACAGTTCTATGTTTATGTATTTATTCATCATTATATCTGCTATTAGGACAATATCATCTGCAAATTTCAGATGATACAGCCTTTCTCCATTTATGTTTATTCCTTTTGTTTCCCAATCAAGGAGTCTAAAGACTTCCTCTAGTGCAGCTGTAAATAATTTGGGAGATATGGTGTCGCTTTGACGGATGCTTTCTTGTATTGGGAACTTTTCACTGTTTCTATATAATTTAATTACAGAAGTTGCATTATTGTAAATATCTTTTAGTGTTTCAATACATGGTTTCCTCGGTTCCCTGGGTTTCAAGAGCTTTTAGTGTTGCAGATGTTTTAACTGAATCAAATGCTTTTTCGTAGTCTCTATAGGCCAGACATAAGGGTTCATTGTATTCAATTGATTTTTCAATAAGCATTCATAATGTGTGAATATGGTCCAATGTATTGTAATTCTTTCGAAATCCAGCTTGTTCACAGGATTGCATTCCCTCTAGTTTAGATTTCATTCTATCATTTTATAATTTTTGTGAAGACTTTATATATGGTGGCGGAGTAGGCTTGTAGGTCGGTAGTTTTTAATTTCTTCCTTACTGCCCTTTTTAAAAATTAATATTAGAAGTGAACTGTTCCAATTTTTTTGGAAATTGTCTCTGTTTTAGGCATTTATTAAAGAGTTAAGTCAGCTGTTTGATGAGAGGGCTTCCTCCCAGTTTTAAGAAGTCTACCATAATTCCATCATCTCCTGGGGCCTTTCCATTCTTCATTTCCTGCAGTGCCATTTCCACTTCACCTTGTAAGATTTCAGGGGCATTGTGTTCTTCCTCACTCGAGTTATCTATAGATGATTCTTGGATGTCTCGGTCTTTGTCTTCATAGAGTTCAGTATAAACTTCCTGAATTCTTTTGATTATTGCATTTCTATTTTTTATGAGTTCACCATTTTTTTCCTCTTACAGCAGCTATTTCCTTTGTTCCAACTGATAATGTTCGTCTTAGGACGTTCATATTACTATTGTTTTCTATTGTTTTTTTTAAATTTTCCTAGTATTATATGATCTAATTTCATGTTTCCTTTTACGTGTAGTTTTACAAATTTCCGCATATTCTATTTTGCTGGTGTCATTCAAATCTCTTTTCATATCTCTTCTTTTCTACATTAGATTTAAGGTTTCCTGTCTTAGGTTTTTCTCTCTTTTCTGCCTTTTTTACATCTCCTATTTCTAGTGCACAATTCAAGATAGATTTTGTTAAGATTTCATTAGCATCATCGGTGGTTGTAACTGTGTTTAACTTTTTTAGTATATTTTGAGTGATTCTCTATAACAGCTTTTATTGTGGTAGAGGTTTTGTAGATTCACTAAATTGGACTTTTTTCTTATGAGCTTATTTCGTTCCCATTTTTTCTTGATCCATACTTTTGCCCTTACTAGTCTGTAGTCACTTCCTGTAATAAATCTATTAAGCACTTCGGGGTATTATTTATTATATATCTTCTGTTGGAGAGAATGAAGTCTATTTCATTGTAAGGTTTTCCATTTGGGCTTCTCCAAGTCCATTTTCGATTGATTTTCTTCTTTAAAAAGGTGTTCATAATAAAGAGGTTATTTTATTCTGCGCATTCAATAAGTCTTTCTCCTCTTTCATTCTTCTGTCCAAATCCAAATTTACCGATGGAGTTCCGATGGTCACCTCTGCTTCTAATCTTGGCATTAAAGTCACCCATTATAATTATTTAGAAATCTTTAGAATTATTAATGTGGATTCTAATGTTTCATTGAAATCTTCTATCTCTTCATCTGGATGGTCCGTAGTTGAGGGGTATATTTGTATAATTTTCAGTATGTATATTTTATTTATGAAGAGACTTAGTTCAGCTATTCTTGATGTTATTTTATTAATAAAGAGGACATTGTCCTTGATTGTTTTATTTATTAGGAATCCTACACCACCAGTTGAGTTTCTGTCACATTCACAGTGGTAGAATAGATGTCCATCTTTTAATCGCATGAGATTTTCTTCTTTCCTTCTTATCTTTGAAAGGCCTACAACGTCCCATTTTATATGGTCCAATTCCTTCTTCAGTTCTTTCAATCTATCATCATCCTAGAGATCTGCAATTATATGTTCCTACTAATATCCTTCTATCATTGTGCACTGTAGGTGGTCTCATTTGTAGACAGTGGAGACTGTAGCATATTTTTTGACCTAGACCCTCTGCCTAAGTCCAGGACGCGCCCCTTTTTTATGCTGGGTGACCTTTTTTATACTGGCGAGCCAGTATGTAATTTTCCTACTTTATTCATCAGTTGCATTGTTCTCAAGGGGAGGTATTTCTCCTTATAGCACCACGCTGGCCAGACGGGTTCGTGCCTTACAAGATTGCATAAGATGAAATGACAGAACGAAATAGGAAAGATTGACTCCTAGCCCTCGAATACTCTAATAGCATAGGGGTAAGGAGCAAGAAGAGAAGAATGAAGCACGGAAGGAAGGGACCAGTCTACAGATAATATAACAGATATATTAAATGAAGTAAGGTATGGTCCAGCATCAGGTACCTCGGGTTTACCATGCCCGTACTCACTAAAGTAAGCCCCTGTGGATAAGAACGTATCCGATGTTTATTGATAACATCGTTCATATACAACCTAATTAGCAATCCTCAATATACATATTTGGGTGATGAGCCAATAAATTGGAATCGGGAAGATAAACGTAAATGGTGTGTGGGTATGGAGCATTAGAAATGCTTTTTTTAAAACCTTTCATTGTAATGGTTTGAAAAGAACTGTGCATAATTCAAATTTCCATGAGTAATTAATGAACTGTTTTCAGAACAAACCGACACCGACCGACTTTCTTGAAATATTTTCATGAGAAATCAAGTTGTTATTGCTTCTTCAGAACACATATGCACATACAGTCTCTTGCTATAATCGAATTATGATTCCTTCTGACGCAATAGAAATAATATACTACACAATTTGTCCCTTCCAAAAAAGGTGGAACCATTAATGATTCCTTTAAAATTTTGTTTGTTTGTTTAACAAAATTGAAAAGAGAATTATAAGAAAACTTTATGTCTCCATAATATCTCCAAAATGTACAAAAATAGCAATAATCAATTATTGATTTATGTTATACAGTTGAATAAGTAGGTGCTGCTACTTACCAAGTAACTTTGCTATTAAATCAGCATGCCTTGAAACACTTGGAAAGGAAAAACAAGCAGGGGTAACGTCCATGATTGTTACTAGCGCTAAGGAATTTACGGAAGAAGAAACGGTACTTAGGGAGCAGCAAAATATCCCGGAAACACACAGCCCAACAAGACCAGGATACGCATGGAATCTTTCGATAACAAAGTAAGGAAAGAGCTGCAAAAAATTAAAATTTAATTTAAATAGCTGGCTATGAACCAAAATATAAAGATTCTCGCTTGTTTTCAAATAGAAAGGACAACCAATGCAGTCTGTGAATGAATATTTCACCTCTCCTCACCAATCCTTGTTCTAAATGTATTGTATTTTTCATTATCTGTTTGAATTCGAATATACAAACTTGTATTGGTAATCAAAATGGCCTTTAAAAGAGCTTACCTGGTCCGGTCTTCTTACAGGATCATCAACTGTTTGTAATGGGTCGCATCCGTAATAGTTTACATACAAGATTAAGCCAATGATGCCTGTTGATACATAAAAGCAAGATGCTATCACGTCTCCTAAAAGAACAGCCCTAAAAAGAGAATTTCGTGATCATCCTTACGACAGGTCTCAGTTTATTACTGGTGAAGAAGGCATTTTAAATAAATTCAATGCACAAGTTGTTATACATACTAATTGACTCATACAATATCGCAATCAAAACAGACGCACGTTAGCATTTCTTATGAATATTCATCTGAAATGAGTTATCTATAAAATCCAAGTACGTACCTTCATCTCCGTAAACTGCTACGGAAGAGAGGTTTTATTGCCACAAATTGAAGACAGAAATGATTTAACAACATTACCTTATCGCTTTGGTAGCACAATTAGTTAATTCGATAAATCTTGATCAGCCTACAAAGAGGATTCACGGCAACTCTAAATTAACAATAATTCAGCCAGCTCGACATTTTCATGAGGTTATAGAATGGTATTTTCTGTTGTTCTCATTGTATGCTTTGGACTATAGTTTCAATTTTGTTGTGCATATAAATTCCAATGTTGGCAATACTATCACTTAATACGCATGGTCACTGAAAAGTGTTTTATTCTCGTTTTGACGAATACATAGTGTCTTCTTTATACGACAACATGATTTCGAATCCTACTGCGGACATACATGTTTGTTTATATTCTTAGGCTGCACCTGATTTTCATTGCTCCTCGTGAGTTTAACACTCTGCTAACTGCAGATTGCTTAATAGTTCCATGTCAGGCCTCTGGATCAGGTTATCCAGATAATAGTGCCCCGTAATATACAGACACACAAGGTAATTGATCGGAATGCATTTAAAGCCTGTTATTGATTGCATTCATATGAATGTTAGATATTATTATTATTATTATTATTATTATTATTATTATTCGTGACACCTACAAGGAGTCCGAAGACTCATCGCGGGAGGACACCTACTGTACAACTCTTCCTCTCCAATACTACACAGAACCTCTACTACCAATCACCTACATCAACGCCATCTACTGCCCACAACCACCATCACCACAGCTAGTAGTTTTGTCTGTAAACTGCGTGTGTTCTTCAGGGCCGATTTGTCTGTATACGGGATGAAAAACCCGAGTTTCCGGGAGGAAAATCCCTGCTACCTCCGTATGAGATCGGCTAACTCACCTTCAATTGAAAACGTCAATATAAAGATTCCTCCCGTCATGACGAGAATCGAACTTAGGCCTTTTCCAATCGATATGATTTCTTTAATTCATGATGTATATTTTTGCCCATTAATTTCTTAAAAAATGCGTTACCAACGAAGAATATTAGATGTGATTAAAGTTTCCACGTTATCTGTATATTGATAAGCATTAAAGTCGGACAGTATTTACAGAAAGAAATATAGATTGAAATTTAATTGAATATATGGATGTGTTCATCAGCTCCCCGATTGTCATTCTAAAATGTTCTGTAAACCGACTGCGAAACATATACCTAAAACTTTTTCACGTGAGTAAAATATACCGTTGATATAATAACAGAGATAAAGTACACTTGTTTAGTAGATATACTGTATTTACTGGAATATAACTCGCCCTGGCGTATATCTCGCACCCTGATTTTAATTTCCAAAAAAATAAATTAAAATGTTTAGCATATACCTTGTATGTGAATGTTATTACGGAAATTTCAAGTATTTTGGTATTCGGTTGAAGAGAATCAGCATCTGAACTCAACAATCGTCAGCTTGCCTCTGTTGTTAAGTTGCGTGATCTTTTGTTAATGCCACACAAATCACATGTAAGACCAGTAGTAACGAGAGCGAATAGTGTATTCTTGGTAAGTAATACTCCTTTTCAGATTTTTTTTTTTTTAAATCATGGTGATCGTATGATTCCTAACTGATAAAAGCCAAACAATAATGAAACTCTGTTCTAATTTAATTACAGAAGCTTTGTCTCTAAAGATTCAAATATGTCACATAATGATGGTGAGCGGCAGATCGTGTAAATAACATTCATAATTAAACTTGAAATGCATTCATTTAATGAATAATGTGAACTGTTATAAATTACAACGAATACTGAGAATATTATGAACGTCACTTTAATTTTTTCCTGAAAAACTTTTCTTTCCAAAATTCTCGGAATATATCTCGCACCACGATTTTTTAACTTTAATTTTGGGGAAAGAGTGCGAGATATATTCGAGTAAATAGGGTAATCTAATCTAATTTGAAAGTCCAGTTGTCCATTTTGATTCAATTGGCATTCAACCAGTCCATTTTGTTTATTAAAAAACCGATTCGAAATATTTAAAATTGCAGTTTAATGTTTGCACAAAAATGTTCGGTAATGGAAATAAATAAAATCATTGGTAGATTAATATATATATATATATATATATATATATATATATATATTTCTTATTTCTTATTACAATATACATAAAATTATCCTTTGGGTATTCTTAGTCTCTCTCTTTCTCTCTCTCTCTCTCTCTCTCTCTCACACACACACACACACACACACACCAGTATATATTTTATAAATTATAATTTGCTTACTTACCATTTTGCATGCCAATATGACTTTGCTATCAAAATACGTTGAACTAACAATTGATTTGTTGAAGATATTGATGCACCAAAAAGTATTCCACTTAACAATGCATTCCAAATAGTGTATCGAGTAGTGAAATCGAACTGATATCTGAAATAAAAATAACAATGCTAATTTTTCCTGCTTGATGCTAAAACAAATCAGTGACTAGTATCATTGTAAATTTTAATAACTATTTTAATATTTTTTTAGCATGATTTTCTTTTCTTCAAGCATAATATTTAAACTACGTAGAAAGCCATTTCTTTAAATATTGCTTAGATATATTCCCATAAGATGTTGTAAAATTGCATGTTGGCTTGTTTCAGCAAAAATATATCAACAACTGAAATAGTATGTAGGCTTTAAATATATAAATGGGGAAATGCCGGCTTGTATATTTGAATCTTATATTTGAAGTCCGGCAATCATATACGGATATACCCAGGTTTTGTTTTACGTATATCAAGTTAGAAAATAACTTGATATGCGTATTTGAACATGTACTTATGGTACAAAATGTTGTTGTTTTTTTGTATATCAATACATTTATTTTTAGTTTCATTTCTAGTACTGAGTGGGACCACCTTTCGTATAAATCACAGCAATTACTCTTCGGGAAATGCTTGCAAACGTTGATACGTCACAAAAGCAATATTTTTGGTTCTTCCTGCAAAGCTACTCCCATTGCATGTACCGATGACGGCCGCGGTTGTCCGAAAATAATTCACAGTTCTAATTCGTCCCAAAGATGTTTGATTGTGGACTCTTTAGTGAGCAGTCCGAAACGTCAACGTTGTTTAGTGGAAATCATTCGGACACGGATTCGGCACTTTGGCATGGAGCATTGTCGTGCTGAAACATGCAAGGATCACTGCCGAAGTACTTCCACAGAGTCAGAAGTTGTCCATGATATTTATGCAGCCATGAGATGGTGGATGTGCCCATTCTTTATGGGCACATGCACCAATGGAAGACGTCCCATCCAAGAAACACTAGCATACTATTACCCAGCCTTCACCAATCTTGACAGCTGCCTTAACCGTTCGGTTGGGAATCTTCAAATCCAAACATAACCATGAGTGAAACATTGGAAGCGGGATTCGTCACTCCATAGAACCTTTTCCAATCAGCTACGATCCAGGAACAGTCTGAAAGACATCCGGTCCAAACGTCGTTTGGCGTCGATGGAAGGTGATGTGTAGCTTTATCGTAGCTCTGTCACGGCAACATAAGGCTTGCGACTCTCTGCGGACAGTTCTAGAGCTGACACTCCCTGCAGCAATTTCCAGGTTGAGTGTGAGGTACGCCGCTGATGACTTGCGGAATGCTCAAACATTCCGACAAAGAGCTCGTCGAACTCGCTGAATGAGTGTTGGTGGCCTTCTGCTGTGGTAGCGCCATCATTATTCTATGAAGAGAATATTCTGGGAACAAACATTTACATTTTACTAATTTATTTAAGCATGTTCCTTAAAACTATTCTGCAGAAGTAATGTCTGCAGATATATTATTAAACATTCGTGCAAAATAAATAAATTTGTCAATGTTTGACGAAAAACTTCGATATAAGGAAGCTTTGATAATCGGACTATTTTTTCTGCTTGGAGATACGGAATTGCAAGAATCTATTTTACGGAAACTATAGTATATGCGGAACGATGAACCACATTTTAGTTAATCACCAATGTTTCAGAAATACTTACTCTGAATAAATATCATACTCACCCTGGAATACGAATTCGATCTCCTTTATAAGAAATGTCAAATACATTTGCGAAACCTCCGTTATCAGCAGCTCCTTTAAATATGATAAGCAATGCAGTAGCACACATGATAATCGATTGAAATACGTCCGTCCAGACAACTGCCTTCATTCCTCCCTGAAGAGCATAAAAATAATATCAGCCAAACAGATATATATCTGCATTATAATTTCTAAAACAAAAGCAGTAGTACACTAATAAAATCACTAATATTATACGCAATGGACAAAAGATTAGAGATATCTATTTAATAGCGAGTAAGTCTTACTCTTTCAGCAGAAATGACAGCTTTCTTTCCTAGTTTTTTGTTCTTTCCTAGTCACTGACTCCACGAGACGCTAGCTGGTTGCTGGACATAATTCCAGCCATGCCTATTGCAGCATTGTTTACAAATGCTCCTTAGACGTCGGTCCTGCATACATTGATCTGATGTCACGCTCAACACCATCTCGGAGATATTCGATCGGATTTAAATCCCGTGACCTTGGAGGGGGGGGGCACGGATAATCCCCCAGATAAATATTCCTCGAACCATGCGTGAGTGATTGCAGCTATGTGAGGTGGCCCATTATTTTGCTGAAGCAGACCTTCCGTTGCAAGATGCGCGAAGGCCATTAAAGGTGATCAGACATCATATTCTGGAAGCAGATTTTAAGACCTTTCTTGATACATTCTGGAATGGGGTTTTGATTTACTCAAGACAAAAGATAGGGTACACTTGGTGTTATAAGAGCGTGTTTTGGGAGTAATTAAACAGTAATGGCTAGAATAGACATAACAAATCAATTTTCGCGTTCGTATAACTAAACAGATGTGGTTCAGTATGTCCTCCTTTCAGATGTTCTAAGAACTGCATTCTATCAATGACGTTTTCTACAGTGGAAGGCAACAGATCTGCCTCACTTGTTTAAATTCAGTAAATCACGTGGTGGATGAAGGCTTTGTTCCTGATTTAGCATCCTTAAAAGAGAGAATAACGCCTTCATACACCACGTGAATCAGATGGGCCCCCACACCCAATAGTCACAAGGGTTGAGATCAGACGAACGAGGTGGTCATGCTGTGTGAAATTCACGACTAATCGGTCTATGTTCAGTGAACTGTTTTGGTAACATTCACCGTACCGGCAGTTCATTGTGAGGTAGTATTCATCCTGCTGAATATGGCAAAGTAATGGTATCTATGAGTATATTGCTCTCAGGGGACCCTGTAACCCCTAGAGAGCGCGTCCCCTGGGTGGCGGATAGGGGAGCCCACCATGTGTATGTGTGTGTGTGTGTACATGTGCGTGCGTGTGTGTTTATATATATATATGGTGGGGTGGTCCGAATATACTGAATAAGGACTCGTGGACCAACAGGGCCATAAGGGGCAATCATCTTGATTGTAAGGGAAGCGACACTCCCATGGACCACTAGCTGGATCTATCCTCTCCTTCTTCTACTTTGAGGAAGACCCACTTACTTTAATCTTTCCTATAAGGCCTTATCAGCCAACTCTTCTTACTTTATGACCCTTGTGCTATTAGAGTACTCGAGGGCCATGAGGTCTTTTCATTTCTGGCCTTACAACTATGTCCTCTCTATAAACCTTACGATATTTCTTCTATAATCTACCCTTTCCCTTCAATATACCCTATTCCTCCTATGGGTTTAAATTCGGAAGAAGGCGAGTTCAGAAGCCTTAAGGTAGCAGCCCTACCACTGAACTATTCCATCGTCAGGATAGTCCCCTGACATGGAGAACATAACCATACTTGTAAGCTGACAGAAAAAGATAATCGGATTGAATCTATGGGAAACGACCCTGGAATGGAAAAGGGAAAACGAAAATGGAAACGACAAAATATAATACACATAGCAAACTGGAATGTAAGAGGAATAGCATATAAAGAAATAGAATTAGACCAGTTATTAAATGAAAGAAATTTTAAAATAGCAGTAATCACTGAAACAAAAAAGAAATTAAAAGGAACTATGAGAACTGAAAATTTTAATGTGATATACAGTGGAGTCGACAGAGACCAAAGAGCACAAGCAGGAGTCATGATTTGGATTCATAACTCCCTTTCAAAACAGTTAAAACATTATAAATTATGGAATGAAAGAATAATAGAAGCTAGAATAAAAATAGATAGAGGCTATTTAACAATAATTGGTTTATATGCCCCAGAAGAAGGAAGAGAACAGGATAATATTGATTTTTATAATCAGCTACAAAACATATATAATAAAATAAATAAAAATGATTACATAATTTTAGCAGGAGACTTAAATGCAAGAATTGGAAACACGAAAATTAATAATAATATGTATAGGAATACATGGAGAACACACTCTAAACAGAAATGGTAAAAAATTGATTGACTTTGTAGTTTATAATAACCTAAAAATAATGAATTCCTTCTATAAACATAAAGACATACATAAATATACTTGGGCAGCAAGAGGATGGAAATCAATATTAGATTACTTCATATTAAATGAAAAGACATCAAAATTTTCACTAGATGTTAGAGTTCACAGAGGATATGAAATAAGCAGTGACCACTTCCTTGTTAAAATAAAATTAAGATTACCACCTAAATGGCTACAAGTAACAAGAACAGAAAGAAAAATTGAAACATTTCTTTGTAAAACTAGACTATTGAATGACACAAATGTACAATGGCTATATGAACAAAGAATTAACCAGTATCTAGATAAAATAAAACAAAATGATGAAATAGAAATAGAATGGCTTAATATAAAAACGATACTAAATGCAGCAGCAAATGAAAGCTTAGGAAAGACCAAAAAATTCAATAAAAGAAAAAAACTGAAGATCTGGGATGATACAATCAAAGAAATAATCAAAACGAAAAAAGAAGCCTATCACAAATGGTTAAGCAGTAAAAGATTAGAAGATGAAATAGAATATAAAAGAATAAGAGCCATAGCTAAAAGAGAAGTCAGAAAAAGACAGAGAATCATCGAATAAATTTGTTTCTAATTTAGAACATGATTTATATAAAATAAGACCCAATGTATATAAGATTTTGAAACACCTAAATGCAGATACCAAAGAAAAAATAAAATTAAACGCTGAATTGAAATTAGAAGAATTTCTAAATTACTACACAGAACTGTGGACAGACAAATATTTTAAAAAAGACAACTGGCAAACAATTAACGAAAATGAAAAGGAAATAACTGAAGAAGAATTAGAAATCAGCCTGAAAGAAACAAGAAACGGAAAATCACCTGGAGAAGATAAGCTAGGTTCAGAACTATATAAATACGCAGGAACAAGATTCAAAGGAAGACTCTTATTATTTTTAAATAAAATTTACTCGACTTGTATCCCCCCAATAGAATGGAAAAAAGCAATTGTGATTCCCATCTTTAAGAAAGGTAATAGAGATGACCCTAAAAACAATAGAGGTATCAGTATACTAAATTCATGTTACAAAATATACAGCAGAATCTTAAATAACAAACTAATGAAATATTCCGAAAACTTTATTCTAGAAGTACAGAATGGATTTAGAAAAGGACGATCATGTATAGACCCGGCCTTCTGCCTAAACTTAATAATAGAGAAAAGAAGAGAATACAATTTAGAAACACATATTGCATTTATTGACTTTGAAAAAGCATTTGACAAAGTTAAAAGAAACATATTATTTAACATATTAAAAGAAAGACAAATACCAAATAATATCCTAAAAGCTGTCACAAGTATATATGAAAATAATCAAATACAAATAAGATTAAATCATGAGCTATCATATACAAGAGAGATAAATCAAGGGGTCCGACAGGGATGTCCCCTCTCAGCAACTCTTTTTAATATCTACTTAAATGAAATAATAATAAAATGGAGTAAAAATTTACATCAAGGAATTAAACTTTCACCAACAGTTAACTTAAACACTCTCCTCTTTGCAGACGACCAAATAATAATTACAAATTCTGAAGATAACTTACAGAAAGCTAATTTAAATCTAAATGAGATATCCAAAGATTATAGTATGATAATATCAACGGAAAATCAAAAACTATGGCCTTTAAAGGACAAGATCCAGCAAGAATTAAAATAGTATTAGATAACAAGATCTTAGAACAGGTGAATTCATTTAACTACCTAGGATGTATGATCACTTATGAAAATGAAAAAGATATAAACATAAAAATTGCAAAATATTTAAAAATAACAGGAGTAATTAACTCTATATTTAAACCAAACATAGTTCAAAACAAACCAGGCTAAAAGTATACAATACATTAGCCCTACCGGGCTTAATGCATGAAAGCGAAATCTGGACAATAAAACAAAAAGACAAACAAAGATTAACAACAGCAGAAATGAAGTTTATGAGAAACACTGCAAAGTATACCCTATTTGATCACAAAAGAAACGAAGATATTATGAAAGAATTAAACCAAGAACCAGGTTTAATTCTTTCATAATATCTTCATTTCTTTTGTGATCAAATAGGGTATACTTTGCAGTTTTTCTCATAAACTTCATTTCTGTTATTGTCATTGAAAAAATAAAAAATATAAACATAGATGGATGGAACATGTTAAAAGAATGAAAACAGAAAGATTACCAAAACAAGCCTTAAAGTACAAGCCATTAGGAAAAAGAAAACCAGGACGTCCTCTTAAACGATTCAACGATGATTTCTAAGGCCGGAACAGGCCATACTAGGCCTAAATCCTTGATACGTATGATGATGATGATGAGTATATTGCTGCAGTTGCAGAACAATAAATTCGCCCAACAACTCTCAATACCAACTACAGAGATCATAGAAGTTGCTGGTCCTGTAGGACGAAGTTCATCGAACCAGTACGAACCGTACAGGGATCTGATGGAACACATGAGGTTATTCGCAGTCCAAATGTATGAATTAACACTACACTTCAGATAAAAATGTGCTTCCCAATACATGATCTACAACGGCAATGCATCATCCACTTCCATACGAGATAAGAACGTTTGGGCAAACTGCAGTCGAGTTCCCACACCATCATGAAGCAACGTTTGAGATGGGAAATCATGTAGGGTGAAATCCCAAGTATTTAGCGCAGGACTGAGTATGGCATATACAGTTGTCACTTTGATATTACCTGAGCATTGCTGGATCCTTGTGCGTTATTCATTCCATGTTCCACGAGAGCATTTGCGACTTCGTCAGCTTGTTGAGGAATAATCCATTTTCGCCCTCGTCCTGGATTCACTGCTTCACGCTATTTTTAAATCGTAAAATCATTTTTCTAAGATTTGTTATTGTCATTGTATCTCTTCTCCTATCGTTCAAACGCCGTAATTCTCGCGAATCCATTCGGCATTAGGGTTACCGCGTTGTTGATAGGAAAGTGAGATCCATAGCACTTCAGTCTTATAAGAATAACGCGAATCCGTTCGGTCTTCCTTATGTCCATCAACATTTTTGGAGAAACAGTGAGATTATGTAAATATCACGCGATTCAAGCTTCAAGTGTCCCTTGGTGACAGAATTGTGCACTATTTTTATCTTCTGTAAATAAAATCCCCATATATATATATATATATATATATAATTTCTATAGCATCCAAAATTTCAGATTTTAGCAGGAAAAAAAAATATTATAATCACTTTGAAGTGATACAAAACACTTACAACTGCGCAATAAATTGTACACACGAATCCAACTATCACTATTGATACCCAGCTTGGTATTCCTGTTGAGCCGCTAAGAGCTACTGCTGGAGCATAGAGAGTTGCAGCTGTAAACAATATCTGCAAAATCATATGGAAATAAATTACTGTCCTTGCATTTAGATAGCATAGGTTTAGTAAAATTAACGAGTTATGAAAAATAACTAAATTTTAGTGCACAATTTTCTAGTTCTCAAAATTTAAAGAATTTTACGAAAGCTATGTCCCCCCACACAGATTAATTTAATTATTTCTTATATATTTCAAGGTCCTGAACATGAATGATAATGAAAATGCAAAATTGACTACGTTTTATGAAAGATCCGCAATAGTTTCTTATATAATAGATTAAAGCGTGATTATGACATATAACGGTAAATGTAAACTCCTTCTTGTTCATCAGGCCATCTACATTGTAGAAGAAAACAAGATCATCTTTCTTTCGGAAGTAATACACAAACTGCTCATGACGACTTCGAAACGAAGTCACTCGGAAAATTTCCTTGAGAAGATTCCATTGTAGAATTCTTGATCTCAGTAACTCCGCTTTTATTTCCACTTTAGGTAGCAAAAAAAAAGACATTTTGTTCAAAATTCTACGTTTTTCCTGTTCTATGGTTCATGTATAATAAACTGTCAATACGTTAGCGACAATAAAATACTTAATGATTCATTGGATTGTCACGATGAAAATATTGAAACCCTCCACTGAGTAGTGTGGAACGTAATAAAACGTTCAGAGGACAAACGCATACTATGCTCATCAGAAAACGTTGCTCAGCATTTCTTGTGTGAAAAATGTTACTGCAGAAAAAATAGTATCGGGAATTTTATTAAATTAAGCTAATAGAATATTTAATATTTATACTTGAAATAATTATATGTAATATAAATAAATAAATATTCTTGTATTACAATGCTCGCTGAAGCCACAAGTGTGACATCAAAGTTTTGTCTACACTCACTTATGAATTTCATATAATAAAATCTTAACGAAAATTGCTATTCTCAAGCAATTGAAAATTCTACGTACCGTTTGCAAAATAAATGCAGAACATGACAAAATTTTAATGCTTCTTCCGAATCGCTTATCTAAGTACTGAAAAAAAAACAAAATTCTGTTAGTAAATATTCCAACCTTAAAAAAATTAATTTACAATATCAAGAAGGTATGTAATTAAAGTAAAATAAATTTTTAAAAAATGTTTGCTTTGAAATCTTAAAGAGAGGGAAAAATTTAAGAAATATTACAGACGCAGTTATCCAGTAGGTTAAATGTTAATTGCAGCTCTGTAGCAATCATTCATTCAAAGCTTCAAAAATACTGAAATATAAATTATAATCAGAATATATTTACATTTAGAAACTACGATTACATTCAGGAATGATATGTTTTCTGGTGTAAAATTTATTTAAATCGTAAATTCACTCAACGAAACCTATTGCGTTAAACCAAATCCGTAGAAAATATGTTTGCTTTCTGGGAAACGTATTTTAATACATTTTCAAATACAGAGGATTGACAAAAATAATGGAAACACTACGATATTTAGGAATATAAATAGTCTCTGTTGACTACATTGAGAGAAAAAAACTTGCGGTGGCAGCATTGAATGTTCTTGATTGGTTTTGATTACACTCTGTCTGCAGTTCTCATGCAAGTGCATTAGTGATTGTACTGAGTGCCAAGTGGTGTTAGAAATCGGAAAACGAAGACTTGCTCGACTCAGAAAGAAAATATCGTCGGCTTCGTGCTGAACAGGAGCATCAATGACAAAACTGTCACATTTATCAAGTGTGCCGAGATCGGCTTTTTCTAAGGTTATGTCGGCATATACAGATCATGAAAAGACAAAACTATAGAAGAGAACAGGTGGCCGAAGATCAAAAAGGATAGAAAGAGATCGTTGCACGTTGAGAAGGCTTTTTTCGAAAAATCACAGAACCACTGCATCAGAGATAACAGAAGAACTAAATATTCATATTGTTGAACCGCTTTCCACAAAAAACTGTCGATCTGAGTTTCATGAATCCAATATTCACGTTAGAGCTGCCGTTACTTCTTCGAATACCGAAAAGAATATCCAGATGGGTAAACGGGTGTCACAACCACAAACCAGAACGTTAGTAAACTTGAAACGTATGATATGATTATGTGAGTCGAGATCGCGCAAGGAAGACTGCAATCCGCAATGCCTGGTTCCAACGGAAGAGTTCAGGGGTGGGCAGTTTTATGATAGACTGGGCAGCAATATCGTAGGTATTCTCTTGTCCCATTATTACTCTTGATGGTAAAATTATTGCAGATGATTATTTGAATATTTTAGGTAATCAAGTGCATCCTATGGTCCAAATGTCATTTACAAACAACAGTTCAATATTATAAGCCGATAATACTCACATTCACACATCATAGACTTGTATAGTCGTGGTTTGAAGAGCATGGAGGTGAATATCAAAATGGTCCATCACCATCCTAATCAGCAGATTTGAACATTATTGATTCACTTTGTCAGTTTGGCAAACTAGTGTAAGAAACATATTCCCATCTCCAACGTCTTTAAAATATCTTGAAGATGTTCATCGAGAAGAAGGTAAAAATTCCCAACAGAAATTATTCAAATCACATTTGAGTTCATTACAATAAACATTCTGGGAAGGCAAAAAGGTGGTTCAGTACCATATTAATATGGAGGTTCTTCCGTTATTTTTTCAAACCATTGTACATGTTAAATCACATACCATTACTGCAGCAGGGAGATAGCAAATTTAACCTGATGTAATGTTGAGTGTTCAGGTCTGTTGTGGTATTTAAGGAATACGACATACGTTTTACATATTGTATGTCATTCAACATTTATAAATTAGTGGTTATGGTAGTCTTTCATTGCTAGATGAATTGCATTATTCCAAAACAAACATCGGCACATTAGTGCAAATCAGTGGAATAAAACTGATAAACGAAATGATAGAAAAATATCTTACCTCGTTAATCGTGTAGATAATCACTCTGTAGCATGTTGGTAAAATGAGAAACATCCCTATTACTATTCCAATGTGTGTTGCAAAATGAAAGAATAAGATTTCAGTACCAAATCTGTACACTTCTCCAGGAACACCAATCACTGTTGTTCCAGATATAAAGGTCGCCATCATGGAAGCCGATATAGGAAATATGTTGCTTCTTCCACCTAATAAAACGTCCTGCGTGTGTTGCTTTTTTCTCCTGATTCTGGCAACAAATCCAATCACAACTGAGATTATTAATGTTTGGCTTATGACAAGATAATCTGTAATTCCTAGAGAATATTTCAATTCCATCGAGTCTACAAAATAGCATAAAGAGAAGCCCTTTAAATATTATAAAAATTTGAATTACTGCTTTTAATCTTTTTAAATTTAAATTTAAGTTTTTATCTCACTTTAGTATTAATTTATAATTTTTAAACGATCCTGTAAAGCATGTTTTAACGGATAGAGGACTGTAATGGATAACATAGACGGGTCACCTAAAATAACAATTTTATTGAAACCTCCTTGCCAAGCGAACATCAATATTTCTTAGAAAACACATAAATGGCATATCAGTATCAGAACTATCTAGAAAATATTAATTTTATTTCTTATGCTGCTGAGTATAGGAATTGATAGCAGCGTAATAATAATCAGGGATCGCTCAACTATCAGATTATAATATTCAACGCAGCAAGAAAAATTATGTTCATTTGTATTCAAAATATTAAAATATTTTCATTCATCAAGCGATATTTCAAACCTATGGAACTTTAACCGGAAAAAAAGCTTAAGGAAGGTCAAGAATATATCGTATGTCTACCATTATCCGCCTTCGTATTCGTATAAAGAAGATTCCGATTTGAAAAAAAAAAGTTCTTTTTTTTTTTTAATCTGGCAAATCTGGTGAAGTAGCTATATTTAAATTTTAATACCGTTAATTATGAAGTATGATTATCACAGACTCAAATTATTTGTACTCTTCAAGGAAGGTACGAGTTATGTACAAAACTTCAACTATTTTTATGATCAACGGTGTTCTTCAATATTGGTCTGTTATTTGCAAGTGCATAATTTGATCTACTCTAATATTTTGATATTCGAAAGCACTCTACATTCCATGAAACACCTATAACCTCGTCTTTCTCTAATTGTACTTGCTACCATTCTTTAGACCTTCTGTTTTGCTAACTGCAAGCACCTCTTGGAATATTATTAATGTCATATTTTCTGATTTTGTTCTCATAATTATATTCATCATAAAGTTAAAAATATGCAAAACTATTTCAACCAAGATTTAGGAACAAAACTATGAATTAACTATTGGTTTAGGATTACGATGGAGTATATCTGGGCAGAGCACAAAATTCTTATTAATTCATGAACACAGTTGCGGATTTATATGTCATGCTTTGTAGGACATTCGACATCAAACTGTACTGGAAAATCGTTTTAAATAAACAGAAATAAAAACGTTACCATTTAAAGGATCAAGAATTCATGTCACTCAAATAGGCTTCCACAACCAGAAAACTATTCATAGAATAATCTTGATTACGTCTAAAGTACATCTACATAATATCTGTCATACAAAAATAATGAAGCAATTAATACTGAAACTGTGGAAGACGTTTAGAATAGTGCTAAAACGATATACGGAGAAAAAAACCAGTAAAAATATACAGTGTCTACAAGATGGTTGTACTTTATATACAAATATTTATTTAGTATTTATATAGAGCAGTAAAAATACGTATACTATGAGTGAAAAGTTTTTTTTTTTAATTTGCTGGAAGACGTTCATTTTTGACATGTTTGTAACAGCCAATCTCGATTTAGCTCGAAAATGTTCGAATAAGTGCAACTAGCAAATCTAATTTCTGTCTAATCTCAAACTTAGTTTAATATAGATTTCCTTCCCACAGTGAAACGTATATGGTTACAAGGTCACGAAATATTATCAGGACATTTTCCCTTTCAGCACAACCGTTCGGAAAATAGACATCTAAAGATTTTATTATGATACAAAATATAGCATTACCAAATCTAGATAAAAAATAGCATCAAAAACATCCCAAACATAGTCTGGAAGAAGGAATTTCTTTAAGACAAAGAAGTTTACTTTACAAAGAAATATGAATTTGATAGTTTACATGTCAAGATCATTGTTCCTTTACGACGCAACTTTAATAGTCAAACCGCAAATTTGTTCCTGAGAGACACCACAGTGAACGGTCAGTATTATTTAGGAGTAATTCAACGTCTGGAAGCCCGAATGCCTCACGTGAGGAAAAAAACTGTTTCACAACAATTAGTTTTTGTCGCAGGACAACACGCCTGAGCACTTTGCGCTGCTTGTGAAGCAGTTTGTGACTTCTAGGTCCATCGAGCCAGATTTGGCTCCCACAGACGTTTCCTCTTCCCAAAGATGAAGTGTGTGCCTTGAAAGGGGAGCTTTTCAGATACACTGAGGACATCCAATGCTGGGCGATCAAATAATGAAAGAGGTGCCAGTTCAGGACTTTCACCATGCCTGCGCAAACTTATAAGACAAATGTAAAACATGTGTGTGGAGTTGGAGAAAGATTATTTTGAATCTTTGTAATTGACATTTCCAAATATAGCTGTGTTTGTTTTGATATAATAATTGCTGTCTCGTTGCTTGACGGACGCACTGTGTAAAATGGTTTAATTCACGAAATAGAAAAAATAATAATAATCGAACATGATTACTGTCGTTGGATTTCCTTTATGCAAATAAGATACACTAGCAGGTTACACAACACTTGTTTGTTGTTCCTGTAAATGCTTTCTTATTTCACATGCACTATACGTTAAGGTCCTTGAAATGTGCTACAACGCGAGACTCTTCATGTCATTCATCATTTCATTCCAGGCATAACATGAAATATTATGTCTGAAATGATGTCAGAAACGCAGGATTTATTTCAAATGATGCTGATTCACACATTTCTACGTCTAGATATAAGTTGTACACCTACAAGAAGATGTATGTGAAATCCCACTTAGTCTCAAAGAATTCTGTTTATTCAGTAGTTGATTGAGTTTATAATCAATACGATTTAAAGCCCGAGTAATTCGAAAGAAACGCTAATTTCATTTTGTATCCGTTATGAATTTTACAGTGTTCAAAGTTTGTATTATACTTTTATTCAGAATTGCTTTTTTGTTTCAGATTGTTATGAAGGAACCTGACACTTATCACAGCGACATTAGAAAGGGGGAAATAGTTAATAAGAATATATTTAGTTTATTTAAATAAATTAGTTATATTATTTTATTTAGTCAACCCTAAATATTCTTTTGTTTTGCCTAAATAATTTTTATGTAATTATTTCCTTGTATGAGATCATAAGGCAGATCATCTCTAGTATGAATTGAAAAGTTAGTAATTTCATAGAACATTACACATATTTCGGATATCATAACTGAAATTATGACATAAACACTAAAGACTTTTGACTTCTTTCGTGCAGAATACAGAGATGAATCTCCTTGTAATACCTGTTCTGTCTTGTTAGCAACCTAATGAATATTCCAGGTAAATATCGTCAGTATTGCTGCATGTAAGCCTTTAATTTCTTTAAAGCTGTTTAAGTAAAGGTATTTTCATCATCCAGTTATAGGTAATTCCCGATTTCTCTAATTCTGTTCTAAGGAAAACTTTCACTTTCTGTAAATTTCGTCAAATGTTTACATCCTCCAGACATCTAATAACCATAAATTAGCTTATTACTAGACTCCCATTTCCTCAGATCAATAGGGTAACTTATGTTAGGAATATATCGACATGTGAAGGCAGTGCTGTAGCAAGAACTTTTGCTTCCCAGGGCGATCCTTGAGTTTTCCGCCTCTCTCAGTATATTTGATGTGTATTGAGAGAAGCAGAAAACTCAGGGACCGACTGGGAGGCAAAAGTTCTTGCTACGGCACTGCCTTCATATAGGGAAATTTATTTGAAATAAATGAAATAAACTATGAAATAATGAAATAAACCCTATATGAAATAAACCATTTATTTCATATAGGGAAATAAATTAAAACATTATGTTTATTTTTGAAGTAAAACTTTAATTCCTTCCAATATTCTAAAATGTTATTTTTCTTGCTTTTCCATTAGCAAAATTGTCGACAGCATTATCGAAGTCTATTTCATCACTCAGTTGCTGTTCTGTAGACAGTATGGCAAGATTTCTTAAACGCAAAGTTACGCCCGGGGCGGACATCCCCTGTAGCTACGCCCTTATGTGAAGGAGAATGTCGACAACGCTTTGGAGATCTGTGGACTCAGACATGTTATGTGGTTTGTGGGCATTTAAAGAGATCATAAAAACTGATTAAATACTTTTGATACGCAGAAAGCAGAATAGCTTCAGAATATAATTTTAATTCGTTATCAATAATATATACATTTTATTCATCGCACCACAAATATTCGCATTACAATTTGATCATATACTTTATTCTTCTATCAAAGAAAATTTCTCTAATCGAATAGTGTAGAAGAATTTCGAGCTAATCTTTTTGATAGTTGCAATCTTTGTAAGTGTTCTCCAATCGTTGATGCAATGGACGACAAGATGAATGCTTCTTCCATATACTACGGATGACATCAATGATGTCAGACTCATATCTCCTAACTGAAGGAAGCACACTGTAAAATTACAAATCCTGTCAGAAACAAATCAAGAAATGGGAACTACGTTTTACTGTGAAATATCACTGTATCAAATGAGTGGAAGTTTCTTTGCTGTCTGAGATATATATATATATATATATCTGTTATATTTTTTGCGCTTCTTCTGTCCAGTTTTTAGCCCGGGTGAAATGGCCGTGAAATGTAAGATGAAGCGAAAGACAAATGTATGTGGCATTGAGTTTTCAAAACTGGTCAGATGCCATGAATTCAGGATGTATCCTTCGGAAGATATTGAAGATAATTATGTAGAGAGATAATACAAGAGAATAGAGAGAGAGTCTGGGTGTGTAAGAAGTGCAGCATACTTTATTATATTTATTCCTGTGTGGGTTCCCCCCGTTCTTCGACTGACCTTAGGACTGGTTGAGCCCTCCTCGTGAGGGATTAAGTATGTGTTTTATTAATGTAGATCCGTGTGTGTTCACGGACCACATGCGTAGATGGCGGTGAGTTAGCGTCAGTGAGGGTAAGACAGCGAATATCCAAGGTACTGAAAATGCGAATTGCGTAGATGACACTGAAAAATTAATTCAAGATATGAAAGCGGAATTGGAACAAATGAGAAAAGAGATCAAACGCATAAGAAATCTACTGAGGAGAATTATGGATTTGCAGGGGAATATGAGTAGGATGAAAGATTTGAAACACATCGAATGATCTCAGAGTGGCAATGTATGGAGATACGATGTTGAGAGATGTGGTGAATGAAGAAGTGCACAGAATCTGTTTTCCGGATGGTAGAATGAGCAGGATGGTTGAAGCATTACATAAGAGGAGTACGCAAGCAAAACAGTTGAGGAGAGTGAACGATAACAATGTGGTAAGTAAGTTAGTCAGCGTATTGCTTAGGTATGATAACGATAAGTTGAGAAGGCAAGCGAAGATTATGAGTGGTATCTAGCAGAGTTGTGTGAGGAGAAATGAGTTCATTTTCGCCGAAATATTGTTGGTATAAGTGAGACATGGATGACCGAAGATGACATTCTCACAGGAATAAAGATGGAGAGATATATATTCTTTCAGACCAAACAATAATGGAATAGCAGTGTTATTGATGAATGGCAGAGGAGTTGTACCTATCAAGGATGAAGATGCAAGGAACAAATACTCTCAGTGGTTTGGAAATACTGTCAGTGGTTTTGAAACAGTGTGAGAGGTGGACAGGGTCAAATGTTTAGGAGAGTGTGGCTATAGACCTGGTAATGTGGATGACAGTGAAAAGGAAATGTTTAGGCAAATAGTTCTGGCTAATAAGGAAAAGGTGCTCATTATGGTAATATAGACTGGAATGAAGAGATAGCATCAGGAAAAACAAAGGAATGAATGAATGCTGCGAGGTTTCAATGGATATTACTTTAAGCAGTACCTGACAAAGGACACGCATGGATTGAGTGTCTTGGATTTGATTATCACATCTTCTTGCAGTTGGTGAAAGTGACCATGAAGGGATCATTTGGTTGGAGGCCAGCCATATTAGGACTATTTTGAGAGAGTTACATGTAGAACTATAAAGCAGGCGATTATGGAGTGAGGAATTCGTGGAAAGTAAATTACTGCTATTTGATCTCTATTTAGGAAATAACTGACAGAGGAGATCACTGAGTGTATTCCAAAGGTCAGGAGATTAAATGAAGTATGCATAACATGGATGATTGAATAAGTGAAGCGTGGAGGTTGGAAAAATTGCATTGCGGAGGCGGCACAAGATGAGTGGAGATAACAGCTACATGAGGAATACAAAGAGAAGGAAAGAAAGGTGACTCGATACAGAAAGCAAATAAGCAATATGAGAAGCAATTACAAATGACGCTAAAAGAAATTTTGGAGAGCTCTTTGTATATGTGGCTGTAATAAAAAAGAATTATAATGGGACGATGATAATATTGGGCAGTGATAATGTGAGAATGAAAAACACTGAGGAGAATATTGTAGAGGTGTTAAATGAGCAGTTTGTGCAAGTATTTGATTCTTGTGATTTTAACATAATGCAGACCATGAGAGTAGTGGGAATGGGGAGGTACCACTGACGGAGAGTGAAAAAAAGGTATTTGAGGAATAGAATAAACGAGACGTCAACAAGGCCATGGGACTTAATAGAATATCACTATGTGTCTTGAGGAAATTTGTATACATAGTTAACAAACAGCTTTAACATACATTTTCAACATGAGTATTAGATTAGTCCGGGTCCCAAAGGAATGAAAAAATTGCAAAATATTTCTGCTTCATAATGGGGGTGATAAGTTAAAGTTCAAATTATGGATCAATTGCTTTTCTGGA
Organism: Typopeltis vanoorti; assembly: GCF_054136105.1. Classification (NCBI taxonomy): domain Eukaryota; kingdom Metazoa; phylum Arthropoda; class Arachnida; order Uropygi; family Thelyphonidae; genus Typopeltis; species Typopeltis vanoorti. The sequence continues at coordinate 79,348,774 of NC_143554.1, read as the reverse complement.
GTTCGTCAAGGTGTTGGAGGAGACATTGAGGACAACGAGTCAGAAGTGGGTGAGCAGTAGAATTCTCTTTAATGGGAATCATGAGTTTGCTAAAGGAAGATCGTAATTTAATAGTTTTCTTACTTATTATAGAAAGGTGATAACGTTGTCATCATTCGTAACATATGTAGCACAGTACCTTCATCTTTAATCCATCATTGTGCTCCATTATACAGTGCAGTTTTCAACACTTTTTTAATATTGCAACAAAAGTATAGGAAAATACAACATCTTCATTTCGCAATATGTAACGGTAACTGGCGTTTCTGTCTTTTATGAAAAACAGTACAAACACATTTATTCGTTATATATTTGACTGAAATTTTTTATGAGAAAAACTGCAAAGTATACTCTATTTAGTCACAAAAGAAATGAAGAAATTATGAAAGAATTAAACCAGGAATCAGTGGTAGAAGAAATTAAAAAATATAAACATAAATGGATGGAACACGTTCAAAGAATAAAAACAGAAATATTACCAAAATAAGCCTTCAGTTATAAACCATTAGTAAAAAGAAAACCAGGACGTAAAAAAAGATTTAACAATGACTCCTAAAGCCGGAACAGGCCACTCTAGGCCTAAATCCCTGATGAGCATGATGATGATGGTGATGATGATGATGATGATGATGATGATCATCATCATCATAATTGACTAAATAAATGTATTGTATAATTTAAGCAAGTTTTATTGACCTAAAGATAACAATTGCATCTAAAATGTTTTAAGTAAAATAGTTATAATAAATTCCATGTTATTAACTTCTTATCACTCATTTTTACTTTTATTCGAATAACAAAATTGGATATCTGAATTATAATATGGAACAGCATACATTTTAATCCGGTGCTTTAATTTTAATCAACTCAAAAGATCGAGGTTGTAATGGCCTTCTTTTTATCCCAGATAGCTGTTGTTTAACAGGAAATTCTGAAGAATTTCAATGTTGCTATAGTTCGCCCACCGATTAGAGATCCCTCGACGCTTCTGAGCATGTCAGAAAAATGAGAATCCGTTCCGATAATAGGGTAATCAATCCGTCTTCTGGGATGAGTTTATTTATTATTATAGGTCGGAAAATTTAGCTTTTCTTTTACGAACATTGACGTGTAACTATTTTGCTTGTATAACAGTTGGAAAAATGTGCGTAAAGTATTAACAAAATTAAAAAAGGTATAGCATAAAACTATTATAAAACAAAAATAAACATAAGTTTATTTTTAAGAAAATTTTCTATAAAATAAAAATAATTATACAGAAAAACAGAAATTTTTTCAAATGAACTTAGATATTCTAAACTTAGAGTTGTGAGAACTGAGACATTTTAATGTCCTAAACCGATTAATTATTTATGACTTGTTGTGACTCTTTTAACAAACCCATGCAACAAAAATGTTGGTAAAAAATACCATTGTCAAATCCTTTTAATCTTCAGAGTCTTCTTTAGACTACCAACATTTTCCATAAGTTATATTACTATCAATCCAAGTTTCATCTAGATATACAATCGGTCTTTTCTCCTCCCGGAAACGTCTTATTGCTCTCAAATACTGCGTTCTAGATAAAACAATGTCACTTCGCTCCATGATAAGTTTCCTTTTATTCTGGGACTTTTTAAAACAAAATCCGATTTCATGAAGTATTTTCCTTAAAGTTTCTCTTTTCCAAAGAAAATTAATTTTTTCTTTAAGCACAGGAATCAATTTCGGAACAGTTGGCACTCTTTTCTCGACCACGTAAAATTCGTGAATAGTTCTTCTTATAACGTCTACTTCAAAATCATTCATAGCAACGGTTTCACTAGTTTTCTTTCTCCGGCGCTTTTTTTAGGAGATTTAAATTTTGGCTTACCTTCACCTTTTGATTCCCTACGAATTCTTTTAACAGTCGACCCCGATACGCCCGCCATTGCACTTGCACGTTTTATGACTTCAGAAAGGGGAACAAGGAGACGGCCTTCTGACAATTTTTCGCAGAATGTCAGCACATTATTCAATAGTCTTTAGCAAGAGCTACTGAAACATTTAACAACAGAACTTGTTGACTGTACTGGATCCATCATACAAAGTAATAATTAAAAAAATGCAAAAAAGCGACAACAAAAATCAAGCTAGTACTAGTAAAGCGACAGACAAGAAAGCACGTGATTTCGCATGTTGACGATCAATTTGTACATCCTTCATTTCTTTCTCCCCTTCAGCATGAATCGACTATTCTTGGCAAAATTCCAAGCAGAGACCTGAAAACGGTGGGGGAAAGAACTACAGACTACAACAAACTTATTCATTTTGAGGATATATGGAAAATAAATATGACTGTTCTTATCAAATAACATCCGAATAAACACCAAAGTTGACGCTGGATTTGATATGATGTAATTTCTATTCCTTTATGTTCAGGTGTAATGAGTCCACAACTATCCTGATATTACTAAAATTATTGTAGCGGTTGTCTTCAAAGCACAATGATTTGGGAAGGCTACATTTCTCAGAAATTAACCAGATTGTGGATATTTCCAAAATCGCTGAGCTTTAAACACAACTGCAAGAATAATTGTCAAAACCTGATGACAATTGTAGACTTACTATGCCGACCTGACATGTTGTAAATTATTATTTTCATTCATATTTTAAATAGATAATCTAAATAATGAAAGATTATAAGAAACGGGCACAATAAAACCTTCTCTTCATATGCAAAAATGGTTTGTAAAGAACAAAAGGCTTTAATTAATTTTATAAAGATGAACTACGACATCCCATTCCTTACATTTACAAATTATGCACTTCTAATTGAGGAGAAACATACCTGAATGTTTTTCTATAAAAAACCGAGACACCTCTCAAGAGTTACAGAGATCTTATGTTAGTAGCAGCAAAAAATGTAATTCCTATAATTGCTTTTAAAATTGTGAAAAGCTGTTAGCGAGAATACAGACCGGAGACTCATATACGTATAAGAATGTTTGGCATTTCACTTTATGCTGTAAATGGAAATGTGGTAAGATAAAACGAAAGAATTGAGTGTGACGTTCTAAAGAGGATGACATTGCACGAAATGTCTCTGCGCGTTTGAAATAAGCGAAGCTTTTTTGCCACGAAATATGTTATTTGATGATGAGACAAGGTCACCTTATCTCATCATCAAATAACTACAAATAACATCAAATAACTACACCTACTTGTACTATTAGTTTTACTATATCCGCAATTGGCATATGATCTCAGGTCGGTTTCTCAGAGGGTTTCTTTAACTAATCCTCTTTATTAGCATAAAGTGGGTAGTTACTTTAACTTCATTAATATATTATACACAAATTTAACTTGAAAACTATATCTGAATGTTTATTTAAAAACCATTTTGAAGTTATTTTTCTGAAACTTAGTAGGATTATTATTTACTGCTATATAAGTGGTGCGAGCTCTGATCAGAACATTTATTTTCCTATTATAATCACTGCTATTGAGACAACAGGTAGCATCATCTTTGTCAGCTCTAGTAATAATTATATTGTTGTTGTTGTTGTCTTTACGATTCATATACTGCGTGGAGTTGGTTATTGGAGATATTTCTTTTTGGCGGTAACGCTTGCGATAAGATGCTAGTTACGTTAGTCTGATCTTTTGGACAACATTAGGAGGCAAGTTGCGCGAGCTACGCTTTATACGCCATATAATTTCTAAGCTACAAATTCGCTGAGGCACTACTGAAAACTTGTGATACTAAGCACAACAACGGCTGTTTAGTAGAGTATTTTTGACGACAGGTTATCTTGTGACTGTTAGATTTGCAGCTGAGAGGAACTATGAAGATTATTATGGCCAGTTAATCAGCGACCATAAACTGATTAACTGGCATTAATAAATTAACTGGCAGTTAATATTCGCTGATTAACTTCCACTAATAATGCCAGTTAATCATCGACAATTATTCTCCTCAGAATATCTGCAATGGAAACGTTTCGAACTGGTGTTGTGTTCCACCACCGATTGTGTAATAAGATGTCCAGAACTTCTCTGCACGTTGGCTCCGATAGACTGCTAGTTATTCACTGTTGACACACGTCATGAGGCAGTTGATTAGCATGCTTTTCTATAGATTGTAATATAGCAATTTTCTGGTCAAGATGAAGTTGCCGGATATATGTATGAGTTTCAGGTCGACTGCAGAAAGCTGCATCTGTATGAATTTCAGGCTTTTGGTTGCCAGCCATCCTGCTTTATTATATAGATGTTGAACACAGAGAATATGGTGAATGAGCATTTATAGATGATCACATATAGATGATCAGTATATGGCATATACTGTTATTTCATTCATCAACTATAGTTTGCAGGGGGTAGGATCTATGGAGGATGCATAGTCTGATCTCAGCACCATGATGGAAAGCATTCCCTACATCTTGGTGAAAGTTTCACTGAGAAGCTATGTCCGTTTCTCGAAGAAGAGTTAAATCTACGTTATCACATTGGATCTGCTGAAGAAATAGCTTATTTCATAGAGGAAAAGTATACTGCTTTCTTTTAAATCGCCGTGCATTATAGAATCCCACGTATTTGGCAACCGTTGTTAGGATATATGCGATCCATGCGCAATTACTATTTTGCTTTCCACAATTCAAGAAAAGAGTTAAAATACAAAAAAAAAAGAGAAAGAAAATGGCGTTTTGTTTGAGATATAATTTTGCCTGTTTTATCATTCTCCAAAGTGGCTGCTCTTTATTTGTTTAGTGGGTTACGATGCCCTGTTGGAATCGCATGAAGGTGGATCAGGAGTGCACAAGTTTGGTTTTTTTCACCATCTTTCGTCCCATCAGTGAATTTAAAAGCAATTCATAATTTCTGAGGTGAACTTCAGCACTTACTAGAAAATATAACCTTCATTTTATGGTAAGAATATACTTTTGTGAGTAAGGTCAGTTTTGACTTCTTCACCCTGATAAATTATGCTTTTTTCTTAATATTCTCCTATCGATACTTCTTCGGGTGACCTTGATGTGTAGCATTCCCCTAAACGGGAGTTTTGAAGACTTAGTTATACGTCTGAATTTGTCGAAGACTGGGCTGGTGATTTGCGTGTATTTGGAAAGTATCTGACTGCTATTTGTCAGGATCATTCTTCTTACAAGAGAGTTGACAGGCAAGGCGTTCGCTAGTTTTCATATTGCTTTAAATGAAGCACCTTGTGATTATTTTTAAATTTCCATGGTTGGTTGTGATTTTTATTTGATCACATTTTGACTTAGGTTGGTGTTCTTTACTGCCACAGTAGTCGTGTACAATAGGGACCACTTGGTGGCATTTTGAGCTATGAAATTTCTTCTTGCCTCATGGGAAATATGGGCAATACTTTTCTGGTGTTGCCGTCCTCTTGATGGAATCATTGTGACGAACGAACGGTACAATGAAATCGCGTATTGCGTATACATATGGAAGAATAATGAAATAAAAATGCGCTAAGTAATGTTGAAACTACATTTTAATCATCTAACAAACAGGAAACTTCAGGCAAAATTGATTCCATCAGAAAAACCCTAGAATATATCAGACTTGGATTCCTCCCACATCAAGTCAACTCAAGAAACCAGTAAAAGGGAAAATACTACACGAATGCCTTACATTGTGGGGATATTTACGTAGGAAAATATATATATATATATATATATAATTTCTTTGATCATTCTGAATAGTTAAAATTATTTTAAGTAGTAAGCAGTGAAGAAATGCATCGTTTTCATTATTCATTGCTGATTGTTTACATCATACTTTTTTGTAGTGTGGAAATAACTATTGAAGATGTTCCTTTGACCCGCTGATCTTTTGATCTGCAATCACTTTCTTAACAAAAAAACAGGGAGCTGGTACATTTGACTCAGAGATATACTTCGTGTTTATCTAAATCCTTGTAAATCTTAATACAATTCGTGGTCGAGCGAATAGATGGCACTACAGTCCAGGGTTTTTATTCCATTTCAGGCATTGTATGTCAGTAACGGAACTATTTCTGTTTATATTTTTATCGATTTAATTATAAGACTTTATTATAAAGAGATTGTACATAAATTACAAACTAAGCAGCTTATGAGCGAGTATTTAGGCTTAGGTGATGGTTTACACTGGTGATGGAATTTAATGGAATAATTACAATATAAAGAGAAATAAATAAACAACATGTTAATCATTTCAGTAACTCGTCTCTGTATCAGCGACATATTCAGGAATACGCTGTTAAAAGTGTAATAACGCGCTCACAATAACAAGAAACAATAAGTGGAAGAAGTGAAATTGAACTACGTGAACTTATGAATGGCGCTCTCTATGAGTGCTGTTGGCTATCTTTAGATGTTGGGAGTAGAGGCTTAAGAATTAAAATTTAACAAATTTTAGCAAGTTTAATATAACTATGTTTATTAAATTTGCGTTGGTTCTTTAAATATGCCACATATTCCAAAAACAGTCTTTGAAGTTTGTATTTACAGTGATGAAACATGGTATTTTCTGTCGACATTTTTCTTTCGTCTGATTCTGTGTAAGGCATCCTATGCATAGTTACCTAGACCTGACTGATCATAGTTCTAGTAGAGGATGTATGTTTTATGTTCTTCTAGGCGGATGTATCAGATCTCCGATGACCAAAATATCAAACTCCAAGAATAAGGAAACCTTGTAAGTACCTGGAATAGAGAAGGGAATAAATGGATCCTTTGAACAGCAGACAAGGGAATCCAGATGAGGCTGAAATCAGCGAAGGGCTTATGTTTGTCTAATGTTTTGGCTATTTTCTTCTGAAGTTCCCCGGATAGAGGAAATAATGCGTTTATTATTCCTCTCCACATAAAGAAGATGTAACGAGTTGAAAGGGACGGATAATTTATAGGCCTTTTTGGCATTGTAACCTTTGGATTGGAAGGTTTGTAGAATAAAGCCAAGTTCTGCTGTAAGGGAAGCTTGGGTGGAACAGAGGTTGGGGGTTCTGTCTGTGACAATATGGGTGTTTGATAATCCCGATATTGTTGAAAAATGGGATTGGTAGGAATCTCCCACCTGTGTGAAGGTTCTATAAACAAAAAAGAAAGGATTCCATTAATCAGAGCAGTGACTGGTGAATTTAATAAAAAAAAGGCAACCTGTTATTTTCTTTTTTCAATAATCGACTGGATTCTGGGTTGCTGGGTGATAAGGTGGAGGAGGAAATGTTATGTGTCTGGGCCATATTGCCAAATAAAGAGCACATCATTAACATGTCTTATCCCAATAGAATATTTGAGAATGATGGTAGGAAGAGCATATTTTTCAAAATGCTCCATACAGAAATTGTCCAGGAGGAGTGGAGAGAGAGGAGAACCCATGGAAATACATTGCCTCTCTTTATATAAAGGTTCTTCCAAGAGAAGTAACCAGTATGGATAGCAAAATTATAAAGAACAATAATGTGAGTAGGCAAAAAAATTTCACTCAATTTAGATTATGAGAAAGGGAACTATTGGTAAGCAAAGCTCACCACGATATCGTTATTATTGAAACGAAATTATGGATTAAGGATTTTAAATTTGTATATTTTATATAAGAAGAAGTGTGGCCAGTAAGTGGAATTAAAAATTTAGCTAACTGTTTGATTAATTTAAAAGAGAGGGGGAGTCAGTAGGGTCGATTATGAAACGGAGAGGGTTGTTGGGTATATGAATTTTTGGGACCATATATCCAGGGGAGCTTTAAATAAAAGGTTTAATTTTTAACAACTTCAGGAAGCAAGACATGAAATGTTATAGAAACCATTTCGATGTATTTTCTGAGAGAGTAGGATCATAATTGAGCGCTATATGAGTGGTGCAGTCTCTTATCAGAACATATATTTTCCTATTATAATCATTGGAATTGAGGAAAACAGTAGCATCATCTTTGTCAGCTCTGGTAATAATTATGATTATGGACAGGAGTTGGCATGCAGTTGGCTATCGGCGATATTTCCTTTGGGCGGTGACTCTTGCAATAAGATGCTAGTTACGTCAAGCCAGATGTTTTTGGCAAACTATGTGGTAAACTACGCAAGCCACACTTTATATAACATAAGATTTTTAAACTAGGGCTGAGAGGGTTAACTTTAGTTGACTTTGGGCTGAGAGGAACTACGAAGATTATTCATTTTCAACCGGCAGACAACAGGTATGCCAGTTAATCAGCGACCATTATCCTCCCCCGAACAGCTGCAATGGAAAAGTTTAGATCTAGTATTATTGTAAATCAGCGATTGTGTAATCAGATGTCCAGATCATCTCTGTATGTTGGTGCTGATAGACAGCTAGGTATAATTGCCGGTTACATTTATGTGTTTAAGGTCGCAGAAAGATGTCTCAGTATGAATTTCAGGTTTTTGTTGCCAGCCATCCTACTTTGTTAAACAGATGTTGGACACTCCGACACTATTGGGGATAAGCATTTCTAAATGAACATATGTGGCAGACATATACTGTTACGCCATTAAACTAGAGGTTGCAAGGAGGGAGTGAAGGATTCCATGAAAGATGCATAGTCTGACCCCACCACCATGAGGGAATGCTTTCCCTACATGTTGGTGAAAGTTTTCCTGAGAAGCTGATGTTTATTTCTCAAAGAAGAATTACATATACGTAATGGCATTGGATCTTCTGAAGAAATAACAGATAAAACAGGGACAGATAAAACGTGTAATTGATTCCCTTTATAGGATTACTCGCGATATGTGTTGAGTTGCTTATTGCATCGTTGCTTCATAGATGAAAAGAACTTCTTACATGTAAAAATTGAATGCAAGATATAATCCCGCATATACATATATATATATATATATATATATATATATATATATATCCTAACCGTAGTTACGATATATATCCTATCCAATGTTCCTCGTAATTGATGTTCACTTTCCAAGGTTGGTGGTTGGTTGGTTGGTTGGTTGGTTGGTTGGTTGGTTGGTTGGTTGGTTGGTTGGTTGGTTGGTTGGTTGGTTGGTTGGTTGGTTGGTATCATGTTTTTGACTTAGGCTGGTCTTCGTTACTGCCATAGTAGATGTGTACCTTAGAGTCTTCTTGGTGGCATTTTGAGTTAGGAAGTTTCTTCCTGCCTCATGTGAAATATGGGCAATGCTTTTTGTAATTGCATTTCTCGTGATGGAGTCATTGTGATGAAAGGGACAGACGAAACGTGTAATTGATTTCCTTTATATCATTACTCGCGATATGTGTTGAGTTGCTTATTGCATCGTTGTTAGAGAAATACTTAATCGCTTTTCATCCATGGTCCTGATACCAACAAACTCAGGCTTATCTATGGCTGCTAATAGTTGTCGTATTTTTCCACTAAATGAACGATGTTGTGTTAATAATAGTGGGAAAAGGTGATGAGAATTTCTGGAGAAGTTTGCAACGTAATTTTAGTAAGATCTGCAGTGATGATACTAGTTCCTTCTAGCAGGTAGAACCTATATCAATGTACCTTTGGAGCACTCTCCATGCCCATGAAAGTTTGACTAAAATATACCTGTATGGTACCAACTAAACGAGAAGCACTAGTGATGTTTTTTTTCCCCTCCAGTATGCTAATGCTATATTGATGATGCAGTACTACTGATACGCCGACAAATTGTCTATATGTTCAAAGTCCATATGATATTATCTACTTGCTATTAGTAATCTGAGTATGTGTTGTCTGACACTAAGTTATGGTTATTTCTCAATAAATACCAGCACTTTTCCTTTTATAATATGTGAATCCCTATTAGAATCCTGTTCATACTGTAGTATGAACCAATTTTGAAAACCAATCATCATATTCATTTGCTGAATAATTCATATTTAAATTCCAAAGTACAGCAATATGCCGAATTCACTTTTTTAATAACATCGATAGGAGTCATGAAATTAAGTAGTGCTAAAACAGCTAAGAATTTTAAGGTGTGAGGTACGAAACGTTATCTGATGGAAGAACGGGTTCTAATAATAATTGAGATGTTTACATCCTTTTGGGTGCTCTAACATGAAAAGTATGCAGTCATCACACCATCCCTCCCAGACTCCTCTGTGCAACTCCTGCATGCATTTGAAATGGGATTGAGGAAACCTTGAATATTATATCGAAATCTGATGGGAGTGTGTTCAGATACGAATTTCGTAAACGACCGTTCCGGCACACGGAGAAAATTTGTAATGAGGGCAAAATGCTATAAGGCAATTTTAGTTTCAAAGTACTCCTAGGGTGTTATGGTTTGTGATTTAATAGAAACGTCTTCACTGCACAATTGCCTAATTACAGTTATTCTCTGCAATATAAAAGAGTTTCATTCACATATAATGAAAAAAATATGCATTAATATTTAACACAGTACCAGTTAATTATTTCTTTATTATTTCACAATTTATTGAACCGACGATATAAAATTTCTTCACTTTTTATTAAAAAAAAGGAAGTCAGATGAAGAAATATCATATGGACTGAAGGGGCAAAGTCGCTTCTCTGAAGTCTCTGTAAAATCAAGAATTTTTAAGAAATTTTGAGAGAAATGTTAAAAATGCTCATTAAGAATACTTTTCAAATACAATGTTATCATTAGCGTTTTTTAAAGAACTATTAAATATGATTAAAAGTAGATTAATCAGCAAAATATGTCTTTTAAAATACTACCGTGTCATGACTGTAATATATAACATTATTACAAATATATAAAATATAAAATTGGAAGTACAGTCACATCATAAGAAAATTTGCGAAGAACTAGATATCAAGCAACTTACTTAAGAAACAATACTGCCAATTTTCTAAAAGGTTCCTTTCATTAAATGAAAAACATTCTAAAGAATAGTAAGTGGAAAATAATAAATGTAATAATTCTAATTATTTGGATTATAAAATATGCTACATTGAGTATTTACGCATATAAAATAATTCTGTCTAGGAAATTGAATATTGAATATTTCAATATTTCACATTCAGACCAACACTCATGAAAAATGCAGAGAATAAAAATGTATGTTTTATAAATGTGTAAATTGTTATGTGGGAGCAAAGCGTTGATTTAAAAATGAAAGAAAATAAAAAAATTGCAAAAAAGTAGAGAAATATGAGAAAACAAATTCTTTTAGATTAAATGTAAAATGAAATGAAGACATAATCAAAACGCAATTGTTGACATCAGCCACCAAAAAAATAATTAAAAATGCAGAATAAATGAAAATATCTTAAAATTCTAAAATTAATCCAGAAATTATAATGGAATAGAGAAAACCCGTTTTTGCGAGTAATATATGGAACATACAATATATAACAAAAATTCTATAAAAAATCTCCGGAGATTCTATAACCACGTATAACAGTGTTGCTATATTTAAAAAGCACATTAGAAAAAAATTATAAATTAAAGAGACTCGAAATATGAATGATGTCTCTTGTTCAAGTCAGTCACCCCCTTGATATACAACAAGGAATCTGAACCCAAGTACGCAAGTGGGAATGGGAGGAGTATTTGTCGAAAGATAACACTTCTTCGTTCGTATTGCCAGAAGAAGAAGTAGATGTACTTCAAAAGAAAAGTTCCCTACTATCGACTCAGAATGCTATATAATAAAAAACGGAAGTCTGGAATGTCCGACAGACTCATTTTCATAATTCTATGTGAAACAGACAACTATCATGGAAATGAAAATTCAAAATAGAAGTATAAAAAAAAGTGTCAAAATGCCTTAAAAGAATACTAAAAGAAATCGTTAGTGTTAAATCTGATATACGAGACTTTTCCTATTATCATTAAAATAGGTGTTGGTATTCAGGTTAGTATTCAGGTTACCAGTATGGAGATTTGGATCAGAGATAGGATATTGGTCAAAAGATACTACTTCCTAGACGGGGATCATTGCAGGCTAACATGGTTCCCTGAAGTGTTTTATGTCAGTAGATGTGTGTTCATTCATCTGGTTTGCCTGTCTTTGATTAACGAAAATTCCGAGTTTCTAAGAGAAACCAGGAGAGATGATGTCTTTCCTCAATGTCTTTCCGACCAAAGGGCTTTCTTTATACCGACTCAGAGGTTTCTATTAAAAGCAGTTCATACTATATGATGAGCACGTTAGCATTTTAGATTAAATGAACAATTAAAACAGTGCACGAGAGTAAATGCTATTTCCGGAATTCTATTTGTATCGGTGATATGCTTTATTTCGAAAGGCTTTATTTCGGTTCGAATTCCGTCTATGAAGAGAAGATTATAATCCTGCAACTCTTCATATAAAATAGATATTACGAAAGTAATCCCTTCCATATAATCCATGTAAAAAAATCCTTTCAGTGAGTGATGTAAAAATCATCACTGTGTACTTTGGCTATCACAGAGTGAGCGGATACATGCAGATCCCGAAATATTTAGTCTGATACACAAAGTCATCAGGAACAGCTCTGAAGAATGCACTCCTCAATCGGAGAGTATCTTTCAGAGGCTAAACAGGAATCAGTTGAATAGTGCCAGGTGCAGATTATATGGCCGAAATAGGGAAGTTCGCTCCAGATTGTATTTACATCCCTTTTGCGCAAATTGGTGAGTTTCGTGTTTCTAGTCGGCCAAATTTAAAGATGGGTTATTTAAATTTCTAAAACGCACCGCTCTAAATTTATTGTTAATTCTCTGTCCAATATTTACAAACCAGATGCATTCTTCTTCGCAGAACACCACTGCCATGACTTCGCACTAAAGGCTTCTCCCTCAAGCTGTTCGAATTAATAGTCTCTAATTCGACAACGATAAAGTCATAGTCATTTGAGTCGAAATAAAAAATAATAATGACATAGGTATATTTTAATACCCTTAGATTTAATCGTAAATTGGTAATATTATGTAACTACCAATGGCCATAATAATCCTATGATGAGAGGTTGCAAAAGTTATAAATACACTTTCCAGTAACAAAGTGGCAATATTTAATTCATATATTTCCACTTTGTTAATGGCATACATAAACAATAATATTGTTAATATCGAATGAAATTACAAATATGCATAATAGTTCTACTTGCTATATTTAACGCAGTCCTTGAAACGCTTGCCTTTGTAATTAATAACTCGCCATCTATTAATAGTCGAATTAGAGACTATTAATTCGAACATCTTGAGGGAGAAGCCTTTAGTGCGAAGTCATGGCAGTGGTGTTCTGCGAAGAAGAATGCATCTGGTTTGTAAATATTGGACAGAGAAATTTGTAAATATTTCATTATGAGAAATATCACGCGACAGACTCTTTTATATCCAAAGAACCAGTTCTTATTTTTAAAATCATGAAAGCGATTTGACACTCTCTCTCCACTGCACAAAGCAAGCAAGCCCTTCATGTGTTCAATTTAAATTTTAAGAAATTTGATATACGTTATTTGAATACTTTGAATACATTACTCAAGTTAATTGAATTTATTATTCAAAGTGGAAAACGTAAATTTGAGTAGACAGGAACTGCATCATTTCCCTCCTACCTATACAAGTTCAAAATTAAATGTTAATTAAATTTACAAAACTATTTGATTATTTGAATCTGGTTATTCCTTGTCGGCAAAATGCATGTGTCAATTTCTTGAGTATTTATTTTCAGAAATGTTTTTCAACATTTAAATTTGAAATGTTTAATAAGGACCAACAAAGTATTACTTACACCATTATCGGTTCTTCGCAGCACTTCATACGTTTTCTTAAAAACGGACTCACGAGCTCTGGTTGGACCTCCTTACTGAAACCTAGTGAATTAACAGATTAAATGTGAAAATCTTCCATAGTTCATATTACATAAAAATAAATTATGAAATTTCGTGTTTGGAAACAAACCTATCAAAGAGAATAACATTCTAATAAATAGTCCGTCAAAATTGCTGTCTTATCTAGACAGTGATTTTGGTTATCTGTTTTCAAATCAATTACCCTATGATTTAGGTAAAAGAAAGTACTATATAATTGCTTGTGTCTTCAGCTAACAGCTGACACGTACATTTATATATCGCTACATATGCACTAGCAACGAGCCCTCTAAAATAAACAAAAAAGAGTTAAAACAGTTTAGAGATGTTTAATGTGAAAGTTTTAATAAATCATGTATAGAACTTCGTTACCTGAACCTAAACTCAGACTACTTCATGACCACATGTAGTCATGAAGTGGTCTGAGTAAGTATACCATCTAGTTCAGCTGGACTGTAACAAAACCAAATTAATTAATCAACATTAAACGAAATAAAAGTAACAAGTCTTTGATACGCTTGGTTATGTCCATTTCTGATAGGAGCATATCACTTCACTTCTGAACATGTATTTCTCCTCTGCGATACTTTAACAAACCGCACTCATACTTTAATGAATATTAATCATTAACATTGATGGTAGTAAACTTCCTCATGGACTAGTAAAATTCTTCAGGCCAATAATGATCATTTCACATAACTTTCTTATGTCTGCAAAATATTATCTGTTATTTGTCTAGTGCAGATGTAAACATGTTGCAAAAGAAAAAAAAAAAAAGGTATTATATAACGATTGTGAATGCGGACTCTCAATGTACGAATGTTTGAAAGAGAAGCACACATCTGCTTCAGATTGTGTGCTTTTGCATGATATGCATGGTAAAATCATGGTTTGGCTTTCACCAAAAATCAATTACAAACATTCATTTGTTCTCTTTCCTGAGACAGCACTGCAGTTTCGAGAAAAAAATTCCTACATTAACATAATTTCAATATCGAGAGAGGCGAAGGCGAATTAGAGCTAACAACCGCATATATATCAACATATATTTTGATAAGGGAACACACCTCTGTAATTCTTTGCGACACTTCATTGAAGTACTTCCTTGTCAACGTTAAGATGCTGGTCATACAAAATGCTTAATTTTCAGACCTCGTTTTAAGATCTGCAACCCTGTCTAGACGTCAGGCCATTGCAGAAATCGATTCCAATAGATCTTAAGACAAGAGATTATCTCCTACTGCTTACATTACAATTTTAGTTTGATCTCTTCAACAACAAATCACTACAAAAAAAAACAGTCATCTGTTTAAAATGCAGTGTAGTATAAGATAACTCCTCTGAGTACCTGCTCCTCTTTCTACTAGACATGCGCTCACCGAGTGACATAGCAAGGTCGTGATTTCTCCCTTTACAGCGAAAATATGACAACTCATTCAAAATAAACTGCATTGCCAATGGTAAAATATTCGCTATTTTTATACTGTGTAACTCACTCATCTTGATGCATATCAGATGAGTGATGTAACGATACAAAATACAAGAACAGGCAGAGAGAGTAAAATGCTTGGAAAGGAGTGTGTAAATAGCGGAGGAGTGTGCAAAAATTTGTTTAAATGGGTTAAAAGTGTTTTAAAATTTTACTGCCATAAAAGAAGCACTCGTATTTCAGGTTCTACACACCAGGGTACTTTGCACGCTGCTGTTAATGGACGTACATCCCAGAGTTTAATAAAAATTAAATATCTGTAAATAAAATAAACCTAAAATCATTAAATATTTCTAAAATATTCGATGACCCAACCTAATATTACATTAGGTTTATTTCCTCTAATATTTTAACATTATTTTCAATAAAATGAATTGAAACATATCAGTGATATATTTAATGTTCTCATAATTTCCCAATATTCGTTAATGAAACAGACTTTGCTGTATGCTAAAGAAGAATCCATTCAAGAACAAATCAGTGAAGTCTTTTCCACATGAGTTAATCTTACCTGTTGTGAAGCTTGTAAGCTATCCAACTAGCACTGTTGTAAAACATCCGAAAGCAGCGATCCATACGGGTGACACTTGATACAGCAGAAAAACATTCCTAAATAAACAGGAGTGCAATTCATTTTTGATAAAATAGTTTTAATTAAGATGAAATATATGTAAAATTTATTAACAAATAAGAAAGAATGTGATTCATTATATGATTTGTTTAGAAGAAAACCGTTTTTGCCTTCCTGATATCAAAACACATCGAGGTTGTGTTAATCGTTATCATGATATCCAGAAGGGGGTTTGTTCAAATTCTATAAATATGAAAATTATAACTATACTTAAGTAATATTACTATCAGCTCATTATAAAATCCATTTGTGAACCCTTTGTGTAATTCATAAATTTGAAGTAAGAAGAAAGTTTTCTAGCAATACTTGAAATGTTTCTGAAAACTAGAACATTTCATAATAAACAAAAACCACAATATATTCCACTTTCAGATGAACAATATCGTATTTGTGTGTGAGGAACGTGTGATTAAAAAAGGGCGCGTATATCATAATTTAACTGAATGAAGTAACATGACAAATTAATAATATGAGAAAAAATTAATTGTCAGGTATATTGAGTAGTGGAATGACAGTGCTCTTTTTTTTAAGTTAGGATCTTTATATTGTACGGTAGTGTATTTAATATGCCTGTGGCATGTACAAATAATAAGAACATTCTATCACTCAAATAATAAGAGCATCCTACACAAAGAAAAAGAAATCAAAGGTGTTACAGCTAACCCACAAACAGCCAAAATTTGGGGATTTGTGGTATTAATACAAGTATTGTGAAAGGATGCCAGGTAAGGATATAGTTCGCCATTAATGGTGTTTTTCATTATATTCGCCGATATCGAAGAGACAGCAATAACTGGCCAAAGAATTATGACTACTTCTTACAGAAAACATCATGCATAATACAACAGGGCATATTACGGTTAGCCTAGTGGCTGAGCGATTCGCAACCATAGACCTGGGAAGGAGTGTCATAGGTTCGATTCCCATCGACGATGTGAGGAGCCTAAGGATCTTCCTCACTTATAGGCAGTATTTGGTATGGAGAGTAGGGTGTTTTTTCAGCCAGTTTAACTGGGGTTTTCATCTCGCAAGCAGGCAAACCGGTGTTGTGAACACCCACCGATAACTGTCAGGAATATTGACCCTAGCCATAGAGTCAATATTACGGGAACTCAAGGCCGCTGTATCATCATACAATAATTAATTACTTAATAAGGAATTTTATTGTTATCATTTTGGGTATCTTATTCTAAGAAAGTTGGCTTTAAAAAACTCAACATTGATGTTACTAATTATATATTTTCGCCTTCAGATTAAAATGAGCTGCCTTTTCTATTACGGTATTGTCGAAGCAATAGAGATTGTGTGAGGACTGCTTGTTATATCTTAATAAAGTGTGTTCGTTGGACCGGTTTCTTATATCCATCGAATAAAAACTTCATTTTTCAAAATTCGATTTCGAAATGAGATTCGAAATAGTTCGCCTTTAATGGCATTTTTCATTATATTCGACGCTATTGAAGGGTTAAGGCAATAGGGTTATGTTGACTAGGACTGACAAGAGAGCTAACATTTGTCTTACTTTTTTGGAACAGGTTTGATAATTTACTTCTTCTTTGCTTCTACAGCAGAGAAGAAGTAAAATAAAAAAGAAAAGAAAAATAAAACTAAACGCCTTTCTGTTTGGGGCAATATAATTTCCTTAATCCTGCTTATATTAAAATTTATTAATTAAAATCAATATTTATATTATTAAAAAATGAATGCTTGAGGTTTTACTGAATAATCTGGCTAATACTGAGTCTTTCTCTGAAATGCATTTAAAGCAGGAGTAATTCCTTCTGATGTCTTTCAGTGTCACCGTAGTCAACGAGTTGATTGTTGAAGAAATGGTACTTAGGGCGGCGCTCAGGAATTCCACAAACACACAATCCCGGCACTACAGCAAATTCAGAGAACAATATCCCAGAGAAGTACGAATAAAGCTGCAAGAAAATGTATGAAGTATAAAAGACGCTTATAAAATACAGATAAGTAAAGTAATGAGAATAACAATAAGGAATTTCCTGGTCCCGCATCAATTTAATGCACAGCATTATACATGCCCGCAAGGAGATATGCTTTGCATTATGGAATACTAAGGAAAGTGAGGAGAACTTAATCCACCTTTGCCACGAGTTCCCCGAGTCCTGGAGATACTTCAGCGCAAACTTTGTTTGCTTACACGTGGATAAAGGATTAAACTAAATATATAAGTTCTTTCAGTATTTTCTACTTTTGAAAACTAAAACAGCGTGTTTTTTCTTTCGAAATTCCTCAACACAGAGAAGTTCTAGCACGAAATAAACTCTCATTTGAAATAAACACTAACTAATGATGCGAAGTCTGCATATTATCCTTGAAGCAGACGTCCGGTATTGAAGTTCTTCGAGGGTTTCTTTTTATTATGAACTGGAGCGCGTAGTTATTGGAAAAAGATTTTAAAGAACCACCAATGTTTGATTGCAATCGAAACAAAATTGTGCAATCAGCATCCTTCACTTGCTATAACTAATATATGAGGGGGGGGATGTAGTAATGATGCATCGCAATTTAATTCCAAATTTGGCGGGCTTACTCTATTTACCAACTCATCAAATCTTCCAACTAAACCATCATTTCAAACACTTGTGCATTTTAACAAAGGTCGTTATTAATTTTAATGTTCTGCGCGTATTAGTGAAGTGCTTCTCATTTCGATAATTCATTTAACGAAATGCAGATTACCAATGAATGATGACAAAGAATAATGGTGCAATGTGAAGCGTGTTTGTTTATACGTTTTTCAGTCATTTAGCATCTCGTTACATAATGAAGTACTAAGCTATGGCTCATTTAAGTTTTTTTTTGTACTCTATTCTGCTTTAATACCAAACTTTTCATCATTTGGACAAGGCTGAAGCATCTCTAGTGTTCTGCCCCATTCCTTCCACACTTTACACCCATATGAGGTATAAGTGAACCAAGATAACTGAAGTAAGAAAACTACTCAACTACTCTTTCTCACATTCTTCATGAAAGAAAGACGACTCATCTTTACCATCATTGGTTTCATTACCTTAGTTTTCTTATTATTGATAATCATGCCTAGATGACTCCCAACGTTGTCAAATTGCAACACCACAAGAGTTCATTTCTTCCAAATTATTCGCGAATAAGGCCAGGTCGTCAACATAATCTACAAGAAATATCCTACGATCATAAGACTACTTTGATCTCCAGTTTCTTTCCTTACAGAATATTTTTTTCTTCTCTGGGGGGTGGGGGGGGGGGGGGGTGGGGGGGGGGGGGGGTGGGGGGGGGGGGGGGTGGGGGGGGGGGGGGGTGGGGGGGGGGGGGGGTGGGGGGGGGGGGGGGTGGGGGGGGGGGGGGGTGGGGGGGGGGGGGGGTGGGGGGGGGGGGGGGTGGGGGGGGGGGGGGGTGGGGGGGGGGGGGGGTGGGGGGGGGGGGGGGTGGGGGGGGGGGGGGGTGGGGGGGGGGGGGGGTGGGGGGGGGGGGGGGTGGGGGGGGGGGGGGGTGGGGGGGGGGGGGGGTGGGGGGGGGGGGGGGTGGGGGGGGGGGGGGGTGGGGGGGGGGGGGGGTGGGGGGGGGGGGGGGTGGGGGGGGGGGGGGGTGGGGGGGGGGGGGGGTGGGGGGGGGGGGGGGTGGGGGGGGGGGGGGGTGGGGGGGGGGGGGGGTGGGGGGGGGGGGGGGTGGGGGGGGGGGGGGGTGGGGGGGGGGGGGGGTGGGGGGGGGGGGGGGTGGGGGGGGGGGGAATGTATACGTGTATTTACAGATATACTTTCCTTGAGCGAGAAAATAGAGGCTGGAAGGAAGTTTTGTAATAGCCGTTTGTATAGTATTATATGTATATATATAATATGTATTTATATATATGTAAAAAGTACTTTTACCTTGGGTATAATATATGTTAAAGATGCCAAGCTATTTTAAACCTGGTTTTAATCCATTTTCCAAGTAATTTTTAATGAATAACATTAATAATAACAACAGTTAAATTAAGTTCAACCAACTACTTATCGACCTCATTTTCCATTTTAGCAGGAAATACATAAATTTATTTTTGGTTAAAAATAAAGCCGAATTAACAGA
Source organism: Typopeltis vanoorti (assembly GCF_054136105.1). Taxonomy (NCBI): domain Eukaryota; kingdom Metazoa; phylum Arthropoda; class Arachnida; order Uropygi; family Thelyphonidae; genus Typopeltis; species Typopeltis vanoorti. The sequence goes on along the minus strand of NC_143554.1, from coordinate 79,328,801 downwards.
AAATAAAAACAGAAGTACCATATATCAGTTATAATTTATTTCTTATCACTGTATTCATTTTCTTCTAGGATTTTTCCGATTGGGTTAGGTCTGGGAGTCTCTTTTAGTGTGCACTTCTTGGGCTTCTGATGTATGTAAAATTTTATACGTGTGATCCATTGCAAAATCCCCAAAGCGATGTGTCAACCCCAGACCAAGTAAGTAATGAATAAAATAATGAATGAATCAGTTGCTAAGCTCTAAGAAAGTTGAATGTTTCTAAGAAGTGTGATATAAGTTTATTTAGGGAAACTGAATGTCAAGAATTTCCTTGAAAACAATTAACACCCATTTCAAGCATAATGATATTTACAAGTACAATTGGGTCTCACCTGACGGTATTCACAAGAACATGATTGATTATGCCATGATTAGTAGTAAATCGGCAAGGTCTGTGCGGAACAGTACGTACCACAAAGGGAGGTGTTGACATGGGACCTGATTACAGTTAATGCATCAAGAATATCCTCCAAGGCCTACCACCCTCGCTTTTAACGCTTACGTTTCCAGCAGTACTCACAATGCTATAATCTATCAGGTTGACTGCTCACCTGTTATGAGAGAGGAAGTCTACAAGATTGTAGTGTAGAAAGTATACTGTATAACTTCAAGAACGCTGTGCTTGAACTAGTCGGCTTGCTTTATCGATTAGCGAGAAACAGAAGAGAATTATATGAGAAGCAAGATATTCCAGTTAACTGCTGAAAGAGAAGGATTTAGAAAGAGGCTGGTAGAGCATCCAAGTAAAGAGAAAAGACCACTGTATATGGAAATTAAGAAACCATCAATTAATTTAATATTAATAAAGAATTAAGGGAAATCAGTTTATTGTGTATTCCAGGGGTTACCCTGCATTATTGTACTCAGTATAATTATGGATATGATTGACATGCAACTTAGAGATCAACAAAGTCGATTCGGCAAAGCAAAAAGCTAAATTCACTTCAAAGGGGTTTTGATTCATTTGATAATGAAAATTTATGAAAAACTGTCAGACCTTAGGGAATAACTAACAAACTTTCTTACACTGTGACTGTTTTATATGATGACAGTGAGAATTTATTGAAACATATATTGAGTGGTTTAAATTAACCACTGAAGTAGGACAGAGATTTTCCACTTAGGCGTATAATTTTATTTTGAGAAGAAAAAAATATTCTGTAAGGAAAGAAACTGGAGATCAAAGTGGTCTTATGATCGTAGGATATTTCTTGTAGATTATGTTGACGACCTGGCCTTATTCGCGAATAATTTGGAAGAAATGAACTCTTGTGGTGTTGCAATTTGACAACGTTGGGAGTCATCTAGGCATTATTATCAATAATAAGAAAACTAAGGTAATGAAACCAATGATGGTAAAGATGAGTCGTCTGTCTTTCATGAAGAATGTGAGAAAGAGTAGTTGAGTAGTTTTCTTACTTCAGTTATCTTGGTTCACCTATACCTCATATGGGTGTAAAGTGTGGAAGGAAGTGGGCAGAACACTAGAGATGCTTCAGCCTTGTTCAAATGATGAAAAGTTTGGTATTAAAGCAGAATAGAGTACAAAAAAAACTTAAATGAGCCATAGCTTAGTACTGAATAATGTAACGAGATGTTAAATGACTGAAAAACGTATAAACAAACACGCTTCGCATTGCACCATTATTCTTTGTCATCATTCATTGATAATCTGCATTTCGTCAAATGAATTATCGAAATGAGAAGTACTTCACTAATACGCGCAGAACATTAAAATTAATAACGACCTTTGTTAAAATGCACAAGTGTTTGAAATGATAGTTTAGTTGGTAAATAGAGTAAGCCCGCCAAATTTTGGAATTAAATTGCGATGCATCATTACTACATCCCCCCCCCTCATATATTAGTTATAGCAAATGAAGGTCGCTGATTGCACAATTTTGTTTCGATTGCAATCAAACATTGGTGGTTCTTTAAAATCTTTTTTTCCAATAACTACGCGCTCCCGGTCATAATAGAAAGAAACCCTCGAAGAACTTCAATACCGGACGTCTGCTTCAAGGATAATAAGCAGACTTCACATCATTAGTTAGTGTTTATTTCAAATGAAAGTTTATTTCGTGCTAGAACTTCCCTGTGTTGAGGAATTTCGAAAGGAAAAACACGCTGTTTTAGTTTTCAAAAGTAGAAAATACTGAAAGAACTTATATATTTAGATTAATCCTTTATCCACGTGTAAGCAAACAAAGTTTGCGCTGAAGTATCTCCAGGACTCGGGGAACTCGTGGCAAAGGTGGATTAAGTTCTCCTCACTTTCCTTAGTATTCCATCATGCAAAGCATATCTCCTTGCGGGCATGTATAATGCTGTGCATTAAATTGATGCGAGACCAGGAAATTCCTTATTGTTATTCTCATTACTTTACTTATCTGTATTTTATAAGCGTCTTTTATACTTCATACATTTTCTTGCAGCTTTATTCGTACTTCTCTGGGATATTGTTCTCTGAATTTCCTGTAGTGCCGGGATTGTGTGTTTGTGGATTCCTGAGCGCCGCCCTAAGTACCATTTCTTCAACAATCAACTCGTTGACTACGGTGACACTGAATGACATCAGAAGGAATTACTCCTGCTTTAAATGCATTTCAGAGAAAGACTCAGTATTAGCCAGATTATTCAGTAAAACCTCAAGCATTCATTTTTTAATAATATAAATATTGATTTTAATTAATAAATTTTAATATAAGCTGGATTAAGGAAATTATATTGCCCCAAACAGAAAGGCGTTTAGTTTTATTTTTCTTTTCTTTTTTATTTTACTTCTTCTCTGCTGTAGAAGCAGAGAAGAAGTAAATTATCGAACCTGTTCCAAAAAAGTAAGACAAATGTTAGCTCTCTTGTCAGTCCTAGTCAACATAACCCTATTGCCTTAACCCTTCAATAGCGTCGAATATAATGAAAAATGCCATTAAAGGCGAACTATTTCGAATCTCATTTCGAAATCGAATTTTGAAAAATGAAGTTTTCATTCGATGGATATAAGAAACCGGTCCAACGAACACACTTTATTAAGATATAACAAGCAGTCCTCACACAATCTCTATTGCTTCGACAATACCGTAATAAAAAGGCAGCTCATTTTAATCTGAAGGTGAAAATATATAATTAGTAACATCAATGTTGAAGTTTTTAAAGCCGACTTTCTTAGAATGAGATATGCAAAATGATAACAATAAAATTCCTTATTAAGTAATTAATTATTGTATGATGATACAGCGGCCTTGAGTTCCCGTAATATTGACTCTATGGCTAGGGTCAATATTCCTGACAGTTATCGGTGGGTGTTCACAACACCGGTTTGCCTGCTTGCGAGATGAAAACCCCAGTTAAACTGGCTGAAAAAACACCCTGCTCTCCATACCAAATACTGGCTATAAGTGAGGAAGATCCTTAGGCTCCTCACATCGTCGATGGGAATCGAACCTATGACACTCCTTCCCAAGTCTATGGTTGCGAATCGCTCAGCCACTAGGCTAACCGTAAGATGTCCTACTCTACAACTACAGGTCGCTAACTTTGCACATTGTATTATGCATGATGCTTTGTGTAAGAAGTAGTCATAATTCTTTGACCAGTTATTGCTGTCTCTTCGATATCGGCGAATATAATGAAAAACACCATTAATGGCGAACTATATCCTTACCTGGCATCCTTTCACAATACTTGTATTAATACCACAAATCCCCAAATTTTGGCTGTTTGTGGGTTAGCTGTAAAACCTTTGATTTCTTTTTCTTTGTG